>NW_005369964.1:3801259-3900742 GCF_000412655.1 Myotis brandtii
TTGAAGTAAATAAATTGTGTGTGTGTGTGTGTGTGTGTGTGTGTGTGTTCCATTTATTCTATTTCCCTGGAAAACGTGGACAAATACAGGCCCAACCCCTTTAAGTAATCGTTATTTCAAGGCATTTGCTAGAGTTAATTCTCTGGAGTCGAAACAGCACGGTCTTTAGAGTGGTTTTGTCCTGGGTTTGAGTCCCAACCAACCACTCTGCCAACAAGGCACGTTGTAGTAAACAATTCGCTTAAACCCCCAAGACCCAATTCCTGCATGGATAAACGGAAATAATCACATTTTTCCATAAGGTTGTTTATAATTAAATAAGGGAAATGAACATAATGTAGCTACAAGGGGTACCTATTGTGTTTGGGGTTCAAGAACTTGTTTCCTAACCTAGCCTTGAAATCTGCTCCCAACTTAAACTCAGTATATAATCCCATCTCTGCACTTGGGTGCGTGGGAAGCCAGAGAACAAGATGAAAGGACGTTGCCTGGGAGGGCAGATGCTTTGCATGCGAGCGAGGGGAAGCCTGGAGTCTGGACAGTGATCGCCGCATGCCCTGCGGGACGTGCTTCCGCCATATGGAACTCAGAGAAAGCATGTGTTGCCGTTCCTTATCTTCGGAATTCTCAAAAATGTTTTTCCAACACTGAAATGGAATTGCTCCTTAGAAGTCACTGCCACCGGTGGGGTAATTCCTCTGCACATTAATATTCTCAATATATATTTCCTCAGATGGCAGCATAAGCCTAGGAGCCCGGACACCTATGCCCTTGCCAGGCTGGAATGCCCTCAGCTGGCCAGGCGCCCTGTGGTTGAGGCTGCTTGGAAATGTGTGGAAATGCAGCTGAGTATGCGGATGCAGGGAAACAAAACAAGAGGTGGCTAGATCTGTGAGAGAGGGGTGGTAGAGTGTGAACTGGATGGTCACACTCTACAACAGGGGTCCTCAAACTACGGTCCGCGGGCCACATGCGGCCTGCTGAAAACATTTATCCGGCCCGCCGGGTGTTTTTGCCACTGCTGTGTGCATAGGAATTTGTTCATAGTTTGTTTTTTTTTAAACTATAGTCCGGCCCTCCAACGGTCTGAGGGACAGTGAACTGGCCCCCTGTTTAAAAAGTTTGAGGACCCCTGCTCTACAACTTGAAAAGACTTTCAAATGAGCGATGATGACGGTCTCTTGTTTCTTTGTGTTAGGCTTTGGTTTTTGTTTCTGAGACTAGAGATGGGTTTGGAGTCAGGGAGGGGGCGGCTGGCCAAGGTTCAGCACAGCAGGAGAGACCTGGCCGGGCTGCGGGTGGAGAGACGCCATCTCTCACCATGTGCCCCACAGGGAAGGTATCCCTTCACTCCAGTAAAGACCGTTGTCATTCCAAGCCCTAGAGGTGGCCTGGTGCCCAGTTATCACAAACATCCTCCGAGGTGTAGAGTGAAGGACCCTGACTTAGGATGTCAACTGGTCAGGGTTCACTTTCTTTCCCTACTCAATGCCAGGTCAAGCCGTGGGCCAGAGTCAAGGTCTCTGAGTCTTGGTTCCCTCAAGTACAAGAATCGCAGCAATAGATGACACCTGTGCCGGAGCACTGAGCCTGTGCCAGGTGTCCCAGGGGCACTTTGAGGGAAATCCTGGGAGCAGAAGGGCATCGCTTTCTGAGCAAATATACCATTCCTGGATCCGTTACTATTTTGCAAGTAGACACTGAAATGTGGGTTGGGTGTGGACAGATGAAAGTGGGAAGACCTTGGGTGGAGAAGACCGGGCACCAAAGCCTGGCATTGGCGTCATGTCTAGGAGTTAAACGTGGCCTTTCCTGATGCACAAGGTGGAGGAGGGAGCTGAAAGAAGGTGGTGGGCCTAAGAAGTGAGGCAGGACTGAGCCACCACAACCCTGACCATGGGCTGCATCCTCGAGGGGCATCAGGGCTGTGCTGTGTCATCTCCATACCAGTGGGCCTGACAAGTGCCCTTTCATGTTGAGTCCCAATTGGAGAGATGAGGGTATCAACTCAGATTCTGCAGAAGGATGTGGTGTATGGCAGGGAGCCTGGCTGACTGTTAGGAGTGAGGGGGGAGGGTTGAAGACTCCTTGCTGCCTTAGAGAGAGGGCAGTGAGGCTGGGAAAAGTGAGCTTGGGAGGAGGGGCCATCCTGGAATGGGGGAGCTATCCTGGTGAGGCAGAGAATCTGGGGGCAAAAATCACACCGCCATTCACTCAGAGATTCATGTATTAACCTTTTCCTGAGCCCAGATTCCACAGGGAGGGCTGGTGTCTGAAAAGGGGGTGCTATTCTTATAATGTATTCTTGAAACTCAATTATTAAACCTGTCTTTAAAATGAATAACAGTATTCTTCTCTACCTGTGTTTCTGTAAATGACTCAATTTCACTGCACCCCTGTTTCTCCTTCTGTAAAACTGAAATATTTGAGGGAAAATCACTCCTTTGAAATCAGAAGTTTGGGTTATTAGGTCTAGATCTATAACCAGCTATGTTTATCATTCATTGATTGCCACCAATTACCCCCAAACTCAGTGGATTGAAATGACACTTATTGTTCTCAATTCTATAGGGCAGCTGGGTGGCTCTTTGGGTCTCAGCTGGGCTCACTCAAGCATCGACCGTCAGCTGCAGGTTGGGGTCAGCCAGCTGTCAGCTGGTGGAGCCTGGCCTCAGCCAGGACAACTGGGGCATCCTGGCTCTGCCCGATTCCATCTCCGCCCACGCAGGCTGGCCTGGCCATGCTCGCAGGGCGATTATAGAGGAGGCAGAGAGGAAGTGGAAGTGGGCAAAGGCTTTTAGAAAGTCTGCTTCTAATTTTCTAACACCCCATCGCCCAAAACAAGTCACAAACAAGTTCTGACGCCCGAGTCTAAGAGGGGGGCAGACAATCCCACCCACAATGGGAGAGTCACAGCCACACACACAGACTATCGAGGTGGGAGGAAATGTGCCTATGGTTGCAGTCAATCTCTCACCATCACGGTGAGCTAGTTCCTTCCCGAGCCTGGCACCTTGGTTCCCTGCACCTCTGCCCTGGCAGCAGTGTGCTGAGCCCTCACGTTCCAGGATTGAAAATGCACAATGCAATGCGGGCCAGAGACGTGTAGGACAATGTTGTTTGATGACTATTGTTATGGTAGTTTCTTTCTTTCTCTCTATCTCTCTCTTTCTTTCTTTCTTTCTTTCTTTCTTTCTTTCTTTCTTTCTTTCAGCTTTTAAAATATATTTTTTATTAACTTTAGATAGGAAGGGAGAGGGAGAGGGAGATAGAAACATCAATGATTATAGAGAATCCTTGATCGGCTGCCTTCTGCACACCCTACACTGGGAATTGAGCCCACAGCCTAGGCATGTGCCCTGACTAGGAATTGAACCATGACCTCCAGGTTCATAGCTTGATGTTCAACCACTGAGCCAAGCTGGCCCGGCTAGTTTATTTCTTTATTGTACTCCTTCTATCTTTGGCTTGGAAGGCAGCACTCACATCGACATTAACCTAGATCTTGTCACTAGCATGAAAAAAAGGAGAAAATGAAGGGGATTCCACACAACTAGATGACAAAGCCAAGTTATGGGCGGGAGTGTGTTTGTGCTGGAACGTGCCGCTCTGAGCTCATCGGGGGGCTCCGTTTGTGCCTCCTGTGTGTGTACATGCATGTATGTGTGTCATATGCCACACATTATGGAGGCCTTTTATCTCTCCCTTTATGTGAGGGGATATAATTCAATGGCCATGGCGATGCAGCTGTCAGCACTGGCATTAGCTGAACAAAGCCATATTTTGCAACTCTGGCATGACGCAACCAGAAGGCTATATTTGCTTATGTATCAACCCAAACCCCTCCTTTGACCATAGCAACAAGGCACTGTTTACAAAATTAAAAACATAAATTGCATGGCCAACCACAGCGAGTTGCATTTACTAAGTCTTCGGTACCAGAAATATAACTGATGGATATTAACAAGAGAAGCAGCTCTGAGCTAAAACTCTGAGCAGTTGCAGGTTTGGTGGTGCTGCCTCACAGGTGGCCATCGGCTTCCGCAGAGTTTGGATGCTCTGGGAAGGTCTCACCATGGTGAGTGTCAGCCGGGGCGAGATCTCAGACTTGGATGGTTAAGATCTCTTTACAGGAATGCTGCGTTTATGAGAGTAGAGATGGCTTAGATTCTGACAGCAGGCAGACCTGGGTCAGATTTCAGCACTTCACTAGTTCTGTGTCTTTGCACCTTTTTGAGCTTCAGATGGGAAAAAAAGTTTAAGAAATTGGACCCAACATTGACAATGAAGTGACTCAATAGATTGTGTTCAATGCTAGTATTTCCAAACTTTGTAAGCTTTGCCTACCCATACTTCCTGAGCACCATGTATCAAACACTGGTGATTGGCTACCTTACACTTATTTCCCAGACCCTGTTACCTGGCTTATCTGCAGCCTCCCTTGCAGCTAGGAGTGGCCAGTTATCCAATTATAGATAATGAGACACAAAGAAAAATCTATAGAGGGCCTCTGGGAAGGAGGCTTCTGCCCTGGTAAGGAGAGGGGCTTATGAGGAGGGGCCTTGCCCATCCTGGTCACTCCTTGCTGTCCATCTTTGGCTGTGTTCATGTGAAGATATGATGATGAGAGCCATGGCAACCATCTTGGAACCATGTGGCATAGAGTCTAGGCATGAAAAACCATGTTCTAAGCATTAAAAAGATGGAGTGGTGAGATATAGTGGGTTCCTGGTGATCTAACTGAGCTGACAAGCTAGTCTTGGCACAGCGTACCTTCAAATGTCCTGGTAAAGAAAGAGTAAATTCCACGTGGCACAAACTGCTATTTGTTACCTGCAGACAATGGTATTACTAGAAAACATAATCTACTGTGTTGCAGGCAGTGTGCTAGGCTCATAGCAGTGAGCAAGAGCATTTGTGTTTCTTGTCTCCATGGACACTCCAAGCCTGTAGGAGACTCAGATACTCTGGAGAATGGGGGTGAGTTGAGGTAAGATAGGCAGGGATATCTCCAAGCAGGGCCTTGTGGGCTGTAGTTAGTTACTTTGTCCTTTATCCTCAGTAAAATGGAAACCATGGAAGCATTTGAGACAGAGCAGCAGGCTGATTTGATTTTCCAAAGGATTTGAGTGTTTTCTTCATGGGAAATGCAGGCTTTTATCCCAACAGAAAAACAAAATAATCACAAGGCTCTTCTATGTCCTGTCCTGTCAGGATGCTTCCTAAAACAGAATGGAAGGTAAGAGGATGTGAGTTGGGGAAGGGAAGAGTAGGAAACATGCTCCTTCAAGTTCTCAATGGGCTGTTAACATGTTCCTCAGCATGGATCTTGAGTAATGTGACCAAGAGCATGACAGCCCTTGCAGAGGAGGCCAGCCATCCTCTCTCTCTCTCTCTCTCTCTCTGATGGATTAAATTGAAAGAGGTTATAGAACTTTCTTACCATGTGCAAATTCAAAACTTTTGGCTTCACCTTTAAGAGAAACTGTGTTATTGCCTTCATAACTGGAAACAGCAAATCAGAAATTAGAAAGAAGGCATGTTGACAGTGATTGATGCCCAAGGCTTCCTCCTGATTCGCTGATTAAACTCATCAATCTATATGCAGAAGATGTGTCCTAGGCAAATGGAGGCAACCAGCCTTGACAGATCTGGCTGTCAGAACAAAGGGGAAAAGGAGACTCGGGCATGGCGGGGAGCAGAAAATACAAGGAAAGGGGAAGAGGTGCTAGGAGAATGTTTACCTCCAAGTGGGAGAAGCTCCAGGGACAGAGGGTGTCCCCAGGAGGATCCCGGGCTGTGCTTGCTGAAGGAGCAGAGAAGAGAGGGATGAATGATACCCTAGAGAGACCCAAAGATTTGCCATGTTTCTTTTTGGGAGCCTGGAAAGTCTCTAGGGAATGGAGGACCAGAGACAAACCCCTTTCTTCATTATTTGAAGATTAACTCTTTCTTGGTTTATCAAACACAAATCAAGATGTACCTTCTGAGAACAGCTTTCACTGCTGTTGGTCCTTCAGTCCAGCTGCCCCTGTCCCTTAGAGGCTGGATTAGGAGAGCCTTCTCTCTGTCCGTGCTGGGACCTGGGTACCACTCCTGCAGCGCTGCCCACCTTGTATTGGGATATCTGCTCCTTTGTTTGCTCATCTAACCATTAGATGCTGGGACCTTAGAGGAGAGGGCCCTTGTTCTGTTTGTTACTCCATTGTGAGGATCTGTTATGGTGATTGGCACAATGTAGAAACTCGGTGCCAGCGTGGTGAGCACTTTGTTTTTTAGTTGGTTCTCAGCTCCTAGCATCTATGAACTGGTCTTGTTAGTGGGTTGTTCCTGAATATTTCTCCAGCGTTGCTTGCCTCTGTTCAACCCCTAAGCCCACATTAGTGTCCCAGGGTTGCTGTAACAAATGACCACAAACTTGGTGGCTTAAATCAACAGATATTTATTGTCAGACAGACCTGGAGGCCAGGTATTGGGCATCTAAGTGTCCACAGAGACGCACTCCCTCCCAAGGCTCCAGGGGAGACTCCTCCCTCACCTGTTCCAGCTTTGGTGGCTCTGTTTTCCTTGGCTTGTGGCAGCATCCCTCCAGTTCCTGCCTCCGTCTTCACATGGTGTTTTTCTTCTGTGGGTCTGGGTCTTGTATTTTTCTATCTCATATAAGGACAACTTGTCATTGGATTTAGTGCCCATCCTCATCCAAGAAGATCTCATTCAAGATCTTTACCTTAAATACACTTCCAAAGGCCCTTATTTCACCCTTCCACCTACTACGTCCCCTTATCCCCAGCCTAAGGTTGCCACATTTTTCTTAGCCACATGGTGTGGCCAGCATCAACTCTATCTTCAGTTCCAACGGTGGCTATTGGACTCAAGACATCCAGTGTGTCCCGTCCTGTGGCCAAAGGGATTAGTCGACCCAGACAAGATCACATGACCTTGCTCAGACCAACAGTGCCAATGAGACTTGATTTCATTGATCTTAATGGGAAGCAGATATTTTTTGTTTTCAATGGGAATGCGGAGGAAAGCATGGGACCCGGGAGACTGCTCAGCTGCACTGGGACTATAGGAGAGACCCTGCAGAAGAGCAGCCAGGAGGCAGAGACTAGAAATGAAGGGACTTGGGAAAGAGAAGAGAGAAAGGAAGGAAGAGAGAGATAGAATCAAGAAGTAGGATATTGCTCACACCATTCATTGAGGCCCAGGATAAAGCCTCATGGGATTTGTAACTCAGGTTACCTAGGGTTGCTGTAACAAATTACCACAAACTGGATGGCTTAAATCAACAGGGTTACCTGGCCAATAAGGATTTTTTTCTGTTCAACCAGTTCCGGTAAAGTGTTCTGTTACTTGCAACTAAAGATTCCCTAACTTATTTAGACAAACTTTTTTGGAGAAAGTTAGCATAAGGTGTGAACTATTCCAGGAGGATTTATTTAAGTCAAATACATCTGCATGTTAGCTTTATCTTCTTTCATACCGGTGGCCTCAGATCTTATTTTACAAATTAGTGCTAACCATTTTAAGTGAGCTGCAAACCCCAGGGGTGATGCTATTAATAACATTCATTCCTCTTCTATTTATTGCTGTGTTTGTTACAGAGGCATCGACAGAATTTTAAAAACCTACATCATTTGAAAAGGTTTTTCTCCCCCTGAAGTGAATGAAACTAACATTGAAGGACTTTCTACCATGTGCCACACACATGGCTGGATGTGTCAGTAGACAATCCCAGGTGTTCTCCAAGCCGCCTTGTGTATTAGGCACAGCTGCTCACTTGGCTGAAAACGTGCTTCCTCGATGTGTTTATGATATTTGATGGGCCTAGGACTCCATCTCGGATCTATGGCACTTTCGTTTCTACCAGTAGCTCAGCCAGGAGCCAAGTAGCAAAAGACACCTCATAGTTCTCGGGGAGGTTAATGTTTAATTGGGGCTGTAATACCAACATGTGTGGCACAATGGATTCCAATAAGAGAGAATTGGCCAGGAAGTTGGAAAATGAGGTGCCCTGACTTGGTGAAGGATGTATGGTTGTGTTTCAAGGGTCTTGAAATCTCATAAAATTGTACATAAATTTTGTGGATGAGCATACATAAACATGAGGCAGTTTATAGCTTTCTATACAATCTTTAAAACTTTAAAGCCCAAAACATTACAGACCAATATGGTCTTTGAGAAATGGTTGAATTCAAGTAAGACTCTAATTGAGAAATGGATGGTGGAGAACTTTCTTATGCATACTAACAGCTCACAGAAGGTGGAGTTCAAGTGAGTGGGGCAAGATTGGGATGGCTACCATGCAGGGTGGCTGATGGAATGAAGACACCTTGAGCGTGGGATGAGAGGTTCATACCATATAGGTATTCCTGGAAGTTAGAATTAAATTTCCCAGTTCAAACCAAAGAGAAGGGATATTTTGAGTTGCTGAGATAGCAAGTAATTCATGTGGCAGGGGGAGTGATCTCTAGAGTCATTATCACTCACAGAGGGCAGAGTTGCCATCACCAGGGTGTCCGCCCCAAAAAAAACTTGGCTGGCACTACACGACAGAGTTGGTAAGTTGGAAGGGAAGAGTTACAACTGCTAAACCCAGAGTTTTCTTTTTGAGTGCAAATATATATTACTGGAATCTGTTCTTCTTTATTTATTTTAGTACACAATTGACAAATGTAGAGAGCATGATGATGCATTGCCATGTCTTTCTCCAAAATGTCTTCTTCATGTGTCCACCCTTTCTCATTACCACCTCGACATAGTCCTCAGGCCCTCTCCTGCCCTTAATGTAGGTGATTCCGGTACCTTCCCACCATTCTCCCACCTTTATTCTTTTCCCAGCTCAAGGGGTGGAATGTGGATGGCTTGAGACTACAAGTGGACTGTTCAAGAGATTGCAATTTCCACAAACACAAAAGACATAGTCTTCCTTGATGCTTGATTCCAGAACCTTCCCTCTACGTCCTTCTCAGTTCAAGCAAGCCATCCCCTTCATTAATATTCTTCAGTGTACATACGATACCTGTCTTCCAATTCAGTCCCAAATCCTTAGCATGGCTTCCGGAGCCTGGCATGGCTTGTCCTTGCCTCCCTCAGCTCTCTCCTCTCTACCATGTCCTGGGTGACCCTCTATGCTTTAAGGGTCATCCCCGGAAGGGCAGTTCTTAGGGAAAGCTGGAGTGGGATGCCACCTGTAAGGGATAATGTCTGACTGATGTAGGCATTGGGCATGTCGTAATCTCTTTGCTTCCTTTCCTCAGAGCCCAGGGGACACAAAGATGTCCTGCTCTCTGTGCTGGCTACTTATTGTTATTACTTAATTATTATTACTGCTACAGTTAATAATGGATAACACTATCATTACCTTAGGTATCCGTGATTTATTTCATATCCTCCCTGTTATTTTTAGCAACTTCTACTGTCACACAGCAGAAGAAATAATTACCTGTCCTCTGACAACTCCACCATGACCGAGATGAAAAGGATACCTTTGCTGACAGTCTGGAAGCACCGTGTCTTTATACCTGTGCTGCATGAGGGCGTGTGATGTCTTTCAAGAAAATGCTTAAATAATGGAAAACGACAATGCTCATGAGAAGACATCATGGAGAGAATACAAACACACAGAATTCTGTAGCAGCTACTCTGCATTAGGAATAAACCACACATTCTGTTTAATGGTCATAGCAAGGTTACAAGGCCTAGACCACTATAGACACTTTATTGATAAGACAGAGGTTTAAAGATGGGTGGCTTGGGAGGTCCAAGGGAAAGCAGGAGAAGAACAGACGCCTTCTGAATCTGTGGGCTTTCATGGGGCCAACTTGAACTCAGCATCACAAACCTGGAATGCCTCCCTGTCTGCACCCCTGAGCTTGCGTGTTGGGCCAAAGCAATTTCCAACGGGCTCAACATGGTCTCTGACAGCTGTGTCAAAAACTCATGGCCTCTCTCAAGAGGTCATCGTCTCTCAGCTGACGTCCAGTCTTCTGATGTGTGCTGCCTGTGGCCACAAGGACTCCCCGCTCTCTGACCTAATGACCTGCCTAAGAGCCATCCACTGACACAAGGATTGTCTGGGGCCCTCGTTTTACTGCTGAATGAATTTCCAACACCAGGGCTGGTTTATCGAGTTCAAGGAATGATGGCCAAGTGAAAGTCCCCTTCCTTGTCTCCTCCCTCTAGTCTCTCCACCCCCACAACCCTCATCTCCACGTGAGGGCTGCTGAATTCGTCTTCTTGAAGCACAGCCTGTGTGTGTCTTTCCTTTCTCTTCTGTCTTCAGTTGGCCTCCAAAATGTCTTTCTTCCAGAACGGCCCTACCATTCTGAGGACCCTGGCAGAACTGAGGAATTCCAGTCTCTTTCCACACTTGCTGAACTATTGTCCCCTCACCTCTACTATTCAATATGGCAGCCACTATTGAAATGAATGAACATGAAATCGAATGCACTACTTCGTTTATCAGTTGCACTGGCCATATGTCAAGTGCTCAATGGCTCCATGTGGCCAGAAGCTGCCACACCGGACCGCGTAGACCATTCATTTCATCTTTGCAGACGGTTCAGTTGGGTTAGCTCAGTGCTCTCCTAGGTCCTGCTGGCTGGTTTCCAGCTTCTATGTGGCAGGGACCCTCTGAACGGTGCTCAGCGTGGTCATCAGCACTTCTGGCTTCCAGCTCACTGTGCATCACGTGACACGGAAGCTCTCCTCTCAGTTTATGAGCTACCTTTCTAGTCTCCTCTGAGCTAAAATTAGACTTTGGAAGGGGCTGACTTGAGAACCGGGTGGGAGATGTGGGGATCCCATGAGCAGTATCTTTCTTGTTCTCTTTGTGCCCAGATCTGACTGCAACAGTCCTCACATGTCCATAGTTCTGTGCCTGCTCTCAGTTATTCTGAGACCTGGTCGAATGATATCACCTTCACCCACCCAGAAAAAAAGAAAAACAGTTTTGTAGGACAGTTTTGTTTTTGTTGTTTCTCTATGATCTGCCTGCCACCACCACTCCCTCAGCCATGCACCTCTTCTTTCCTCTTTCTCTTTAAGTTTTCTTTTTCTTAGGTGAGCCCCTTCATACACAAACATCTGTATAGCTCATTCCTGAGGGTGACAAGTTGTGTCCTCATAAAACTATATCCATTTATAGGTGCTCATTTTATTTTCTCATCTCCCACTAAAATCATCTATTCATTCATTCATTCATTCATTCATTCATTCATCCATTTGACAAATAATCACCTACCCAGGATCATGGACAAGCAGCATCTGTAGGGTTTTCTGCATTTATGCATTCACCAAAGCTATCCTCCAGGGAAGAATGTGATAGATGTTGGGGACCTATAGACAATTAGTGTACCTATCCAGGTGTGGTGAGTGCTAAGAACACCAACCATGAGTTAAACATGTAATGGAATCTGTCCTGTGTGGGGGGTTGAGAAAGTTTCACCCTGGAGGCTACTTGCCAGTCAGGCAAACATCTGGAGAGGGGGGTGGGGAGGTACAGAGCATTTCAGATGGGGAAGAACACCTGTGTCAGGAGGGGGCAGAGAGCGACCAGGGCACTTGCAGGGGCCAGAGTGTCTGCAGGGCTGAGGCCTGTAGCACAGAGAGCAGGGGGGTGAGGAGATGAAGGGGTCAGCACAGTAAGGATGTCAGACTCAACTAGGATGCTGGTAACATTTATCCCAACAGGGACGCTGGAGACAGTAAAAGCAGGTGCTGTTAGCGGTTATGCTGGGACAACAGGGATAAATGGGACTGCGCTGGGCGAGCTGGCATGCACGGTCACCCTGATTCAGCTTAGGAGTCATAGGGAGCCCGAGTCACTGAAAGCCAAGTAATGGTCCGATCAGATGTGGCTTCTGAGGCGGTGTTGGGTTGGAGGGTAGTGACAGTAAATGGAACAAAAGTCTGTATTCAGACGGGTGGGAAGAGTGCAGGTGGACAAAAGTTAATAGAGAGTAAAGAGGTGGACCAGGAAGCTTCCCCTTTGGCATCTGATGGGGAGGGGCCAGCAGAAGAGGTACATCCAGGATGCCTCTCCTGGAGACTAGCAGGTGGCCAATAGGGAGAGGAGTTCGTGGTGCATATTTGAGGTATCAGTGGCCCTGGTACCTTGACCTCCACACCAAGGCTCTCTGCACCTCCTCTCAGGTGAGCCCAGCCTGTGTCTCCAACACCAGACTTGTTCTCTGACGGCTCCCCAGCTCCCACCTCCTTTCGCAGGCACAGTGAAGACTGACAGGACAGCTCCATCTGAAACTCCCGCCCGAGCTGTTTAATAGACTGAACAGCTGGTAACATTTCTGAAGTAGGAAAATCAATAAGTTGATAGCATCAGATCTGTTTTTCTCCTGGACGGCGGGTTCGGTGGCATGGAAGTGGGCAGAATTAGCATCTCAGCAGTAGCATCTTGAATCATAGAGTGTTCTGCAGCCCAGGCCATAGTCCTGGTAATTTAGAGTTGTTTATTTTTCAGTCTTGCGTTTGGTCCTCTGTGTTCTGCGTTAGTCATACGCTTACTGCCTGGCACTGCTCACAAGGCCCAGCCCCTCTCGGGGAGCGGATTCGGGCTGCACTATATTTAGGTTGTAAATCAATCACGGACTGAGAAACTGCGTGTTATTCCAAGCAATTCATTTAATATGTTATCAAGAAAATGTAATTAGGACTTTCTGAAAGCGAGTTTCTAGACAATCATGGGGAACCGCCACAACCAGTTTATAAGGTCGGCTGTGGGGGGGCCTTCTCGGGTGGCTGGGCCAAGACCTCACACACTTGTTTGTTAGTTAAATATATTCTAACACTGTCTTCTCACCTGGACACAGGTGAGCAGGATCTGCTGACATGTGTGAAGGAGAAGTGGGAGAGTAGCCAACTCTTAATTAAATGCAAATTAGAAAGCCATCTTATTTTGAGACATTCTATGTAATTTGCGGCAGAAGCTGGACTGAAGGAAACCAGCGCCTTCCAAGCACATGGTCCGGTCCAGAGGCTGAGGTGGAAGGAAGGCAAGACAGAGGCACAGCAAGGGGGTGGGGAGGGAGAGGGGTCTTTGGGTCTAGAAGCCAATGGAAAGTCTCAAAGGGCATGAGGTCATCCTCAGGAGGCGAGTGCACCTTCTGGGCCAGGTCACCAGGTGTGTGCGTGCCGAGAGTGCTGAGGCCCTTAGGTGTCACCCAGACCCACACCCACGTCTCCCTGGGCACACAGCTGCCCTCACCTCAGCCCTGCCCTCCCTGCAGAGGGGAACCCGTGACTAGTGCCAGCCCATGAGTGTGAACGAAATGATGGGTGTCACTTCCAGGCCTGGCCACTGAGAGCCTCTTTTCTTTGTCCTTACCCTCCACGTCGGGGGTGAGCAAACCGAGGCCCCGGGGCCAGCTTGAACCCACCACTAGGTTTTGTAGGCCAAAGGCGAAGAATGGGGTTTGCAATCTTCAGTGGTGCAAGAAAAGTAGGACATTTTGTGGTGTGTGAAAATTGTGTAAAACTCAAGTGTACTGTCCATAAACACACTTTTATTGGAATATAGTCAGGCACACCTGTCTATGTGTTGTCTACGCTGCTTTCACACTATAGTGGCAGAGCTGGGGGGTTCCTCTGTAGAACATTCATGTGAACAAAAAATAAAATTGATTTATATTATATATTGTTTGAATATATGTACCTACATCATGTATTCTATACATACTAGAGGCCCAAATGCACAAAATTCATGCAAGAGGCTCTGAGGGCCAAGGCAGCAGCCCATGCTGCTGCCCTGGCCCAAACAGCAGCAGTCCTGGAAGGACATCTGGAAGGACGTCTGGTCTAATTAGCATATTATGCTTTCATTATTATAGGTATACACTATATTATATTTTAAAATAAAAATATATTCATATAATATGTTCAGCCCAGGCCATAGTCCTGGTAATTTAGAGTTGTTTATTTTTCAGTCTTGTGTTTGGTCCTCTGTGTTCTGCGTTAGTCATACGCTTACTGCCTGGCACTGCTCACAAGGCCCAGCCCCTCTCGGGGAGCGGATTCAGGCTGCACTATATTTAGGTTGTAAATCAATCACGGACTGAGAAACTGCGTGTTATTCCAAGCAATTCATTTAATATGTTATCAAGAAAATGTAATTAGGACTTTCTGAAAGCGAGTTTCTAGACAATCATGGGGAACCGCCACAACCAGTTTATAAGGTCGGCTGTGGGGGGGCCTTCTCGGGTGGCTGGGCCAAGACCTCACACACTTGTTTGTTAATTAAATATATTCTAACACTGTCTTCTCACCTGGACACAGGTGAGCAGGATCTGCTGACATGTGTGAAGGAGAAGTGGGAGAGTAGCCAACTCTTAATTAAATGCAAATTAGAAAGCGATCTTATTTTGAGACGTTCTATGTAATTTGCGGCAGAAGCTGGACTGAAGGACCAAGGCACATAGAGGAACCAGCACCTTCCAAGCACACGGTTCGGTCCAGAGGCTGAGGCAGAAGGAAAGCAAGACAGAGGCACAGCAAGAGAGTGGGGAGGGAGAGGGGTCTTTGGGTCTAGAAGCCAATGGAAAGTCTCAAAGGGCATGAGGTCATCCTCAGGAGGCGAGTGCACCTTCTGGGCCAGGTCACCAGGTGTATGCGTGCTAGAGTGCTGAGGCCCTTAGGTGTCACCCAGACCCACACCCACGTCTCCCTGGGCACACAGCTGCCCTCACCTCAGCCCTGCCCTCCCTGCAGAGGGGAACCCGTGACTAGTGCCAGCCCATGAGTGTGAACGAAATGATGGGTGTCACTTCCAGGCCTGGCCACTGAGAGCCTCTTTTCTTTGTCCTTACCCTCCACGTCGGGGGTGAGCAAACCGAGGCCCCGGGGCCAGCTTGAACCCACCACTAGGTTTTGTAGGCCAAAGGCGAAGAATGGGGTTTGCAATCTTCAGTGGTGCAAGAAAAGTAGGACATTTTGTGGTGTGTGAAAATTGTGTAAAACTCAAGTGTACTGTCCATAAACACACTTTTATTGGAATATAGTCAGGCACACCTGTCTATGTGTTGTCTACGCTGCTTTCACACTATAGTGGCAGAGCTGGGGGGTTCCTCTGTAGAACATTCATGTGAACAAAAAATAAAATTGATTTATATTATATATTGTTTGAATATATGTACCTACATCATGTATTCTATACATACTAGAGGCCCAAATGCACAAAATTCATGCAAGAGGCTCTGAGGGCCAAGGCAGCAGCATGTTATATTATGTTAATTATATTATACTAGTATTATATATTATATATTATAAAAGTATGTAAAATGTAAAAATATAAACATATGTACATATCTTTATTTCACATAGATATGTAAATTTATATATAAATGTATAATATACAAATATATGTTTTATTATATGTGGAATATATCATTTTGCATATATTTTATATAGTATCTATTTTAATATAGCATTTTAGTATATTTGATATAGTATCTATTTTGAATTATATAAAATGTGGATATATGTAATATGTAAATATCTTTTTTTTATTTTAAATTTTTTCTCTTTCTTTTTTTTTTATTAAATCTTTATTGTTCAGATTACATTTGTTCCTCTTTTTTTCCCCCCCCATAACTCCAGTTCATTCTGTACATCAGATTATTTATTCACTTGGTTCTTAGATTCACTTGTTGATAGATGCATGTTTGTTGTTCACAATTTGTATCTTTACCTTTTTCTTCTTCCTCTTCTTAAAGGATACCTTTCAGCATTTCGTATAATACTGGTTTAGTGGTGATGAACTCCTTTAGCTTTTCCTTATCTGTGAAGCTCTTTATCTGACCTTCAATTCTGAATGATAGCTTTGCTGGATAAAGTAATCTTGGTTGTAGGTTCTTGGTATTCATCACTTTGAATATTTCTTGCCATTCCCTTCTGGCCTGCCAAGTTTCTGTTGAGAAATCAGCTGACAGTCGTATGGGTATTCCCTTGTAGGTAATTGAGTCTCTTTCTCTTGCTGCTTTTAAGATTCTCTCTTTGTCTTTTGCTCTTGGCATTTTAATTATGATGTGTCTTGGTGTGGTCCTCTTTGGATTCCTTTTGTTTGGGGTTCTCTGCGCTTCTTGGACCTGTAAGTCCATTTCTTTCACCAGGTGGGGGAAGTTTTCTGCCATTATTTCTTCAAATAGGTTTTCAATATCTTGCTGTCTCTCATCTTCTGGCACCCCTATTATTCTGATGTTGGTACGCTTGAAGCTGTCCCAGAGGCTCCTTACACTATCTTCGTATTTTCGGATTCTTTTTTCATTTTGCTTTTCCGGTTGGGTGTTTTTTGCTTCTTCGCATTTCAAATCTTTGACTTGATTCTTGCGCTCCTCTGGTCTGCTATTGGGTGTCTGTATAATATTCTTTATTTCAGTCCGTGTATGCTTAATTTCTAGTTGGTTCTTTATCATAGCATCGAGGGTCTCATTAGTTTTCGTGACTCTCTCCTCAAGTTTATTGACAGCTTCTAGCACATTTTTGCAAGCCCTCAAAATTGCGATTTTTAGCTCTATATCCTCCATTTCTGTCATGTTTTTTTGTCTCCGCATTTTTTATGCTTTCTTGGTGCACCCCCTAGTGGTCTTTGTGCGCAGTCTTGTTCTAGTTGAGCCTTGATTGTTGTAGTTAATACTAGAGGGATTTGACCACCAGGCCGACTGGCTGTGTGAATCAGCTGTGTCTGCCGCGGAAAACTTCTGTCCTCTGGGGAGGTGCTAATCTAGCCTTTGCCTGAGGCTATCCGGCAAATGGCTCTGCGCAGGGCTTGGGCGGGGCGGGCTCAACAGGGCGGGCGGAGGGAGCCGTTATGGTGCCCTCAGTCCTGTTCCCAGAGGCTCTGCTTCTCAGAACCCCCGGAACCGCTGCAAACCTCGGAGGGAAAGCTGCCTTCCAACTGATGCCAGACACTCCCGCTTCTCCCGTTTGGGTCCGAGTCCCCAGCGATTCGCCCGTATCTGGAGCTCAGAGTCTGAGACTCCCCCCTGACCGAAAACGACAACCGCGCTCTCAGCCACCAGCCCGCTTTGCGCGCGCACCTCCGCACCTGAGTTTTTTCCACACTGCGCCTCCTCTGAGCCTCGGTGTGCTGTTATTTTTCCTTCTAGTTGAAGAGTCTCTCCTCAGCCAGCCTTCCTGTGGTTCTGGGTGATGTCCGTTCCGTCTTTTAGTTGTATTTTTGAAGTGGTTGTTTGCGGCAGCAGTCTCCGGTGTTTACCTATGCCGCCATCTTGCCTCTCAATCACCGTAAATATCTTTTTTTAATGGGGGAAGAGGCCCTTGAAGGGCCCAGGAACCAAGAAAGTCATAATACGACCCTGTTTGCAATACCGTTAAGTGACTAGATTATGGTTGATAGTTGCCTATTGTTGGACATTTGGGTTTTTTCAGTTGTGGCTGAAATAAAAGTAGTAAGTTGAACATTGTTCAATATAAGTTGCTGAGTATAGCCATGCTTATTTTCCTGGCACTAGTCACATTATTACACTTTGTCTTCTAAATGTACCTATTTTATGGGCCCCTGGCAGTATTCTGGGCACCGTGTGTGCTGCGCGGAAGGAGCCATTGACCCTGCTGGTAAATACTCTGGTGGACAGACCAAGTGATGAGTTCCAGTCAAAGTCGTGCTGATGGGGGACTTTCTCCTTGTCCCCCACAGGATGGAGGACACTGACAAGGGTGGACCTGATCTCTGTGTCCTGACTCTGGTCGGTGCGTCACTCAATGCCGCATTTGGGAAACCTGTGTGGTGGAAGGAGCAGGGACCAGGTCTCGAGGACCTTGGGTGGAGTCACGTTGTGGCTCTTCCACACCTGCAGGCCTCATTCCTGGATCACTGGGGAGCTGATTTAGTGATATCAGAGCCTGAATGAGTACCACCTCGGGAGAGAACACGTCTTTGAGGATGATACCACCCAATAGTCCAAATCAGTAGTTGAATGGGGACAATTACCACTTCCTACAGCATACATGGTTCCTCAATGCCATTTCTCAGTCAAGTCAACTTGATCAACTAACAAAGGTAGTTGTTATGGCAACAATGCTACTAATGTACTTCAGCAAATACTCAGTTTATAATTGACCTGTTGCTAGGCAGCAGCAGGGGGAAGGAGCAGTTTCCTAAAGAACATAATTGAGATACTGATATGATATACCTGACAACCTGGCATCACAGCGATACCCATAAAACACATTGTTTTATAGGCTGAAGGTCTAGCAAGATAGATATTATAAAAATTCAAACTGGGATGTGTATATCAAGTATGCCCTATTTAAAATAATAAAGTTATTTTTTATTTTTATAGGCCTGCTCAATATCACCCCCAAATATTTCCTTTATCACTCTGGGTGAAAATGAAATATACTCTTGTAGAGATATACCTCATGGATGGAGAATAAATCAGCTCAGGCAGAATTATTGGGAGTGATGCAAATAGAATTATTTCCTTCAGCAATTCAACACCCTTGAAGAGCTCCCCCATTCCCTCTCTCTCTCCTTTGCTATTTTTCTCATTTAAGATGGCCCATACTTTACAATTTAAAACCTTATTTTCTCTCATTTGGGGTAACTAGGTAATTGTGTCCGAGATTGCTAGGTAAGAGACATACCTTTCATTGTCTGCCCCCTTTAAACTGTGAATCGATGTGGTATATTCAAATGAGCCTTGAAACATCACAGGACCCTCGTACCCATCCAGGCCCCACGAAACTGCTGAAGTGGGCGTCCTGCCGGCTGGTTGACCTCTGACAGAGATGATTCAAAGCAGAAGCTGCCTTTTCTACCTTGAAGCCCTGTGGCCTCGTGGTGGACACACAGGGCTTGGATTCTGATGAGTGATATCAGGCTAGTGTCTGATGCTCTCAGCCTGGTCATGGGCAGCTCACCTCTTCACCTGGGCTCGGGTGGGACCCAGGAAGCCCCCCCACCCCCACTCCACTCTGTTTGACAAGGTGGCTTGTGTCCCTGGTCCCAGCAGACTTATTGGAAGAGTTCCAGAAAGATCCCATCCGGCCCATTCCCGTCTCCCACTGCTCCTGGGAAGTAGAGCTGCCCTGCTAGTGGGAACATGGCTGAGGAGGACCGGCATGATCATCATGCCAGGATCAGGCTAAAGAGATGCCTAAGTGATGAGGTTCCATGAGAGCTGTTGTTCTTCATAGAACTCCGCCTGTCACGTGAAAGCTGCCTCTTCTGTGACCCAGAAAGTGGGAAGGCCAGACGGCACTGTAATTACGTGAAAGGAGGAGGGGGAGACAGTGGAGGAGAAGAGGAAGGAGAGGAGGAAGGGAGGGAGGGAGGAAGGGGGAGGGAGAAAGCCAGAGAGGACGAAAGGGAAACTCTTGTTTTTTGGGAGGGCAATTCAGATATATTTGAACTTATATCAAAGTGTCCTCTTCTGATAATGACAATGTCTACTCATGCTATTTGTCCAGTATTTGAACACACACACACACACACACACACACACACACAGCTTCTTTGCAGCAATTCAATGCCATCAACTAAAAATTATCGCATAAGGGGAAGCTAATTTGGGAGGAGCAATTTTCTCAGAACTGATTGCAGAGCAGCCATACAATTATCTCGGCAGAGCACTTAGCACAGTGTGGAGAGGGTGCGCCTTCTGGTTTGCCCTGGCCTCCTGCACCCTGGCTCCCATGCATCCAACCACTCCCAGAATCAAACAGACAGAAGGCTCACCTCCTGAGGCCGCCTGATCAGGGCACGCCCAAGGGCTGGGGGGCACAGCTCTCTCTTTCGCTCCCCATCGCCTCCCCTGTTTTGCACTCTCATTGCTGACACAGGTGCCTCACAGAGCCTGCCCTGATGTGGAGGGAGCTTCGGTTATTTGTGTTTTTGGCGGGAAATCTGTGCAGGCTGGCTTTGTAAGCTGCGGAGGCCATGCAAGATGGAAGTAGAAGCCATAGTAGAAATAAGTAGAAAGGCATCTGGACACGCTGTTCTTCAGCTTGAACTTGAGAAACGAGGAGGGTGTGCACGTATCTGTCCCAGGCACTACGATCTGGGCCAGGAAAATCACAGCTAAGAGCGGGCGCTCCGGACGCCAGCTGCCAGGGTCAGAATGCCAGCCTGCTGCGCCCTTGGGCAGGGCACCTAATTCCCCTGACCTTCACTTTACACTTCCGCAAATGGAGGCAGCTAACAGTGCGTCCTCTACGGGGCCAAGGCCAGGATCCTGCTGCAGGCGGGGTCAAGTGCCTGGACAGAGTTTCTATCTGGAAATGTTGGCCAGGACTCCTGTTAATATGGTTAAGCTCTCCTGCCAATAATCCCATGAGTCTGGCATCCTTCCCACTCCCCCAGATGAGGAAAATGAGCCTGAAAGAGGTGAAATGGCTTGCTCGGTGTCACCCCCTGATAAGGGAGGGCGGGGGCTCCGACCCAGGCTGCTCCCAGGGCCCCCCCTCCACCCAAGCCGCTTAATGAGGGGTTCAGCTTCACGCTTCTCTCCCCTTGATTAGGTGTTAAATATTTACCATCTCGCCTCTCCCTCTCTACCCTCTTTAAAATACGGTTTAATTAAAAACATTCGTTGAGCTCATGATAAAAATATGTAAATGTGATGAATTTTGTGAAATGAATCCATTGTTTCCCTTTCATTCCCAAAGGACTGTGGGTGAGAGGAGGGAGATAGCCGGGGCTTCCAATGAATTTGAACAAGCGCTTGATAATACGTCGGAGAACCGATTTCAAGGTCTGGTGGCCACAGGACCCAGCAATGCATGGATGTGAAGCACAACTAAATTCGGAGGCAGCGGCGGGGGGGTGGGGTGCAGGGGGAAGGGCAGCCTCCTTATTTCTAGGAAAACCAAGTGGTTGAGTCTGAAGAGGCTGAGCTGGGAGGAAACCATTTTGGCTTCTCCACTCCTGCAGGAGGCTGGCCCTCCCTCCCCCTCTAGGCCCGCCCCCAACTCACCTGGGTGGCTTCCCCTTCTTTCCTGAGGTCACAGGTGCGGAGGACTCATGCCTCCTCGTGGCCCTGGCCGGCAGGGGCCCCCAGTAGAACTCAATGTGCTTCTTTTGTTCATTGAGCATCTACATACTCTCTGCCATGTCTGGGGTTCCAGTCCTTGCACTCAACACATGTCTACTCCTCGGGAGTCAGTGGGCCCGGCAGGGGGCTAGGAGAGTGCCCCCTTTGTGCAGTTTTCAAGAATCAGGACTAGGCGGACTGCTGTCCTGGCCTGGGTCAGGGGAAGGCCAGTCTCCTTCGTGGCACCGGTGGCACCACGTGCTCCCCTGCCAACCATAAAACACACATACCTCCAAAGTGCACTCGCCAGTCTAGGCTGGCTGACGGGGGAGCCTTTCTAATGCCCCCCTGTCCCCCAGGACAGGTCAGGTTGCCATAACAATCTCCACATCTCAATGGCTTAGCTAGATGCCTTTAGATCTCACTCATGGATGAGGAGTGAGGCTGCCCCGTGGGTGGGGGAACTCTGCTTGGGGTAGTCCTTTGGGGGCCAGGACCCTTAGCTTGTGACTCTACCTCCCGGTCTCTCCCGCAATAAAGGAGGACCCAGTGGGAAGCCTTCATGGGCTAGGGAAGGCTGTGCACGATCCAGAGCTCAGCCAGGCGGCCGTGCTGCAGCGACCCTGGGGAGTAGAGGCCAGCCTGTGCCCCCGAAGAAGAGGAGCATCCAGGCTATTGGTGAGTCCACATCGGCATTTCATGGGGTCCCTTCCAATGTGAAGTCTTTGAGGACAGGGACTACGACACCAGCTGAACACACTGAGCGCCTTGCTCAGAGCCTGCTGCTGCTGGTTAAAGGTAGATACTCCCAGGAGGTAAACGAGAGAACATGTGAACAAATAACCTATAACCACCAGGTCATGGCCAATGCAGAAGTTTAACCAAACCCAGTAATAACACCGTGTTACACGCCCACAATTTGGTCCTAACATATGCTTTACTCTACTTCACCGTGCGCTGTGCAGGACAGAAGTGGAGTGTAACCTGGGCGTTTCGGACCCTTTTTTGAACTTTTCAACATTTCTGTTGTAACATCTATCATCTCACACCCCTCTCTCCTCTGGACAAGGGTTTGGGGCTGAGAGGTAGGAAGTGTTCTTACCATGGTTGCAATCGCTCCAACTCCCCCAGCCCCTTCCACTCCACCAGCGTTTTATTTCCTAACCCAAAGCCACACTCTACCCTGCTGTCCACCATACAGCCCCCAGTGAATCTCTCGCCTCAGACTTCTGAACATGGGCCATGTTACGGAGCCCAACTTTATTTTTTCTATTTAAATTAATAAAACACTTTTTCTACCTGGAAAAATATTCACACATTCAAGAGCATTGTTTTTCTTTAGACACAAAATGTCTCATTGGAATCTCAAGGTTGAGTTCTTTGTTCTTCATGGCACCTTCGCTCTGCAAATGGAGGGTGGATTCCACGGCAGGAAACACAGCAATGAGGTTGTCAAGGCTGAGACCCAAGCTGCATTGCTAACCCCAATACTGCTGCTCTTAATAGTTCCATTGAAAAAGGGGGAGGAGCAGCCCTATCCTGCTTTGTTCCACCTGTTCCCTCTTTCACACCCCAACATGGCACCACTCAGGGTCTCCAGGAACACCCCCAGAAATCTCATGATGGCTAATTTTATGTGGCAACTTGGATGGGACACAGTGCCCAGGGATTTGGTCAAATATCATTTTGAATGATTCCTGTGGGTATTTCTAGATGAGATTCACATTTAAATTGATGGACATTGAGTAAAACAGATCGCCCTTCATCATATGGGTGGACCTCATCCAATCAGATGAGCGTCTTAAGAGAAAACACATGGGCATGGTCTGCTCCCTCAAAAGAAGAAACTCTGCCCCCAATCTTCAGATGAACTGCAACATCAACTGCATCCTGGGATTCCAACCTGCTGGCCTGCTCTGCAAAATTCAGGTTTGCCAGTCCTGTAACCTCATGAGTCAAATCCTTAAGATCTCTCTCCACCTCTATCTCCGCATATATACACACCCATATGTACATATATGTGTATACATATATGCCTATGCTTGTGTATATATGCACATACATCTGGTAAAACATGAACTCCACATTTCATCTCTTTTTCCAATGAGGAGATCCGATTAAAAGGTTTCAGTCAACTTAAAAATATAAACTTTTAGGAAAGAAGATGAAATAGTCAAATGCCTACTTATATTCTATTAAATCTTTTACCATGCATGTTTAAAACACCTGAAAGACACAGTGCTTACATTCATACTGCGAATGAAACAAAAATAAATTATTAAACCTAGATTATTTGGAATTTGCCAATCGTATTTGCCAATCGTTTTTTTTCTTCAATTTGCATGGCTTGGGGTGTTTTAAATTGTTTTGAATTTTACTAAATCAATATATGTTTTTAATCTTCATATCAACACCACAAGGCTGCAACACCTGCTTTATAGATGGTGAAATGGGACTAAGGTGAGTCCCTAAGGTGAGCTCAAGAACACAGCTGGTGCCCTGACCTGGTGGCTCCATTGGTTGGAGCATTGTTCCAAACACCAAAAGTTTGCAGCTGGATTCTGGGTCAGGGCACATACCCAGGTTGTGGGCTGGATCCCTGGTTGGGGGGCAGACAGGAGGCAACCAATTGATGTTTCTCACATCTATGTTTCTCTCTTGCTCTCCCTTTCTCTCTCTCTAAAAAAATCAATAAAAAACTGCCCAGCTGGCATGGTGCAGGGGTTGATCATCAATCTATGAACCAGGAGATCATAGTTGGATTCCAGTCAGGGCACATGCCCAGGTTGCAGGCTTGGTCCCTAGTGTGGGGCATGCAGGAGGCAGCTGATCAATGATTCTTTCTCATCATAGATGTTGTTATTTCTCTCTTCCTCTCCTTTCTTCTCTGAAATCAATAAAAATATATTTCAAAAGCAACAACAACAATAAAAACTTATCATAGGGTGAGGACTAAAAGAAAAAGAACACAGAGCTGGCAAGAGTTATACGTAAGGAATTAACACAAGCTTTTCTCTTCTAATCCGGTTCAAATGGCTCATTTCAAGGTTCCTGCTTTTGTACTATTTAGAGAATTTCTTCTGAGCAGCAATACTGCACCTCCATGTTGTGGGACAAGTGGGCCTGAGGTCCCAGCCCTCCTCGACTCACTGCTGCATGGCTCTGGGAAAATTGCCTATTCCACCTTTTTCTCCTCTGAACAATGGGACAATTCAGCCCATCTCACATGGGAATTCTTGCCACTTGGCCATCAAAGTAGGCCACAGTGTTGACTAAAACCATGAAAACTAAAAGTAACCTAAGGGTTTATTAAAAGCAGGAAACTTAGAAAAAATACGTTGCCTGTTATGTCTTAATGATTAAATACTATGTAGCCATTAAAAGTCAAGTTTCCAAAGAAAAGGGAATGTCTAGACTCTGGATGCAGTGTTAAGCAATTTTTTAAAAAAGTATAAAAACAATATATACCATTTGATCTTAATTGGTAATTCTCAGAGGCACATAAACAGAGAAAAAATAATCTTGCCCCAAATCACATTTATTGTGGTTACCTGTGAGTCTAGATTACAAGTGTGTGTTTGTGATAGAGTGCACTGCTATATGTTCCAAATTTCTACGATGATCCTACACTGATTTCTCTTCCTTACTCAGAAAAAAAATGTATTTTTAAGTGGCGTCTCTAGCTCCCAGGGAAAGTGCACTTTTAATGAAGACCATTTGATTCATCAAATAGTTTCCTATCTCCTACACTTAATGAACTCGTTTAAATCTCCTCTTTCCACAGACACCTACTGTTCTATTAATTCCGATCCCCCACCAGCGCCTGTTATCACACCCGGGGGGGCGGGGCACGGGAGGACAGTGCGTTTTGCGTTGGCATAGAGTGAGGTCGCTGGAGAAGTCTGGAGAATCGGAGCCTTTCTAGTTCTCCTGCGACCCGCGTGGTTTTTCCTAAGTGAAGTCTGCGTGGCTTCTCCTGCGTACATCCTAACAGTCTTAGATGGAGACCTTGATGTGCCCGAGCTGGCTTTGCCCAGTGGATAGAGTATCGGCCCGTGGATGGAAGGTGCCCATGTTCTATGGAATACTTATTTCCTGTGTTGGTTAGAAAGCCGGTCCTTCCCATAGTGGGAGTAAATGCCCAGCAAAACCTGGAGGCTTTCCAAAGGGGAGTGAACCCAACTGGGCTTCTAGGGAACCAGAGATGGCGACAGGAGTCTCCAAAGATGTGGGCGGCATGGTCCCCTCGCTGCCCCTCTCTCTGGGATCCCTCACTGCCCCTCTCTGTAAGACTGAGCTGACATCCCAGAGACCAGAGACCCTGGTCTGTGACTGGGCGCAGGGGTGTCTCCTCAAAGTCATGCAGGTGACATTAGACATCTGCTAACACTCTTGTACCCTAGAGGGTGCCATGGAAACTAGGATCTTTGCTCCTCAAATGCTAGTTTCTGACTTCCCCTCCTCCAATCTTCTAATCAAGACTAAGATGACTTCGCTCAACTTTAAACAATACATCAGAGTCCTCAGCGCCTGCGGGGGCAGCCACTGGTGTGGGGCGGAGAGGACTGTGAGGTCAGGAGCTGACAAGGCGAGCAGCTGCCTGGAGTCTGCGTGACACTGTGACTCAGTTGTTCTTTCTGTTGGGTGACATGTGTGTGGGTGACATGTGTGTGGGTGACGTGTATGTGGGTGATGTGTGTGTGTGTGTGTGTGTGTGTGTGTTTGACTGAATAATTGAGTTGAAAAAAATGTGTTTCCAAAGGTGATGCCTGCCTTGTTTCTCTAGACATGGTCTCTGCTGGTGGGGCGTTAAGTAGTGGATGGACCCTGCATTTCAAGTCAGCTTGATTGGTTCAAGGTCTGTCTTTACCACTCGGGGCCCGAGTCCAGTTCCCTCCACTCTCCAAACCTCAGGGCCTAAGCTGGAGAGAAGCGATAAGACCATCCTTCTCGCCCAGCTGGCTGTGGCTCAAACAAATTCATAAAAGCGACCCAGGAACCAGGAGGTCACCTGCTTGATTCCCGGTCAGGGCACATGCCTGGGTTGGTTGTGGGCTCAATCCCCAGTGTGGGGCCTACAGGAGGCAGCTGATTGACGATTCTCTCTCATCATTGATGTTTTTATCTCTCCCTCCCTCTCCCTTCCTCTCTGAAGTCAATAAAAGTATACTTAAAAAGAAAAAAGACCGTCTTTCTCACAGTGCTACATCAGGGGTCAGCTGGGAGAGCAGGAACATGGCAGGAACGCAATGGGGATGCTTACTAGTGAGTAGAGCGACGCTCTTCCCACCTGACACAGTGAAGAGAACACGTTATCTAAACAGTCTCTGAATGCGGACTCAACTCTAGCAACGCGCTGTCTCACCAACGGTCACAAACAGAATTTCTCATGAAACTGCTGATGGATCAGCCGTGGAATCTCACCTGCCAGTCCCGGGGCCTGTCTGCCTGGCGCTCCCTCACTTGAGGCCGGATGCAGGGTAGTGGGGAGAGCAAGTTCAGATCTGTACTTGCCCTTCAACTTTTTGTCTCAGGCACTTGCTTCCCCACTGCAGATGCCTAGAGGGAGTTTGACAAGGCAATTGAGAAATTCTTTTCGTGTCTTAGGAAAGGTTTTTTTGGGGGGTTGGGTGTGGGAGGGACTTTATGGGCCAACATGAAATAAAAAAAGGTCCTTTTATGAAAGCTATCCATCAAATGTCAAGGATAATAATCAATTTTCTGTCACAATGAACTGATAAAAGCTTTCAGTAATAATGTCACGGGGGGAAGAATTTGTGTTGGAACTCGAAACGCACAGCCCCGATATCAAACGAATTCATAAGAGCGCGATGCCGCGGTAGCCCTCCGAGGCATGACAAAATACAATTTCTCATCCACAGGATATGGAATAATTCCCCTTTTTTATTTTTACACCGATGGGAGCAAAAGGAAATCTGAATTTCAAAAAATATATATATTACAGGAGCCTGCTTGTGCAGGTGAACACCAGCGAGCGTTGTGGCCGCTGCCCTCAGAAGCCGTTCTGGCGATTTCTCCCACATCATGCAAATGGCTGCGGAGAGCCGCTCCTCTTGGAATGTGAAATCAAATCAGCATTCTAACGCGACACGCCGGTGATGAGCTGGGGGATAAATATGCAGGAGCGCATAAAAAAATCAAGGCAATCAAGGGAGCCCGCGTCCGCGCGCGGACTATAAATCTTTGTCTATTTCAATCGGAGGGCTGGCCGAATCAGTGTACAATTCCGGCGGGGATGTCATCAATTTCTGTTAACCTCTCTATTCCTCTTTGTGTTGGCTCCGGGGTGATGGATTGGTTTTGTCACTCCCGCGCCGCTCACAGTATGTTAACATGGAAGAGTGCAGGCAGGTTACGGAGAAAGGTCATTGCTGTCCCAGCCTTGACCCGCACGCTCTCCTTAGGACCACGCTTACCTTTCCATCGGGGGACGCGGTGTCTCCTTCGGAGGCCTGGACGCTCTGCTCCGGGGCCACGTGTTGGCTGGGCCCATGTTGAATCACAGGACATGCTTTTGAAGGGAAAATAGGCCTCTCCACCCAGCGTCCAGCAGAGCAGCTGACAGTGTGTGAAGACAAGGAGAGCGAGGAGCTAGAAACCCGGGTGTCCCCCTTGGTGTCCCTTCCCAAACGGGGACTGGCTTTTCCCAGACGTAATGCTATGGTTCAGGCCCGCAGTCCTTGCAGACTACCGGAGGTCTCAGTCTCCCCCAGGGGCTCATGGTGACACTTTCCAAGACGCGGTCTGAGCACCGTGTGTGCACATGACCAGTGAGCCCAGGAGCAAGCTTCCCACGCCCACAGCACACACAGGCTGCGGCTGCCTGGTCGCAGGACTGGTTATTTCTGATGCTTTGCTGCTGCCACGAACACACAACTTACAACTCTGCCATCTGAATGCGTAGCCACGAGTGACGTGGCTATTTCAATTTGAAATTCGGCAAAATAAAATTTACAATTCAGTTCTTTAGCTTCGCTAGCCATGTGGCAAGTGTTTCATAGTCACCGTGGACCCACAGCTACTCCGTGGGACAGGACAGTGCAGACATCAGACATGTTCATCTTCTATGGGATGAAGCTGGCTGGACTGCATGGCTCTCTTGGACCCGTGCCCTGTAGAGTCTTCTCCAAGGGGAAGCTGTGTACCGATCAATGAAGCATACAGGCCTAGGTATACAGCTAGCAATCGAGGACAAGGCACGCCCATAAGGCAAGGCCTGCTTGGAGATGGACTCCAGAGGATTCCAAGGACCTTTCAAGCTTGTTTGAGTGGCGGCCAAGTTATTGGAACGAGTATGATGGAAAGAGCCCACGCACAGCCGTTTTGAGGTGATCTACATTCTAGACAAAGTCAGACACTTCCCAGGGCTGAGACAGCGGAAACTTCCTTTAACCTCCCCGAGCCTCTGTCTCCCCACCCATAACATAAGAAACAATATCTACTTCATAAGTTTCATTTTCTGAAGTTTAAATGAGATAACATTACAACGGCCATTATATTGATGAGGAACCTGTGTTTCAGGGACAGGATGTGAGGAACCCTCCAGACCACAGAGCCAGGAGGCTGAGGGCCCTGTTATTTCAAGTCTACGGCATTTAGAAAGAGAGGTGGTCTGGATAATTAGTGCTCAAAGGGAAGGTTTGGCATGCAAACTGAGATGACAGATTTACATTGCTCTGGAACCAGATTAATAAGGAAATGGTGTGGGGGAAATGGAACTTTACACTTTGTATGTACATGTGACTGAATAACTGCATCGAGGGATTTAAAATCAGTTGGCCCGGAGGTGATGGTGGTGGAAGGCGTGGGAAAAATCAGACACTGGGACAAAGCTGAGTCAGAGACACATCCTTCTGAGCGTCTGCTGGATTGCAAATTCCATGAGGACAAGGGTGGGCCTGTTCCATTTGCTGTCTGAGAAATACCCAGGACAGTGCCTGGAATGCCACATGCTTTCATGATCAGTAGATAGAGAAGTAAAAGTAAATAATTAAAGATTGAACAAAGAAAAGAATGAAGCCAGAAGGAATTCTCTAATTTAGTAGTCAGTGATTCTCTGTAGAATCATGTGGATAACTTTTTTAAAGATCTGATACATGGACCCCATCCCAGACCAACACAATAAAATGAGATAACATTATAACCACCATTATATTGATGAGGAAACTGTGTCTCAGGGAGAGGATGTGAGGGACCTTCAAGACCACAGAGCCAGGAGGCAGAGGGCCTTGTTATTTCAAGTCTGCAGCATGTAGCCTGAATAAAAAAAATGTTTAGTAATACTCTGGGTGACTCTAATGTTCAGGTAGGAGTGAGAACCACTGACCTAGTCCTATCCATTAATTTTTAAGGGGAAAACCTGAGGATTCACCAGCAGGAATGTGTTGCTTGCGGATTTAATGGGAGTCGATGGTGCTTCTGGAGCAAGGGGCTCTGCATGTGTGTGTGTGTGTGTGTGTGTGTGGGCGCGCGCGCGCGCGCGCGTGCATGTGTGTGTGTGGGGGGGGAGTGTATACCATGATTTCTCACACTGTAGCTTCTTTACATGTTCACATGGACCTTCTGCTCCCTGAAACCTGTCTCCATTGGTCCTCTTGCTGTATTTCTCCTGCCCATGTAAGTCTTATGATTAGTATTATTTTTAGGATTTTCCCCTTGTAGAGGCTTCCAGTGATCTCCTGCATCCAGGGGTTGGGTGCCTGTCCTCCACTCTGTGCTCCTAAAGTCCTCTGGGTTTCCCAAAGCCAGCGAGTTATAGCATATTGTTCTTGTGAATCCTACCCTTATGTCCTCCATGGTACGGTGAGCTCATCAGGGCTGAAAGGATGCCTTTTTCAACTACTTGTCTCCAGGACTTGCCACATGGACTCAATTAATAGATAATGAATAAATGAGGGCCAGTTGCTTTTCAGACATAGACGTAATTTGTGTATTCATACACATATCTGTGTGAGTATATATCATTTGCATAGGACTTATTTACAACTTACCATTTTGAAGGTACACATGATTAAATGTAAATGAGATAATTTAATTTAACTTGATGGAATTTATTGAGCACCTATGATATCTAAAGCACTTTGTAAAAACAGGAATTCACAGTGAGTAGGACACAGTGTCTGATCTCACCGGAGCTCACAGGCTGGTGGATGAGGGTAACTCATTGATTATAACACAGGGTGCTCTTTAGAGTGTGGCGACTGTGGTGACGGATTCACAAGCAAAGGTCTGGGGAGCACAAACCAGCTGAAAGCAGGTAGTGAAGGAAACATTAATCCAAGTGGTTCTTAAACTTCCCTGGGGGGCTTCTTTGAAATCTTGATGAAAATGTCTATGGATACTCTTCCAAGAAGATGTGCACAAAGCACACCGCTTGCAGGTCCCTTAGGGACTGTCCATGGCCCTTTGGCCACCCGCTGATGAAGATAAGGTGCCTGGCCCTGCTTTCCTCCTCAGGAGGATCCAATGCCATCCCACCCTTCAGGTTTATGTGCCATCTACTGAGCTCAGGGCTTTCCCATCCAATCAAATCAGCAATCCAGACACTACACACATGGATAGGCTTCTTTCCTCCATCTCACAGGACTGAGAAGGTTCATTGCAGTAGGGACACCAGGATGTTCACCCTCGAGTGAGTTCTCTGTGATGTGGTTCTGGGTTGGCACGTGGTCTGGAGAAGAAGACCTTGGAACATGGTCAAATCAGAGGTCAGCCACTACACTGACCATCAAAAGCAACCCATTGATATGATGCATCATGTCATTTCCTGATTGGGATTCTACAGATAAATAAATTTCCCAGTAAGCAAAACATGGAGTCCCTTTTTTTCCTGTAATATTACTTATTATCCCTTTGGCTGAAGCAGCTTATGGGACATTTCTACCTAATTGCTTTATCCCTGATATTATTTAATACTAGAGGCCCGGTGCACCAATTCCTTCACAGATTGGGTCTGGCTGGTCTGCCCTGATCAGGGCTGATTGGGGCTGGGCCAGATGGGGGGAGGGGCTGCAGGAGGTTGGCTAGCCAATCCTGTGCCCAATCAGGGTGGGGGATGATCAGTGGTGGGGCCAGATGGGGGGTGGAGCTGCAGGAGGTTGGCCAGCTGGCTGGCCCCACCCCCAATTGGGCCTGTTGGCCGGTGGCAGTGTGTGTCATAGCGACTGATCATTTCGGTCATTCTGGTCGTTCCAGTTGTTCTGTCGCTTGGCTTTTATATATAGAGATAGTGGTCTTTAAACTTTTCGGCCTCACTTTACACTCCCAAAAACTGTTGAGGACACGAATAGCTTTGCTCACATGAGCTGTATCAGTATTTACCATATTAGAAATAAAAACAGACATATAGAATATATATTTACTGAGTTATCTTAAAATAATAACTAATCCATTACTTGAAAAGTAATGAGGTTCCCTCAAAAAAATATCACTGAGAAGAGTGATATTATTTTACATTTTTGTAAATCTCCTTAATGTCTGGCTTAATGGAGGACAGTTGGACTGTCATGTCTGCTTCTGAATCCAAAATATTGTGACAAGGGGTTTTGACTGAAGTAGATGAAGAAAATCTAGCTTCAGGTGTTTGTGTCATTGGAAATGGGAGGAGTGTTTTATAGCTTTTCAGATAATTTGAGAAATTCTTCTTTGACACTAAACCAAATCTCGACAAGAGATAGTTCTTAAGGATTCGTGGGAATTTGAAATCTGAAACAATATCAATGAGCTTTTCATATTCTGTTATATTAAAATCTATTGGACTATCTTGAACTCTAGGTGTAATTACTGGTAGATCCATATATGACTTTGCAATGTCATATATATCTGATTTGGAAAATACCAGTTTCTTGAGTGATGATGATCACCTAAATACTGACATATTTTTGTCATTACCTACAAAAGTCACCTTCATTAATATCTCTACTGATCTCATCAGAAAAGTCTTTAATAATGGGAAGGAGTCAGGGTCATGATAGCAGATGCCAGTTTCCCAAAGTTCTAATTTAACCTGAAAGCTCTAAGTTCATTATTGGCAACTAAACCAATCAGTTGTTTGTTGCCAATAATGAAATTATTGTTCAAGTGAAAACTTCAAGCTCATTTTGTTCATTAAAAAAAAAAGTGTGTGCCAAACCCCTAAGATCCAAACAATCCTCATTTGCCTGTAAGTTGTGCTTCAAGTAACAATGGTATTTCATGAATAAAACACCAGCTTAGCTCACAACTGAAATCATCACACAAAAAGTGCCTTTGCTTGGGACTGCCATCTCATTTCAGTATGTGTCAGAAGTGTCGTATGCCTCATTTCCCTTTTTGTCGGAATACTATAAAGTCTGTGCTCGGTAGAACAATGGCCCCTCCAAATGCCCATGTCCTCGTCTCTGGCTGAGAGTGGTACCTCCTTGCAAAAGGCACATTGCAGGTGGGATTCAGTGGAGGATCTTGAGATGAGAAGGTCATCCTGGATTCAGTGGGAGGGCTCAGCCTAAAGACATTGGTCTCATAAGTGGAGAGCTTTTCCTGGCTGAATTCAGAGAGGGACATGCGACCATGAGAGAGAGAGAGACGCAATGTGGCTGACTTTGACCAGGGAAGATGGAACCATGACCCAGGAATGCAGGTGGCAGCGAAAGCTGAGAGAAGCCAGGAAATGGACTCTCCTCTATCATTGTCAGGCAAAGACAACCCCTGCTGATGCTGACACCTTATTAAGATCACTTGGTGAGACCCATGTCAGATCTCTGACCTACAGAATTAGAAGATGCATCAATGTGTGTTGTTCTAAGCCACTGTGGTAACTTGTAGAGCGGTAGTAGAAAACTAAACAGACCTGTATTCCCAGGTTGAGAAATCATAGCATTAATATTTTTTTAAAGCTTCATGAGGACCATACTTTTTTTTTTAAGTAGAAACTACATTTAAAAAAATATTTTTATTGATTTCAGAGAGGAAGGGAAAGAGAGAGAGAGAGAGATTGGAACATCAATGATGAGAGAGAATCATCGATCGGCTGCCTCCTGCACGCCCCACACTGGGGATCGAGTCTGCAACCTGGGCATGTGCTCAGACTGAGAATAAACTGTGAACCTCCTGGTTCATAGGTTGATGCTCAATCACTGAGCCACACTGGCCAGGTGGAAGACACTTAAATAAATCAGGAAGGGAAGACAATGACTACCAACACCGCTAAATCACGAGCCACACTGGCCAGGTGGAAGACACTTAAATAAATCAGGAAGGAAGACAATGACTACCAACACCATCTAAGGCCATTGCCCTGATGTGTGCTCAGATGACAGTGGTTTCTCCCACGACTGCTTTGCACATCGCTGTGAACGTCAGTACAGCGGAAAAGCAAAGCACATCTTGGCATCATTACAAAAAAAAGTCTTGACATCATAGACTGATGAAAGTTTCAAGGACCCTGGATCTTTGGATGACAGAATCACTGATTTTAGTGATTTTCACTTTTCACAGCATCCCCCCAATTTTTTTCTGTCCTCCACCATGTTCAGCTTATGAACTATCCCAAGAATTAAACTAGACATTTACGGGTTTCAGGGACGCTAAGGTGAGATGGAAGTTTGGGGATCTTGAATCTCACTTTTTAAAAATTCCTTCCCTAACGTTCAGTGAGGGGAACTTTATTCATGGAAAATGCTCAAAGCTATTTTGGATTCTGACACATCAATACCTTCTGTAGGTAAGCATTTGCAGTGATTTCATGTTGGTTCCTCGGTGACTATTATATCTCAGCATGTATCTATTTACGTAAAATGAAAACATAAATACATGCATCCTCCCCTTTCAATTCACGTTTCCATCCATTTCAATCCAGTTACGCACTTGCTTTTTTCCTCAGAGAATAAAATTGATAGAATTGATGACGTTTTCCCATGTGTGCAGACTTCTTAGGGGAGTAAAACCCAATCACCCAAACTAGAACACTTGGAGCTAAAAATGGATGTTGTGGGCTTCCAGAACCTGAAAGCGTGCATTGAAAGGTGTTTAAGTGCTCTCATTAAATGAGATGTTCTTTTTGATCGATTGATTTTTTTTAAATCTGCCAAATTCAGCAATAGTTGAATGTTAAAGAAAAGATGGCACTAAGGAGACCCAAGCCCTCCATGTGACAACATCCAGGGGTAACGAGGCATCCCACCAACCCAATGCTACAGCATGAAATGAGGATAGATAGGTCCTCTGTGTCTGTTTCCAAAGCAAAGACTGTATGATTTAGTTGAAAAACAAAGACAAACAAAAGTGAGATTCACTCTTTAGAGAATCATGACCTTGGCTCACAGACTGCGTATCTCCCTCCACTCCTGTCACGGGGAACTTTGGCACCCCTACTGTATTCAAAAGAGGGCAGATCCTGGAAACTGGCAAGCTCTTTGTTTCCTGAGGATTCTTAGGAAGATGTGGATAGGACTGAGACAGAGGGGAGCCTGCATTTCTCTTCACAATGGAGGCTGGGCCCGTGTGATTCCCAAGGAGAAGATGCACGCAGAAGGAGATGGGGACCCTCAGAGCTGAGTGATGATGGGGAGGGAGAGGTGATAATGCCTCTGAGGATGGGGCACAGAGAAGAGGGGATTTTGGCTAATAGACAGGTTTGATGGAATTTTGTAAAGCTTATTGTTGGGTAGGAACACTTATGCAAAAGCTACAGTTCTCATTAAGGCCTTTGGTGCAAATGGATTCATTCTGAGGGACAGAAATGGGTTTTTGAGTTCTTCTTCCAAATTGTCATGTACAACCAGGAGCGGCTGAGATGGGAAGGGCACATGGAAGGCGACCACAGGCGACCACAGGTGACCACAGGCGACCTCTGCAACAGACCTGCTGAGCTGGAGGCAAGGCGCATGCTTTCTCCACTGGAATCAATAACGTTCACCTGGACAGGAGGAGGTAACCTCCATTCTCGTGATTGGAGGAAAGGGTTGGTACTGGAAATAGCTGGATTCTCTGCTTCACTGAGGACTGAGCCAAGCACAGGCCTCACCTAGCAAGCCGGACACCGTAATACTTGACTCTCTGAGGCTATCAGTAGGGAAAATGGGGGGAAAAAGCATTTATTTCCAATCCCCTGGTGTCTAAATAAAACCACATGGATAATGCCTCCATTTCTTGAGTGCTTATTATCCACCATGGCTTATTCCAAACACATTGCAACCCTTTCCTGTCAGTAATTCTGTTGTACAAATAAGGCAAATGCGAATCTGAGGTTAAGGGATGCGCTTCAAGACCTCACAACCAGTTACTGCCTCTAGTAAATGTTTCTCCTACAATTTCCTGACACTTGACAATGTCACTAAAACCCTCCTATTTGGAAGAAGCAGTTGCTCAAGTGGTAGAAGGGCCTGTGCAAATCACCTGGCTCACCTGCTCTCTCTGACCTGGAAGCCACACCTGTGCGCTACACCTGCATCCCGGCCGAGCCCTCCTTCTGCGCCGCAGCTGTGAGGATGCAGGGCCTGGAAACGGTACCTGAAAGACCTCATAGTTCATAACCTGGACTTGGGTTTGAGTCCTGCTTTTTATAGTATAGTGGGGTGACTAAGTGGCTGAGACTTTTGAACTGTTTACTACCCCCCCTTTCTCTTCTTTCCCAACAGACTTCACTGCATTCCCCAGTCTCCCTGTGGTTCGGGGTCCATGTAACTGAATTGTAGACAATGGAACATGAGTTGAAGACAAGAGTGTCACTTCCAGGACTGGCCTTCACAAACCTTCCATGTGATGCTTTTGCTTTAGAGCAACCTTGGGAACCACATGTTAACCGCCCCCCCCCCCAACCACCACCACACACACACAGCCCTATACCCCTGGGTCCCTGAATGACTGCATGGAGCAGATTCTCTCCTCCTCTTGGCCCCTCTGCTGGCTGGATGTTATGTGAGAGACACATAATTTATTGTATGTCAAGTCACTGAAATTTGGGGGATTTATCTGTTATAGAAACTAGCATTATCTAAAAATTTAGAGTGTCTGTTTGAATATTACCTACTGCCGCCACTCTTGATAATAGCTATGATTTACTGCCACTTACTGCAAGCTGGGCATTGTGCTGAGTGCTGAACACGAATGATCTCATTTAAGTGTCACCAAAACACTATGGAGTGGGTAGGATCATCATCCTCATTTTACGAATGAAGATTGCGGGTCTCACGGAGTGCGAGTAGATCGCCTGCATCACATGGTGGAAGCTGCATTAGGGACCGAGTCTCTTTAAAGTACACCCTCTGCTATTCTGCAATGTGGTCCTGCCTCTCAGGAACCTCTCTTCTCCTCCCCTTGCATCTGCATAGAGCCTAGAGGTCCTTTGATTCCACCCAGGAAAAATGAATTAAATTGGCAGCAAACACGTATTTATTCTTTCCAAATGACCGTGGCCACTCCATACCAAGCTCTGTTCAGATCCTTTGAGGACCAGGTGAAGAATCAGCCACAGAGCCTGCCCTCACAGTGTAGGGCAGCATCTCTCCCCCAGACCAGTCAGGAAAGGAAGCTGATGTGTTCTCCATGCGATGTGGGCTCTGGACACAGTCACTCTGTCTATGGTCTACCCTGGGTCTCTTCTGAGCGAGGCTTTCTACAGTAGCAGAAACCACAGCAGCCTGACTAACACACAAGAAGGCTGGAGGATGGAGCCTGCAGGGACCATTGGTTCCTAAGGGGAGGACACCTCTTGGTGTTTCTATCACTCTATGCAGCCTCTCCTTTTTTCCTTAACCTATGACCTTCCTATGTCCACCCTCATTCCGCGTAGATGGGAGAGCTCGTCTCCCAAGCCTCAGCCCTGTGGTGACTCTTTGGGGCTGGTAGACATGAAGGGAAGGAACGTGAGTAAAGTCCTCAGGTTGGTTCTCAAATAACAGGACTTCCCAGCTCAGCTCTTCTGTAGAATATAATGAAGACAGTGAGCCAGGATACACTAGTATGGCTGTCCCAGAGGTTAAATATGTGTCAATTTGGGGTCATTTAGGCTGAGCTTTCATTTTAGTCAGGCGTTAAAGACTTATTTTTTAAAAATCTATTTTTATTGATTTCAGAGAGGAAGGGAGAGAGAGAGAGAGATAGAGAGAGAAATCAATGAGGAGAGACAATCATTGATTTTCCTGCATATTTCTCACTGGGGATCGAGCCTGCCACCCAGGTATGTGCCCTGACTGGGAATCGAAGTATGACCTCCTGGTTCATAGATCAATGCTCAACCACTGAGCCACACTGGCTGGGCAAGACTTATTTTTAATGTGCTCCATTGATTATTTGACATACACAGATGTTTTCTAAGTCAGTCTGTGCATTGAACTCAGGTGACCTCTTCACTCCATGTGAACAGTGACCACTCAGACACAGTTGTGGACCCCGACCCTGTGAGCACAGAGCTGGGTCCTCACACCCCTTTCCCTTCCAGTGGGGCTCGTGGGTGTATCCCTTGAGCTCAACTCTAGGAGTCACCTTCTCAGCTTGACCCTTGCCACTTTCTAAGTGTTCTTTTAGTACCCCCACCTTTCCCCAGTCTTTTCCCACTCCTAACTACCTCTGTATGACACCACTACTGGCCACAGCCTCTGTGACCTAGTCTTATTCCAACCCACCTGGGTCTCAGGGAAAGAGAGTGAGGGAAGGCCAAGTGGATGAGACCTTTGGCTCATCAGGGCCACATCCCCGGTCCCTCTTGCTCACAGCTGTGTTTCTAGAACAATGGCAAGCGCATCAGAGGCGCTGGATGCTGAATAAATCAATGGAAGAAAGTGCGCGGGGACGGAGTGTGCTTGTGAGGAGCTGAAACAAAAAAAAAGTTCATGAGCAGTCACTCCGCACAGTCGTCAGGTTGACAACTCGGTAACAGCGTGCAAACAAATTAAGCCAAAGAAACACCTCCCCTGAGATCTTCATTACTTCCCCCATCTAGGTGTGGATGCCATTAAGGCAAATTATTGCCTCTCAAATATTTTTAGCTCGATGCCCATTTCCGTCTGCATTTGCCTTCGAGGTACATGTTTTCCACTAAGCAATAGGACATACAAATTAAATGCAATTTCAAATTTAAACCTGCACAAGTGTCACTTCCCACGTCCCCCCGCATCGTCCCAGGGGCCTGCCCGTAGCATTGTTGGAAAGTACATGAAGGTATTTGGTTCCCATTATTTAGTCCAAGAGATTCTTATTAAAATAAAAGCCTGCAATAAGGTTAATATTTTATACACTGCAGAGCTACAGCGAATGCTTGGGCCCTAACAGATTTCTTTCTCTATCTTTCTTCTGATTTGTGTTATTTTTTATGTTATCGTGAGCATATGGACATGTACATACAAATGCCTGCCTCGGACATTTCGAGATGAAAAGGTAGTATGCATCATAAGTATTTTAAAAATTGGAAACAGTTACGGGGAAAGGTTGGCATATTCGGCAGTGCACGATTCTGGCTGGATGCTGAGCCCTGACACTGGCCTTAAACTTGATCGAGGCACTAGAGCTTGAGTAACAAGGTGGATGCAATGGATCCTCAGCAGTTGACACTGTTACTGGAGACTCTTTGTTCTTGTCTTTGTGCTTTTGTCGTTACCGTGGCCTCCTGAGAGCCTGGCAGGCCCCTCAGCCTCTGATTCCAATTTCACTGGGCACAGCCAGGAGTCACCTGACTTGGTTCCTGACCATGAGCTCCTCCCTGGGAGGTGGTGCTGACTCGTGTCTACTTCCCCAGCAAGGATGCAGCAGGTGCAGAGCAGGCACCCGGGAAACGAGACGCTGTTGCAGTCCACATGGGGTTAGGAACTGTCTTGCTGGCCTGGACCCTGGGTTTTGCCATCACTTATTCTTGATTTCCCTTCCCTTTCTCCTCCAGCCATGGCGGCCCTGCCCACAGCCCCTGGGCGCCCTTGAGGCATGATCTGTGCTTACTGTTGCACCTACAGCTCTGCATCTGGTATCTAACGGCTCAGCGCACCTAGTTCTTAAATTTCTTCTCAAGCAAACATTCTAAAAAGACTTTGGCCCTTTAAAAAGTGGAGATGTGAATGACTCACCAACGCAATATGTTGCTTTAGATAAATCACTTAGCATCCTCAGTCTATTTCTCATCTGGAAAATGAAGGGACTAGATTAAGTCACAGAACTTGTCTCTTTCACGTCCTTGAGTCTCTATTTATGATCCCACAAGGATCAGGGGCTGTATACTATTAAAGCAAGACTAAATTAAAATAGCAATCTTTATGTACTTTCTATATGACCCCAATGATTATACAGTGTAATATTGCCATGCAATATTTGGACGGAGTCCTTTAAGATCGTAAAATGCTTTCCTCCCGTAAGATCTGTTTTCCATCTGGAGAAGACATGCCGGGGTCTTGGAAAGCAAAGCATCCGCTCGCTGAACCGCTGGGGAGGCCCCAAAAACATGGAGAGGGAGACCAGAAAGCCACGGGGTTTCTGGTTTACCAGGCAAAGTAGCAAGAGCGTAATGATTTCAAAGAGAAAAAAATGCAAGCCACTCATTCATTCATTTATTCATTTAAAAATGCTCATGCACTCTATGGTGTGGTGCGTGTGCTGTCGAGCTCAGCCTAGATAGAACATGTAGAAAACAGAGCGGGAAGCACAGAGCCAGGCCTCCCCGGGTGCTGGAGTGTGCATGTGTGAGTGTGAGAAGGGTGAGGGATGTCCTTTGAACTTCCTCTCTATGCACCCAACCTTTTATATACTCTCAAAGGTGGTGGACAAATGATTAGGCACCTGCTTTCCTCCTTGCATGCTAATCACATAGACATTTTGTCTGTGGTAGCACAGTTTTCGTAATCATTTCACTCTATAAGACTTTCATAATTTGTCCTGTGATTGGTTTAGGTTTTCCTTATGCCCTTTGTTTTATTACAAATAATGCTTCCATGAAAATCTCTGTGAACTTAACTCTTGTTTTTAGATGATTGCCTTTGGATAGATCTCCCAAAAATAGTAATGAGATTAATATGTCAGAGCTGTTTTTTCTTTCTATTTAACTACATATCAATTGCAGGCAATAATCATTAACTCTTCTCCATAGAAGACAAAATTAATCAGCTTAAGATTTCTCAACTCTTCTTATCCCATAAGCTTTTTTTTTCTTCTTACAGAAGAATATGTTTTATTTTTTAATTTTTATTTTTAGAGAGAGGAAGGGAGAGAGAGGGGGAAACATCAATGTGAGAGAGAAACATCAATTGGTTGCCTCCTGTATGTGTCCTAACAGGGGATGGAACAGGTTAATCCTCACCTGAGGATATTTTTCCATTGACATTTTTTTAGAGAGAATGGCAGCAGGGAGAGATGAAGAGGGAGAAAGGGAGTTGGAGAGAGAGAGAGAGAGAAAGAGAGAGAGAGAGAGAGAGAGAGAAAACATTAATGTGAGAGACACACATCAATGATTGGCTGCCCCTGGCACAAGCCCCAACTGGGGCCAGGAATTGAATCTGCAACCCAGATACATGTCCTTGACTAGGAATTGAACCTGCAACGCTTGGGTTCACGGGTTGATGCTCTAATCCAGTGGTTCTCAACCTTGGCTGCACATTAGAATCACCTGGGAATCTTTTTAAAATCCTTATTTCTGGGCCTCATCCTGTGCAGCCAAGGTTGAGAACCACTTCTGTAATCACTGAGAAACACAGGCCAAGGCAAACCTACAACCTTTTGGTTCATGGGACAGCACCCAACCATATGAGCCACCTGGCTGGGCCTTGCATACGTTTTGGCTACATACTATGATTTGCATTTTCTCAAGGGTTAGGTGTTAGCGATCTGCTCTGCCATCCGGTCCTCCGCCTTGTGTTGCGAGCTCATTTCAATGGTTTCACTGCTCACTTCAGCTGTTGCACTTGCGTTTCCTCTTTCCTGAGCATGTTATGCTGATTTCTCTCTCGCCTCAGTGGGTTTCATCACCGAGTTATTCCCAGGCACCCTCCAGTCCTCTTTTCCCTACAGCTTTCCAGGTTTCAGAATGTTTTACATATTTAATGGCATGCATATGGCTATAACTAATAGTAACTAGTGTGAGTTGTGACTGGGTTCTAATTAAAAGTCATGTTAATAAGAGATAAAAGAGACAATGATGGTCAGGTATGGCATGATGACTAAGAGTTCAGGCTTTGGAGGCAGGGACTTCCACCCTTGAATCCTGGCTGGCCACTTAACTGGTCGTGTGGATGTGAGCAAATAGTCTACCTTTTGGTTCATAGGATGAACCTCCGACCCTTCAAGTCCTCACTTGGATAACAGAGCTGATCAGGAACCCTGCTCAGAAAGGTGGTGTGGGGACTGGATGAGAAAATGCATAGAGAACATTTAGTGTTGGCAGAGGGAGAGCAGGGAATGGTAATGGTAATTACTCTTAACATTTTCACATGCATTTGGTTTACAAAGTCATCTAGAGTCTGCTGTACAGTGGGGCTGCGTTGTCCTGTGGGTTTCATCCTTCCATCTGAAAGGTCTCGGGCTAAGCAGTGGGCACCCAGAGGGCAGAGATCATCTGGATGAGCTCTTACCTCAAAAACCACATGCTCCACAGCTCCAGGGGGAGTGCCAGTGTGGGGTTGTGTGGCAGGGCAGAACTGGTGGCAAAGACTCAGCTAATTTCCAAAAAAGTCTGGAGCTATAGTCCTTACCCTGCTGCTTGCAGCTGGCTAGGGATCTTGATGGCATCGTGGGGTCTTGCAGCTAGCACAGACACAAAGCACAGCCCACATCCTAGGTCAGTTCCTGAGTTTGACTGGTGTCCTGCGAGGGGCACCCTTTTTCACTTGTACCTTGAGAAGTGACATATGTTGACTTTTGCATCTTGTTGGATGGTCTTGGAGTCCTGGGTGATAGAAGCAAGTGAAGGCATAACCTCACCTTTACACATATCGAATAGACCAGATACTCCTCAAGAAGTTAGTAAGGTGCCTAAAACAGTTAAGTGTGGTAAGTGTTTGCTAGATACAAAGGGGCAATGGAAGATCTAGCAGAATGTAATAGGTTGGTTGAAATAGTCAATATAGAAGTAAGCTTCAATGATGTGCTATGTTGATGACTCATTTACCCAATGGGGCATATCAGAAATCTAGAAGTCATTCTTGAAACCCTTTTCCCTAGTTGATCCTCCCTGATTCAGTCACTTTCCTACTTCTGTCAATTTCACACACTAGCACATATTCTGAATTCTTCTCTTCTTTCCATTATTGTCAAAGTTATGGTAGACCAGGCTACTCTTGTCTTCACAAAGTCAACAGTCATGTTACCTATCTTCTCCATTGAGCTTTCCCACCTGGGCACCTCACCCTACAGTCTATAATCCACATGTATATGATCACTTCAAACATCTCAGGAGCTTCCCCCTGAGACTGGAGGCCTTGTATGACCTGGCCACTCCCCACCTTTCCAGCCTCTTCCTGCTCCTCCCTCTCTACCTTTTTTTCTTCTCCAATTTGTGGGCTTTCTTTCAATTCCTTGAGTTGAGTATATCACTGCCCATTTTAGGGCCTTAGGCCTGGTGTTCCTTCTGCCCCAGACACTCGACCCACTGTTCTCCTCCAGTTCATCAAGCGAACTCCTATTCATGCCGATATCTCAGCGGGATCGTTATTTCTTCAAAGCTTCCTTGACAGTTTGACTAGATAGGTCTCAGGAGGCTTTCACGGCAAACCCTAGTCTTCCTTTCCAGCTCTCATTGCAGCGTGCTCTTGGGAATTTGTGTGATTAGTGCATCAATGTCTCCTTTCTTCACTGGGCAGTGAGCTTCCTAATGGTGGAGACTGTATCTGCCTTGTTCACGATGGCATCCCCACCTCACAGCACAGAGCCTGGCAAACAGTAGTTGTTCAATGAAGATGGATGGAGGAAAAGAAAGAATAATTGAACTAGTCCAATACTAAAAGCTTTGGCTTCTCAAATCCTAGGATCTAGCATCACTTTTCAAAATAATGATAAAACCAGCTGACATTCCTAAATTCGGCAAGTATGACTATTCCAGGCCCCTGGGGTTGAACTGGGGAGACTGGGAATGACAGATTCATGCCAAGGACAAACAAGCTAAAAGAGGAGGCAGGCAGGTAAATGAGTCCTTGATGGCCGAGCCTGTCCCTCTGTCTAATAATCCTGGGACTCCTCTGAAGCTAGTATCAGGCTGCTCTGTGATGGCCTCTTTCCATGCTTGGCTTCCCCATTTAGGCTCATGATTCCATGGGGCCAACACTACCTGGCATGAATCTTTGTGGGTCCAGAACTATACAGAGCCTAGTGCACAATGAGTGGTCAATAAATATGTTGCACATCAATGATGGAATATATCAATGAATGAAAAGCAAGTAATACTGAACATTTGTTGCGGTATTCTCATTCATTTAACGCATATCTCTCTAATTTGGGGAGAGGCTACAGATTGCAAAATCGTGTGGACATATCTTCAATTCTGAGCTTGTAAACCCTCACCTACATTCAACAAGACCCCATGGATGGAACATAGTGAGTATGCCCCAATAAAATGCAGATGACATAAAGTAGCATACTTAAAACATATGTTCCTATGGATATATATATATATATATATACATACATACATATATATCCATATAGATATATATCCATATATATCCATATCTATATTTCATATATATATATATATGAAATGATACTTCTCATCATCTTATGAGTTCAGAGCCACTCTTTTTACTGCCAGTTTCTCTCCTTTAGATACTGCCCTTGAAACTAAGGCGCAATCAAGATGCTTGATAAAGCCAACTGCTTCACTGAGCTAAACAAAAGGCAGCTGGGAGACGTCTGTCTGGTTGGCATCCAGGGAGGGGGAGGATCCATGGAGAGACTTGTCACATCCTTCCTTCTCATTTTTTTTCTTTCTTGCTGGGGGAGCTGAGATATGTATGTTGGTGAAGGGGAAGTTATTTCTTGGAGGACTTTTTTTTTTTTTTCCCAAGGACCAGGGTCAGGAAGAATCCACCCCAAGGGTAGTTGGAGGGAAGAAAAATAACAAGGCGCACAGGCGTCTGGGGAGCACAGCGCCACTCGCATCCTCGGTAATCATCAGTGCATGGCTTGCCTGTCTTGGTAATTTACATAATACCGTCCTGACACCTTCACTTCAGTTATCCATCACGCTGCCACGGAGCGTGCGTGCGCGCTCCCTCCCCGAGGTCTCCTCCCTCCCCTCTCACCCACTTGCATGTTCAGACCTCTCTTTTCCCCTCTCTGGATCTGTGCTTATTTTTATTGGGCTGAGCCAGAAAGAGAAGAAGCAGAAGCAGAAGCAGAAGCAGCAGCAAGAGATGAATTTCATATCATTTGTGTCCTAGCTCAACTCACAGACATGTGGGCCATGGTGAGGTGCCAGGCCCATGGAGACGGAAGACATGGGGACGAGAGCTCCCTATCTGTGTAATGAATAGTATCGCGGGGGTGGGAGGAAGGGAGTTACTTTAATAAATTTATACATGAACACTCTGGGGGAAATGAGGTCTTCAGTTTATACATTGTTTTGGACATAAATCAGTTTATACTTCGCATCGAACATAAATTTGCAAATAGAGAAAAATTGGACACTGAGTATTCAATTCATCTTCCAGTATAACCCAAAGAGTCCATAAATAAGTAAATCCAAGATTCACGTGGACCCAGAAATAGGATCCAGGCACTCACCGCCTGATAATTTCTTGAGAATGCTTCTGTTGCTTGTAGTTATATGGCTAGACCAAAGGAAAAAGGAAAATAATCACAAAATCAAGGGTTTTGTTTTTTCTTCCAGCATCCAACATTTTAGGAAAATATAAATGGCTTGGAAAGTATATAAAGAGACATAGAAAACCTGTTGCATGGAATACGTATTTTACGGTCTTATTAATATACAGTGAAAGTTATTATGAAATGTTTGACAAAGACCAAGGAATGCCAAGGTCACTGGGAATGGGATGCTATGAAATGGCAATGGATAAGTACCTGACTTTTAAAGAAGAAAATCATTTCATTGAATTGATTCTGATGGTTTTTCATGAACTTTATTCTTTCTTTCTCTTTTTAAAGGCCCATTCGGCCCTACCACTCTCCCCTGAGTTTTTTCTCTTTTGTTTTATTCCAGAATTGACAGTGTAGATAAATGGGACACAAAGATAAACAGAAGATGTTTTACCAATTGTTTCCCGAAAGGCAGACCCAACATTTGAGCTCTGCCTGTAGAGCTTTGTGAAAAGAAAAATACGGATGCTTAGACCCCCACCAAGATGAAGGGAATTGAAGTTTTCAAATGCACAGCAGCTGCGGACTTCCTATGTGTTCTGACAGCGAACTCTCCGCTGCTCTCCTCTCTTTTCCATCTAAATGCACCTCTTGTCCTTCTGCAACTTTTTAGAATCTTCTCAGTTGATGGTATGATGCTTGTAAAGCAGCCTCTGATATTTTCTTTTAATGTAAAGAGATACATCATTAACTGGAGCCTTATCTTTGAAATTCTTTCATAGGGACTGTGGCCACTGACACCAGGCACTGTGCTCAGAACTTCATTTGCATGATCTCCAGTGTCCTCACAATTCTACATGGTAGGAGCTAATCTTCTCTCCATCATACTGATGAATAAATTAAGGCTTGGGGGGTGGGGGTAGTAACTTGCCCAAGGTCACACCCCCAGGAAGATGCAGAGCAAGGGTTGGTTGTAAGTAGGAAAGTAGGACAAGGCACACCATCCATGGGTGCCAACACACAAAGGCTGTTTGATATCATCATTGCTCTTTTAGTCTCTGGGATCAAGCCAGGAGGCACTATCCTATATAATAAAGAGCTAATATGCTAATTAGACCAGAGTGCGGAACGACCTTCCGGAATGACCTTCCAGGCGGCCTTCCTGAAAGACCAGTGGGCGGGGCCGAGAGGCAGCCAGGGCTGTGATGGCCTGAACCCCTTGCATGAATTTCGTGCATCAGGCCTGTAGTTGATAATAAAATGCAAAGGGAGGTGAGAAGCATCAGGGAGTGAGTGTACCTGAGGTCAGTGGGTAGACTAGCTTGGGAGCTTCTTGTGATAAAGGTTGAATTTATTTCCTTTGTGTGTCCTCATTGCCTGGAACTGGGTTCGGTTAACTTTACTAGGACTCAGTGAATCCCATCCAATGGTAGAGCTTCCTATTCACGGACCAGCTATTCAAGGAGGGTGATGCCAGTGGTGTACTGCAGGGACTTCATGTGGTGTCAGGCCACCAATCACCGTGTTTCTCCCTGCTGCCTCTTGTTATAATGATGGAAAAGAAAAAAACCAGCTCTATACCTCACAAGCCAACCTGGCCACTTCTCCTGGCAAGAGACAAACCAGGGATTGTGGAAAAATTGTACTCATCTTGGTGTATTGAACGCAGATGCTAATGTCTCTGTGTCCATCCCTGGACAGGACCCTCCTCCCAGCAGCGAGTGCTTGTTGGTCCACTTAGCCTCCCCGCACTGAGCGGAGGGTCTGACAGGGGAGAGGCTCGGGCTGCAGAAGGGACCTGACTAGGGAACCGGAGGGAGACTGTCTGTTTCCTTTACAATGTAGCCGAGGATCCAGCACAGAGCTTAGCACATGGGGGAACACAGTTATCACTCCTGGAATCAGTGGATGGATGAGCAGAGGCATGAAATGTGCTGATGTTTCCAAGTGTGAGCTCCCCTGTGAAATTCCCACTGGACAGGTGTCTCAAGAGCTTCCCCTGGAGACAACGGCATGGCTCCCCAAAGAAGGGGAATGCCCAGACTCTTCATCCCGCCTTCTCCTGGGGCAGGGCACCCACTTCTGCCTCCACGCCCAAATGATGGACATCCCAAACACCACAGAGGGCTCCTGAGGCAAGAAGGGGAAGTTCTGAGCTAAAAAGGCCAGAGGAGCCACAGCCAAGCTGAAGAGATGTTTCCATGGGAAGCCCCTGTGTACCACCTCAGGCTTTGTCTATTCCTGTAAATGCTCCCATCACCCTGATGTCAATCCACACCCTCCTGTTAGAGCCTCACATAGCATCCCATGCCCATTTGCATGTCCTTGAGTTGACTTTGCATATGTGTATCTGTTTACTCCCATTTATCCATTCAATAACTACTTCTTGAGTATAAACTAGGGTTGGAGGTTTTGTGATGGGCATCCTGCTAGATGCAAAGTGGGAGTCTGGCTCTTATCTGTCACCCTGAGAACACAGGGCTATGGGATCAAGGCTCATAATTGTGCTTTGTTTATCGCTGCATCCGCACCAGCATCTGCTCCATGGTGAGTCCTTGATGCATGTTTTGCTGAAGGAACACACTGTCCAGGCCCCGAAATGAACTCTGAGGACAGGACAGTACTCAGAAATGGCCCCACCTCACCCCACAGGAGCTCACCCTCTGCGAGGTAATGCTTCTACCCTGACCACAGCCCAGGACTGCAGCTGCTCACCACGTGGCAATGTGCAGATGTGCCATCCATGGGGAACTGCTGGTGTTGACGAGTGTCCCCACCTCCCCAGGGCCAGGGAGTCCCTGGGGGTCAGGGACTAGGTCAGACTCACCTCTGAATTCCCTACCACAGCACCTCATACGTGCTGGTGAATTGGATGATTGAATGGAGCCTTCCGTCCCCTCCATACCAAACCCCCAGGCCCAAGTGCAATACTGTTGACCGACGATGGCAATGCAATGAGAGGGTAAGACTGGAGTTGCCGTGTGCTGGTTCTCACTCTGTACCGTGCACACGCTAAACACTATTCAGATGTGTGAAGACGTCGTCCAATCCTGACAGCGTGCAGAAGGGCTGCTGTCTCATGTCTTCCTTTTATGAGACCCACAGTTGCCAGGGTGAGCAGGGGGGTGGCAGGCCCAGGATCCTGTGCCAGGTAAGTCTCTTTTTAGAGTCCACATAGGCTTTAGTCCTCCCCACCAACGCTGATGGGTCATCACACCAGGCGGACCTGGTGCCTCCCAGTCTCCTTCCCATCAGGGCCTCTCCAAGTCTCACCACGTGTATGGGGTGTGGTGCCTTCACCCCTACACAATATCTGTGCGGTGCTTTTTGAATGCCCCTCACCATTGCTCGGCATCTGCTGTACCACCCCCAGCTCCCTGCTGAAATGTCCCAGGTCTAATTGCACACTGAATTCGTTATCTTTTCTTCCCTAATAAATCTGCAAAGTGGGGCAGAATCCACCTGGAATTCACAGGCAGGAAAGAATTCTCATCAAACCACGAATCTTGGGCTTCGGAAGCGGGTGGTCGTACTGGATTCTATCAGATCTGGATTAAACTCCATCCACAGGGACCCTTCTAGGCCCCACCCTTCGCCCTGGCACATCATCCACACAGAAAGGAAAAAGACAGGAAGGAAGGAGGGCAACTGAAACTCTGAGCATCTGTGGCCGTGCCTCCTGGTCCGGCCGGTTCTATGTGGAGGTTGTTTTTCAAACCCACAAGCTGCGAGTCCAGAAGCATGGGAGACCTCTCAGCTGTCCCAGTGGCTCCTTTCCTTGCATCGGATGTTAGGAAGTTACTGTATTGAGAGTGGAGTTTATGCTGTAAATTGAATTAAGGCACAAATGTATACAGTTCATTTCGTCTCTTAGCCGTGCCCCCTCTGCCTTTCTCTAGTGATAAAGAAAACCATTAGCTCCTGTCAGAACCGCGACGAAGGAGATCATTTTTATTGAAATAAGAAGGAAATGATAGTGTCAGGCACTGAGTCCAAGAGATAAAATATTACATCTAATAAACATGCTACATATGGGATCCGACAAGGGGCCCTTGAATCACAGAACAGCAGAAGCTCCAGAGAAACAATAACATTAATATTGAAAAATAATGGCTGCCACTCTCCTGGCGGGGAGACCTGCATGCTAATAAACAGGGTGGGGACTCAGAATCTCGGCAGGAGCGGGTTCATGGTCTCCGCGCGGGTGAGACTGGAAGGCGAGCCAATAAAGTGACGGGACGGATGTCCGAGGCAGTCATGGATCCAGAAAGAAGTCAGGCCTTTGGAGAAGTAGATGCTGTTCAAAATGCTGCGGAGAAGCACGTGAAGGCAGAGCAGACAGGAGAGGACGGGCAAGGAGTTCCCAAGGAACAGGTTCAGAGCGGCGGGCTGGTGTGGGGGGAGGGGGACCCTGCTGGGTCTGTGCTCCATGACAGAGGGGTGACACCTGGAAGTCACACCCAGACTGAGCAGGTGCCTTTGGTGCCTAGTGGGTGGAGACCAGAGTTGCTGCTGAGCATCCTACGGCGTCCAAAGCAGCCCCCCAATAACCAAGGGTTATCCGGCACCAAGTGTCAGTAGTGCCGTGGTCACAGTTTCCCCACTTCCCCGTCAGGAGCCCCACTACTTATTACTGAGCCCACGTCCGGCACGCTGTGAGCACGTGTCCCTTGCCGGCCTCCTCCACTCGGGACCGTATCATTTCCTCTCAGCACCCAGCTCTTCACTGGGCTCATCGATATTTGAAAAAAAGACGTCGAAGGTGATTCTTCTCATTGCTACATGGGGGCAATCAGTGAGCAATTACAATGGCCACAGCTGACTGGGTGCCTGCGGGTGTCAACATCGTCACAGGTGACCTTTGGCTTAGCAGACAGACCTGTGGTGAAGGTATCACTGTCCCCAAAGGACTGACAGAGACATTGTCAGGAAGGGGTCACGTTTGCAAGCCACAGCATGGGGTTCGGTGCAGTCCCGGCTGGCCCCCGAGCCTGCTGTGTTTTGGGCTGACCCCAGTTTTCTCAGCCTTGGTACTAATGACACTTGGGGCCGTGTGTATCCCAGTGTTTATTCATTCCCTAGTGATGGGTATCAGAGTTTCAGGGTTTAGCTGTGACAGATCAAGCTGCTATACACATGGCATTCAAGTCTCTACATGCGCATATGCTCTATTCTGTCTTGGATCAATTTCATGTCAGGGGCATCTGAGAGGTATATGGTCACCTTTTTAAGACACTGCAGATCTCTCTTCCAAAGTAATTGCACTGCCAGAGTCCCATCTGCAATGGAGCAGAGGCCCGGTTGTCCCACCTGTTCTAGAAAACTTGGTATGAACAGTCCTATACGTTTTAGCCACTCTAATGAAATCTCTGGCTGATTTTATGATTTTTCTCTCTCTTTTTAAAAAAAAATATATTTTATTGATTTTTTTACAGAGGAAGGGAAAGGGATAGAGAGTTAGAAACATGGATGAGAGAGAAAGAAACATCGACCAGCTGCCTCCTGCACACCTACCGGGGATGTGCCCGCAACCGAGGTACATGCCCTGACCCAGATTGAACCTGAGACCCTTCAGTCCGCAGGCCAATGCTCTATCCACTGAGCCAAACTGGTTAGGGCTGATTTTTCTCTTTTAACACTGGTTTTAAGCAATGATGGGCCTTGGTGTGGTTTTGTTGAGTCTTTTGGATCTGTGGGTTTACAGTGTTCATCATATTTTAAGTGTTTTTGGCCATCAGTTCTTCAAATATTTCTCCGGGCCCTTGTGCTAAGCAGCCTGAAAGATGGTGCCCAGTGGCCACCACTCCTGACAGTCACATTCTTGTGTGGTTTCTTCCCTGACTTTGCAGAAACAATTACAATGTGACAGAGGCCATGGCCCGCCACTTCCAAGATTCACTTGTACAATGCATGGTTTCTCTCTCTCTCTCTCTCTCTCTCTCTCTCTCTCTCTCTCTCATCTGGAAGAAGCCAGCTGCCATGCTGTGAGGACACTCCAGGAGAGGCACTGAGGCTGCCAGCAGCTCCCCGAGAACTTTAGGTAGGTCCTTCCTCAGTAGAGGCTGAAGGTGCCTCGGGCCTGGACCAGCAGCTCCAGGGCAGCCTCCTTAGAGGCCCTGGGTCTGGGCCACCCGGGGAAGGAGTGCCTGGATTCCTGACCCTCAGAGACCAGGTGAAACAGTCCGTGTTGCTGTATTAAATTTTGGAGATATTGCTCATGCAACTGTAAAGGACTCACCCTCTCCCTCTCCTCCGCTCCTCACACATGCATTCGGCAGATCCAAGTCCTCCCACAGCTCACTGGCTGGTGCTCCAGTTCTTCCCCATCCTGCTCCCCTGAGTTTCATTGTAGTGCTCCGACATCAAGTTTAGTGATACTTCCTTCTGCAACATTGATTCTTTTACTAATCTCACCCAGTGTATTTTCTAGTTTAGACATTGTCATTTTCATATCATCTTAAAAAATAGTGTAAACCACTTTATTGAGGTATGATTGACATAGGGCAAGCTGTACATACTTAATCTATACAACTTGTTGAGTTTGGAATATTTGTACATCTGTGAAACTCTCACCACAGTCTAGGCCATAAACATGCCTATTACCTCCCAAATGTATTTATTCACTACTAGTCCTATAATAATAATGAGTATTTGTGATAAGAACACAGCATATGATCTACCCTCTGAGCACATTGTTAAGTAGGCGACACGGTGTTACTAGCTGCAGGGAGATGCTGCCCAGCAGGGCTATGAGACATTCATCTCATATCACTGAAGCTTTGAGCCCTAAGTCAGAGGGACACAGACATTGTAGCGTCTAGTTCTAGAAGTGGGGTTTGGTATCTTTATATCCATGTGTCAAACTACCTTCCCAAACATAAGGAACACAGTTATAATAACTGTGTCAATACCCTTGTCTACTCATTTTCTTATGTGTCTAATCCCCAGGTTCATTTTGATGGGTTGATTTTGTCATCCTCACTTATATTTTTCTGCTTTTCTGCATGCCTGGCCTTTTCCACGGAATGCCAGACACTATGCATTTAGCCTTGTTGGGGTTGGTCATTTGTTCTAGGACCCGGTGACGTTACTTGGAAGAGGTTTGAGTCTTTGGTCTTGATTTTAAGCTTTGTTCGCTGGGTCTGGAGCAATGTTTAGTCTGGAGCTAGTACCCCCACCAGAAGGTGAAACTGCTCTGCGTGCACCACCCCACACTCTGTGGCCTCATTTTCATGCACTGGCTGCTGGTAACTGAAGTTGTTCCTGGTAAGCAGTGAGTGTTCACATTATATTGCCCATATTTCAGGGATGCCTGCCTTTCCCACCCCCTCATGCCAATGTGCTTGAAACAGTCATTTTGTGGATTTAATCTGTGTGGTTTTCTTTAGTTGTTTCAGGTGAGAGAGTGAAGGTGGTCCCTGCTACTCCATGCTGGCTGGGAGTGGACATCCATGCACGTGGGTTTGGAAGGACCTCGGACCGGAGCTTGCAGCCAGACTTTGATGGGTGGGCTGAGGCTGGACCTCCTGTGGAGACCGTCACAATGTCTTCACAGGGCTGTGTGGGTTGGCATTGGGCTGGGGAAGTGGGAGTAGGGAAAGAGGAAGGGAATCTGAAGAGACTAGGCAATTCGAACTCCTTCTGTGACTGTAGACGCTGAGGAGAAGTGGTGGGTTCCAGGTTTCCAATCTTGGCTTTTGCTGAGGCATCTCCAGCTTGCCCGGGTTCTCAAGGAGCTCTTAAGACTACTTTCTGGGACAAGCACAATCTTTCAACCCCTCCCCCCATTTGCTTCCTGATTATGCCATAGAATGTGATAGGAAAATGTTTTTTTAAAAACGCATTGGGATATGAAAAAGACATAAATCCTAAGGAATGAAAAAAAGTGAATATTATCTAAAGTGGGGGGAAAATGCACCCTTCACAATAGAGCTAATCAGTTCAATCCCCTCCAAGAATTCAACAGAAGTCTCTCTGTTTCTACACAACCACTTCATCTCGACCATTGTTGGGCATTTAAAAAAAATTACATAATTCATGCTCTTCTGCTATTATTCTTTCCAGAGACTTAATCTTCTTTAAATTAAAAAATCACACACCTTATTAATTAAAACACCAGATGAGCGCCATTGATAATTCACGCAAGGAAAAGCAAACGTCTTTTCTATAAATATTTCTCCTCTTGATTCAGAGAAAGCTCTGCTTTTTTTCCATTATTTAATGTGATCATTTTAACCAGCCTATGAAGTGGGAAGGGCAGGGATTAATCAGCCCCACGTTACGGAGGAGGAAACCAGGGCTGTGAGGGAGGAAATGGTTTGTACAAAGCACACAGTTGGCAAGTCTACGCATCTGACCCCAGATTCAGGTGTGTGTGTGTGTTGTTCCCCCCCGCCCCCCATCATCTTATCATGCCCTGGGCTTTTCTTACAACTGAAAAATGAAGAAGTTTTATTTTGTTTTTCCAAGAGGGATTTAGCTCTTGACATAATTTGAAGATGTTGAAACCTGTGAGTAGAATCTCTATGGACCGGGGGGTTCAGGGAAGGAGGAGGCTGACCTGTCAGATTCTGTGGATGACAGTGTGATGGCTGTATCCACACAACTTCAAAGCAAAGACTGGAGAGGCAAGCCATGTTGTCTCCTCAGTTATTTGGTGTCACGTGAGGCAATAAGAATGAATGAGACTCGGTAGTTCTTGAAATGCATTAACCTTCCCGTGGAGAAGCCCATGACTCCGGCCAGTGTACAGTGATGACCACGTTTCCATGAAAGAGCAGGATGATGCTTTCTCTTGCTGTCATATCCCTCCTCAGTTCACCCTTTACCAAGTGGTCCCAGGACGGTTCGTCATCAGCCGGCCCAGTGGAAGCTCTAGGTCAACTCACAGGTCTTTCCTTTCATCTCGGGCATGAGGGAACTCTCTCTGCTCTAGACCAGCTAAAGCCATGTCCTTAAGACAGTGGATCACCTGGCTGGTGTGGCTCAGTGGTTGAGCATTCACCTATGAACTAGGAGGTCACAGTTTGATTCCTGATCAGAGCACATGCCCAGGTAGTGGGCTCGATCCCCAGTGTGGGGCGTGCAGGAGGCAGCTGATCAATGATTCTCTCTCATCATTGATGTTTCTCTCTCTCTCCCTCTCCCTTCCTCTCTGAAATCAATAAAATATATTTAACCAAAAAGATAGTGGCCCTAACGTCCACATGAGTTCTCCCCAAGCAGTCTCCCGTGGCACGTCAGCTCTGTTCCCGATCAGGGACACTGTATTAATGGCCCGAGTGTACATTTGGAACCTGATAAACTTGGAGTCAGATTCTGAATTCAGTAGTTCCCGCTTGGCTGACTTTGGGTACAGCACACAACTTCTCTGATCCTCAGTCACTTTGCCAATTAAAATGGGTTTAATAACCATTAAATGAGATGTTGTGTGAAGAATACAAATGTATCCCAGGGCCTCCTGTGATTCTCTCTCCACACAGTGTCACCTTGAAACAAACACATGTCATCAGCTAACCAGTAGCTAAAGGCACTCCACAGCCCATTTATCCTCTTAAGGAAATGCCAAAGAAAAACACGCGTGCAATTAGTACCCATCAGGCATCCAAAATTTCCACTCTCCTCATCCCTGTTGCATTCAAAATCCCTCAATAGCCACTTCTCACCATTCCACTCTCCTTGCATATTGCAAACATCACCCTCAGAGCTTGTCTATCTCTGCCTTCTCCCTCCACTCCATCTTCGCTCTGTATTCCATGAATCATTTGCTCTTTCTTGCTTTTCCCAGTATCTTCCTTGGTTAATTTCTGAAATTTTTGCAGCTGAGCGCGTCCTAGCATGGAGGGGGTGTCCTCTTTAAGAGTCAGAGGAGTGGGGATGCCTGGTATCATTCATCCATTAACGATTCTGGTGGAAGAACACACTAATTTGTACTCATATCTCATGTGGTAAACACCTACATAGTGCCCAGCTCATAGATGAAACTCAGTGCTGCACGTGTCATTCCTTCAACACGGCCTCGGAAAGGGGTGCAGGGACAGCTCACATCTGTGTGCTCCCCATCTTCCCATGGACAGCAAGCTTCTGGAAGCCCAGGACCAGGTTAGTTGCTCATTATATTCTAAGAACCTAGAACTATTCTCTGATGCATGTAGGGAGTCTATAGATGGCCCATTCATTCAAAACCACCCAGCACTCATACTTCGTGTCAAAAAAATATAGGCTGGACTTTGGGGATTTCATAGGCAGAAGACACATTCATTATCTTTAAGGCTAATGGGAGGGATCCATGTCAACAAACAAAGACGTGAAGTATGGATTGTAATAGACCCCAGATGACTCCCACCAGACTGTCCCGAGTACTGGCTGCTAACGGCTCAGGGCATCATGTACTTCTAGAAGGTCACATGGCCAATGGTGCTGCCTTGCCCAGCAAGGCCTAGGAGGGTATCCTCCCCTCACCTAGTCATCAGGATAAGGCTTACAGCCAATGGATCGCTGTAGCCCTAATTTCACCGAAGGACAATTCATTCCCCAGAGCTCCCCATGGGATTGGGCGAGGCTGGACTTCAGCCAAACCATATATTCTTCCCAGATCTATCTTGCTGCTCACTTTTCCTGTAGGTTTCACCTGAGAGTTCTGCCTCAATGCAGTATCTGCAAAAGAATCCCCATCCAGGCTTTTTAGCTGGGGAACCAGGTTGAACACACCGAGTTATAATACGGTGAGTGGCAGGAGGGAAGGGTACTTCTTCAGACCTCGAGGAAGGCTTCACTGAGCAAGAGCACTTGCCTTTCATTTTGAAGGACGCAGTGGAGTGAAGATGGTGGGAGAGGGATGATATATGCAGAGTACCAACAAGACCACACTCATAATAGCTGCTCAAAAAACAGTCTGCACCCTTCCTTTCTCAGTACGGGCAAACAAATTGCAGCAGCAAAGCCATCAGCAAGTGAAAGGGCATGGGATGCTCAGAGAATGTTGAAAAGTGTCATCGCCTGGAGCTCAAGGAGCCTAGTGGGGACTTGAAGGAGAGCGAAGTCCCCACGGGATCCATGTGCCGTGCTTTTCTTGTGTACAGTGGAGAGGGTTTAAATCAGGAGGAGGATATTAGATCTGTGCTTGAAGATGACTTTGCTGGCAGTGGGAGGATGGATTGGAGTAGCAAGACAAGGGGATCAGATAGACAGTCATTGAAATAGTCAAGACAAAGGAAGCTTAAGGGAGATGAGCCCTGGCCCATGTGGCTCAGTTGTTGGGTGTATCACTTGCACGGAAAGGTTGCCAGTTCAACTCCCAGGTTAGGCACATGCCCAGGCTGTGGGCTAGATCCCCCCAGTAAGAAAGTGCAGGAGGCAGCCAATCGATGTTTTACTCTCACATTGATGTTTCTCTCTCTAAAAATCAATTGTTAAAAAAATCTTTTTAAAAAAGAGATGGAGATGCCCACTTAGGATCAGGTTTTAGAGCTGGGGATCCATTCAAGGGGTTTTCAACAGAATGGCTCTTGAGCACAAAGAGGGAGCCAGGAACACTGTAATAGCGCATGACAATAGTCTGGCCCCTTGAGGTGATAAAATATTAAACCCAAGTGAAGATGATTCCATTAACTCTATTGGTAAAAAGACAATTCTAATGAATGGTGCCACCCAAGAAAAACATACATTATCCTCTTATTTGCAATCTTCGTGTCATTTAAGACATCACTGTGGTATTTAAAGGAAGGCATTATTGCAAGTGCGGGGAGGAGGTCAACATTCATTAGCAGCCCTACAATAACAGCCAACAAGTGTGAAAGCGAGCCCGTGATCGAGGAAAACAATTCCAGTTAGAAAATAGACTCTCATTTCTAACCCTTGCAAGGTTATTACAGCAACAAGAAAATGAAAACACTCTTATTTTTCGAGTTTATGAGAAAGCCCTCAGCAGGGCTGTTGGCGTAGCTGGGAGAACATCTCCAGCCCACGCCGCCTTCTCAGCTCTGAACTTAAATAAAGACAAACACGGATCAAGCAGCAAGGAGAGGAGAGAGTTTGAATTCTGATGACTTCTTTATAAAATGCAAATGAAAAGGAAGTGTTAGAGAGGGTTTAATTTTTAATGCAGACATCGAGCGAGACTTCACTGCACGCCTTTCTGTGTGAGAGCGTGCGCGTCTGTCCTATGAGCTGGGGTGGGGGGGTCACTGTGTGTGCCTGTGCTCTCTGAACTGAATGTGTGTGTTGTCTGAACCATGTGCAGTGTGTGTGTGTGTGTGTGTGTGTGTGTGTGTATCTAAGACTCTGGTTGAGTGTGAAGGTCAGATACAACATCTCTTGTTCTTGGTTTGAGTGGTTACTAGGCTCCCCAAGCACAGTTTGAAAAACAGTTTTCATACTTCTCTTCTTTTTAAAAAATGTATTTTCATTGATTTCAGAGAGGAAGAGAGAGGGAGAGAGAGATAAAAACATTAATGATGAGAGAGAAACATTGATTGGCTGCCTCCTACACACCCCCAACTAAGGTTTGAGCCTGCAACCCAGGTCTGTGTCCTGACCAGCAATCTGTGACCTCCTGGTTCATAGCTTGATGCTCAACCACTGAGCCATGCCGACTGGGCCATACTTCCTTTTTTAATGAGGGAGTGTAGGAGACAGACTCAAAGCCATTAGGTGCCTTGTAAGGCTGGCTCATGGGACAGGAAGTAAGCTTACGTCTGCTGATGCCTGTATCCCTCTCTCCACTTGGTAATCTCATCTCTGCACCCAGGATGTGCCGTAGGGTAGACGGTCACTCTAGGATGGTGCAGCATCCCCTAACTTGTCTGCTCATTAGCATCCTTGGAGCTTCTCAAACCATGGATGCCTGCATCCCACTCCAATCACTGTGAACTGACTGCTCAGGGGTATGGCCTCAGCTGTGGAAATTGTCACAGATTCCCCCAGGAGATTCTGATGCGCAGATGAGCATGGGAACCACTAATACCATAGTAAAGAGTGAGTTCTCTAAAGCCACACAGACCCGGGTTCAAATCCCAAATTCTAGGCATACTATCAGTGTGCTTGAGTGCTCTATGCCTCAGTTTCCCCATAGTATCCATACCATAAGATTGTTGTGAAATTAAATGAGTGTGTGTATGTGTGTGTGTATGTGTGTATATATATATATATATTAGTATAAATCACACAAGGAGGTGCCCTGCCTCCTGCCATGGGAGGAGGCACCCTGCAGGCCACCGTGGGAGTAAGGCCGGACCCACACTGGGGGCGGCCAGGACCCGCACCTGACTCACTCCCCAGGCCCCCCCTGCCCCCCTGCCTGTGTCCTCTCTGGGCCACTGGAGCCACCGTGCTGGCTCGGGCAGGCCCCTCTGTATCTGTCTCCGTCTCCGCTCCAGGCCTCATCTGCACACGCAACCTCCTCCTGTCTGGTCATGACATGTTATGGAGTCCAGGCCTAATTTGCATATCACCTCTTTATAGATATAAATGAAGTACTTAGAAGTGTTTGCCATTATTATTTCATTAAAAACAACAATAAACTAACAAAAAAGCTAAAAAGTGGCTCCCTGGCTTCTCTGTGTGGGTATCCAAGAGAAAGAATGTGCCCCAAATGGCCACCATACAGAGGAGGCCACCACCAGAGCGTGGAGCTAGGAAGAACACAGTGGGATGCAAAGCTAGAAGGGGCCCTGGACAGCGTGCTCCCTCTATAGCCCACCACGTGCAGGTTTTATTGATAATAACAAGGGGTTAAGCGACCAGCCCAAAGCCACAGAGTGATGAAAGCACTGTTGCGGTAGGACTCCAGATTCCTCTCTCTGTCTCCGGAGCCACTGCTGCTTTAAGGTGGCTATTTCTGGAGGGCCATGGGGTGGGGTTCTTGGAGTGGGGCTTGGTGTTTACAAGCGGACGCTCACAGGCTCCTGAACACCCCCTCTGACCTGCATGGACCCCGTTTCATAAGCTCTTGAGGGACAAGCCTCAGTTGACCGGCCCAGTTGTCCCTTGTCATTTCTCCTCTTCCACGTGCCCTGGCTGGTGGAGAGAAAGTCTCTTTAAAGACACCTTGAATGGGAATCATCCATAAAGGCTCTGGGGGGCTGTTAGAGTGTTCAAGGGGAGGCCTTTTACCTGTGCACCCAGCCACCCCTCTGTCTATGAGGAGCCTCCTGGCTTTGTGCAGCCATAAACCCCAATCACAGGGACACTCTATGGCGCTTCCTGACTCATTCTTCCTACATTTGCAAAGGCTGTTGAACTAGATTGCACTCTCCAAACAAAACCCTCAGGGAAAAGGTGGGCTTTGGGGAGGACAAGAGGGCATGGGGGCAAGAGCTCTGTGGGGTGAAGCAGACATGGGCTGCATGTGGATGTGTGACACGGGAATGATTCTAATTTGTCCTGCCTCAGTTTCCTTATTTTTAAAATGGGGATTCTGTCTGCCTTGTGGTGAAGCTATGACAACAAATCAGATAATGCCAGTATCAGGTAATGATTCACAGCTCGGGCCTGGCAGATAATGAGGAAATTAGGTTCTTTTCTGCCACTGCGTGTGGGGGAACTCCGTCCTGCCAGAGAGGAAGCCCCTCCAGAACCAGGGACCCCAGAGGCTGGGGGCAGGGTGGGAACTTGGTAAATATTCATGGAATGAATGCGTGAATGAGTGAATGAATGATTCTACCCCCAATGATGCATAGTAGGTGAGGTGGAAAAAAGAAAATTCAATATTTGCCAGGTAGTTTTTTTCAATAATTAGCTTTTTTCTTTCCTTGTTTAAATTACAAGTAAAATGTTGATATCTTCTTGATGTCAGGGAAGTAAAGACGGTCAGGCTTTGGTGATGCTCCTTTCCCAAGGCGCCTCTCTTCTCTCGCTGGATCCATCTCGGAAACCTGTTTGCCTGCATCCACATGTGCAGCTGCCACTCCGTGGCTGTTACTCAAAGAGTAACACCATGTGCTGTCAGGAGACTCGATTCTCCCCCCTCATGTAGGAGGCAGAGCAACAGGCTCAGAGAAGAAAGGCTCCACGTCCAAGGTCATCTGAGTCAAAGTTCAGACCCAGCTGTGATGGCCCCAGAACCCCAGGTGGCCCTCAGGGACACCCTGGCGTGGTCAACCTTGAATGGAGAGCGGAATGAATCCTGTCCCTTTGGGAAAGTGTGCAAAAGCACCTGGGATTTCAGCTGCCAGGAGTCCTTTCCTGCATCCTGGGGACTCAGCGCACCAAAGCGTCTCTGCTGGTTTCCAAACACATTCCTGGCTCTGACTTTATTCTGGATCAAACCCATGCAGGCCACCGAGGATTCTGTGGTTTTTTCATGGAGGACAGTGAATGGCACTGAACTTGGGTGCTGTAGCTTCTGAGTTGGGTTGAGATGTTGAGAAATAGATGCCTGCAGAAATGACATTTATCTTAGACGCCAGTCCTGCTGAGTGACCTGCTCACGCTTTCCCCTCTCCGGATGCTCTGGATCTTGACACCTGTTGTGTTTCCTTCTTTGCTTTTGCTGCTGGGAAGCTCAGGGCTGCTTCCCACTCTTCCTGGACAGGTGTGCGCAGCAGCCTCACACCCATCGTTGTACATTCATACATTCATTTCCCCTGGATTTGTGCTACTAATCTGCTCCCCGTCTCCTCTCACTGTGATGTTATTTCCCTCTTTCCCTTCACCTTCCTCCTGTTGTATTTCATGGTTTTGGTTGTCCTCTTGTTTGTTTTAAATGCCTCTTTCAACGCCTCTGACCTGCACCCAGCAAGGAGAAGCTGAACGCTCAGCTGCAAAAGGCTCAGGCTCCGGGCCTGGGAGCAGCCACAGAGGCTGTGGGTGGGGACAGCTCGGTTTATCTCCTGTGATCTGGGAGGTCATCCCAGCAGGAGGCCACTCCTTTCGCCCCTGAGGTTGGCCTTGACATGTGCCCAGGCTGCACCAGGAAGGGGCAGGCGGGCGGCCTGTCTGGGCAGATGCAGGCTTCTGGGCTCGGGCCTGGGAGGGCCGCGCCTGTCCCTGCGCTGATGGTAATCGGAAACAGGGAAGGTGACTCACTTGAGCCTTTGGCCTGGCTCCTTCAGGGAGAGGCTTTCCCAGTGCCCCGGCCCCACCGCTCTGCTCTGACCTCCTGCCAGTGAGTGACAGCCGTAATTAGGGGTCAGAGCTAGCGTCGCCCCTCTCTCTGACCTCCCTCATTTCGGGACTGATTTACTCCCGTGTCAATGATTTATTTTCCTTCGGGAGGAAGCTCCGGGGAGACCTTGGTCAGCAGCTGGGAGCCAGCGGAGGGTGTGCCCCGCCCGCAGGCTGAGCCGGGCAGCTCGGTCCTTCTGGGAAACAGCAAGTCCCAGCCCAGTGGACGGTGGGGTGCAGCCTCCACGAGCCTCTGTCGTGACTTGAATCGGGGCTTGATTTCATTTTTACCTGGTGCTTCACCTACTACAATGAGACATACAAAGGGAATTTGCAGCTGCCTGCTTATCAGAAAAGATCAACTGTTTCTGTAATTAATATGGAAGATAACAATTTAAAATAATGAAACACCCATAATATGCGTAGGGGAAGCAGCTTGTTGCTATAATTAGAAAGAGAAGCAAATTGTTCTGATGGCAAACACATCATTTATTGAACTGAAGCTACTCTGTGAATGCAAGTAAATAGCACAGCAGGAAGCACACACACACACACACACACACACACACACGAGGAAGAGACTCATTTTATAAAACTCCGGGTCTGGGAAAGCTGTTGGGACCATCCGGGGAGGGAGCTCCCAGAACCGGAAGCTCTTGCACTGCCATGTGGCTTCTGCGGCCACGCCCATGCGTGGTGGGGTTTGTTTAGCGCCTTTGAAGCCTGGGGATGTTTCCTGATCATGCCACCTCCTGCTGACCCCTCCACTGGGGATCAAGTCTGCACCTGGACATGTGCCCTGACCAGGAATCAAACCATGACCTCCTGGTTCATAGGTTGATGCTCAACCACTAAGCCAAGCTGGCCAGGCAAATGCCACCTCCTCTTAACAGCTTTGTCATACCAGCCTCCACCCTGGGGTCACAGTCAGCTGCTTTCTTCTCTGAGTTCTCCTGACCTTGCCCCAAAGTCTGTATTGATGGGTTATATTGCATTATTTATTTACTTACATTCAAGTCTTCTCTTCTCACTCAATACCCAGGTGTGTGTTTATATATGCCCGCACATAGTAGGTACAGATGTTTACTACAAAGGTGTTAGATTAATTTGGTTGAGCAAGAACACATTTTGGGTTCATTAGACATGTTAGGATATTTTTAAAGTTTTGTGGTTTGAGGGAAATTTGAAAAATGTTTTGCCAAGTATGTTTCTCCCTATTTGTAAAGCCCATATGTGTTGAGGGGAGAGCCATATGGTGCCCATACATGAGCACTCGGTGTTCAGGGATTTGATGTTCAAGACGCTGCCTGGGCTCTGTGTGCCGGTCCCTCTTGTTGAAGGTTTTTCTTTGAACTGAGGAGATCGGCATTCCCCCAATAGAGAAATTCAACTCTCATCTGTGTAGAAGGGATTTTCAGTCCTCCTCTTGTTTGGCTGGGAGATGGTTTCTCAAATGAAAGCCACTCTCTGCCTTTTCTTACAAAGAAAAAGGTGGTCACCCTGAAACAGATACCCTTGGTCCAGGCAGAGCCAAGACAGGTGACAAGTCAAATGGGTCCTACAGATTCATCTTTGGGGTGACTGAAGGTAGTCCAGGCGCATGGAGGAGATATTAATCATGTGGATGAATGAATCAGTAAAGACATGAATGAAAACAGTCTACAGAAGGTGATGCCATGAACACCAGTTACAAAATGAGGAATGTGATTCAGTCATTATTGCCCTTGGCGTTGTGCCTTCCCGACAGTGTATGGTCCACAGTGTCTCTGAATATGGTCCCCTCCTTGAGAGAGGGGGGCTCCGGGTCTGTATATTCACCTTCTCATGAAGAGTTAATAAAGAGCATTTAAAGCAAGCTTTGTCCTTCACCTGATGCCTTGCAATCGTGGCCACATGGGTGTACTAGTATCATATTTGCCATCACTTCACACTTTTTCCTAAGTGGATGTTCTTTATTTGGTAAGGTACATCAACAAACACATTTACAAAGGAAACATTACATTACTGTTGCATGCAGAAAAACATTAGTCCTTACTGTAAAGTCACTCCTTATTGTGAAAAGGCGAGATACTGAATATTTTTTAAGTTGGAGTCTGTGTATTAGCTAGAACCATCTCACTCATCCCCAGGGTTCTCATACGTGTCTCTGTGAAGTACCCACTCAGACAGGATATCCGGGAGCACTTCCCTAAATAGGTGATGTCTCCGTCAGCACTCTAACAACTGTTACTGTTGATCCTGCGAAGGTTAAAGCAGGCGCTGTCAGATGCTGCGGCCCAAGCCTCAGCCAAGACTCAGCTGCTAAATGCACAGTCACAGAGGAGCGAGCCCACGGTTGCACCCAGGGTTATGGCAGAGCGTGGGGCAAAGGGATGGAGAAGGCACCTCTTCTATTTCCTGACCACTCACCCTTTTCCACCCCTATCTCTAAGGATGGATGACAGGTTGAGAAATGGCATCAATTGTCCAAGCAGCTAACTCTGGAAATGGCCACCACTCTTGTCGCCACGCACCGTCTTTCCCTGTGACTCCACAGGTCACCGCTGGGTCTCTGTGTGGCAGGCAGGGCCAGGGTCAGGAGTCCCATTTTACAAGCGAAGCAATCGAGGCTTCATGATAGTGACTTGCTATTGCCAGGGCATCAGGGCTCGCGGAAGGCTGAGCCAGTTCCAGAAGCAGCGGGCCCTTCCAATTCCTGCCGATCGCGGGCTCGTTTCTCTGCCACGGCATAGGCCACGCATTTGGTGGAAGAGCCGGTCAATGACAGACAGTGAGGCCTTCGCTGAGAAGACGCAATGGGCAAAGTCCTCCACAGGCCTCCTCCCCCGGCCTTTGTGTTAGAATAAAGCTCTGAGAGCACCGGGCCCCGAGGCCTGTTGGTGATTTCAGAGGCCATCTTTTGAACTTGGGAAATGCAGCAGAGGCAAGACCAAATCAGAACATGCCAGGTTCTCAGAAAGTTGCTGGAGAAACAGAAGTCATTCGATTTCATGTTCTCTTTTTTATAAGAGTTGACTGTCTGGTGGGGAGACCTACTGATGAGAAAATGCACCCAAGCAAACAAGAGACAAGCAACATAAGCAAGAGTGAGCTAAGAGCATGACCAAGAGGAAGGTGTGCGCAATGTAACCTGGGAGGAAAGGAAACGGCTATTTGTACCAAAAGTACAAGTGGGAGGCATTTTTCCATGTAGGTGAGTGGAGTCCAAGCCCCCGGAACCTCTCTTCCTTATGCTTTTCAAAACAGTCACTTAGAAAGAACTTTATTTTTCTTCCTGTTGGTAACAAGCTGGTCCTTTCCCCAACCAGCATGCCTTTCCGCAGGCTTCTGAGAGGCCCTGGCTCCTGCGCTAGCATCTGTCTCCGGTGCCTCTGCACCCCCGTCCCACAGGCCCCCGGTCTAGGGAGGCCCCACATTTCTCCGCAGACTCTGGGAGAGGCTCAAGTAGCAGAGCTGCTGTCAACCAGAACCTTAAACTTGGCAATGAGAAGCAGAGAGATTCATTTTTAGATTTTAAAAATAAAAATGTCCATCTTCAAGTCAACACGTTTTCCTGTCTTGGCATCGAATACCATCTTTATAAAGAGAGAGAGAGAGAGAAAATTCCAGCTTACCTTTGCATCTAAAAATGAGTTTTTGAAAGAGTCCGCATGACTGAACCCTGCATGGTGGACTTCAAGAGGCGAGTGTGACTTCCTTCAGCGAGCACAGGCCAGCCCTGAGGCTCCCCTGGCCATGGCGGGCCAGGAGCTGAGCTGGGGCAGAAAGAGATGCATGTAAGGTGGAAGCCAGCTGCCTGGTCTCCCTGCCCATGCTGACCCACCTGAACAGAGGGGAGGGAAGTCCCTGGGCACTCGGCAATGACCTCCATGGCTGCTGATCATTCTGGAAGGAAAAGTGGCCCTTCTTAAAATAGCTTCAAGTTTCTGATAAGTACAATGACGTGATCTGCGAGCTGAATTTTCAGTTCTTTTTTTTTTTTTTGTGGTTTGGTTTTATTTCCCAAACACTGTGGAGTGTCTGCAGTTTTGTTATAGAGCCTGATGGATGAGTTCCACTATGCCCCCCACCCCACCCCCTCTAGAAGTGGGGGTCTCTCCCTAAGCCCTGTGCTCAGTTTCCTCATCTGTAGGCTGGGACGGCTTTCACAGAGCTGTGTGGGGATTAATTGCAGGAAACATATGTACCATGAGGCCTGGCACATCTTAAGCACTCCAAAAATGTGACCTAGCATTACTTGATAATAATGATAATGGCTATTGTTCTTGCTAATGCTCACAATTGTGTAAACTAGGTTTGATCGTATGCATTTTGCAGATGAAAAATGACTGAAGGTAAAAGTGAAGGTCATCTCTTCTAAGGCATTGTCAGAAACGGGTGGGAACTTAGAATAGAGATGAGATCTCCTTGACTTTAAACTTTTACACCATCGCCTGCCGCTCACTGCTGGAATGATTCTCGGGTCTCGTGGGCCATTAACAGGACTCAAGTGTTTGGACTGAAAAGTGAAACGTTCAGTCATTCAATTTGTCCTTTTGACTCCACACACCCCAAACAGCACACTTTTTAGATCTGACCACTGATTGGACTGTTGCACACATAATGATGACCATTGGTGGAAAACAGGCCATGTGTGCGAACCGGAGACTCACCTTCCCAACAGCAAACTCCAGGGCAGGTTTGATCACCCCGACTTCCTGTTTCTTAAGGCTGATGGTGAGAGCAGCCAGACACCAAATCTGGGGCTGTCCAACTTCAAAAGCTCCCACTCCTCCAAACACCGAGCTCTTTGCAGTTTGTTCCAAGGCTTGAAGCAATGGGTCCAGAAAGTCTCTCAGTTTCCCTGGAGAGCATCGAGGACTCGGGAAGCAGGAGGTGGAGACGGATGAAGAAGAACGAAATTGCAGAAGCTCTGATTCACCTCTTGGGCAATGAGCACTGTTGTACAGAGCTGTCCAAGAAGCCTGCTCCGCTATAAAACCAGTGTCTTTATTTCCCATTCCCCCAACCTTTGGGTCTAATGACTGTTGGCGATTTCCTCTACAAAAAGAAATGTATCTCTACTCAAACAAGAACCAACTCAAAAACCCTTGACTATAAGAAATAATGAAAAACTATCTAAGGAAAGCACAAGACTAACTTCATAATTTTGCCTGAAGTTCTACTGACATGAAAGGAAAAAGACAAAAATGACCATCTACCACGTCACATTCTGCAGGACCAATTCCTGGGGATGAGCTGGGAGGGGCCTGGGTGTCTGCGCAGCCGGCTTTTGTTTAAAATATTTGAATTGTAGGAAATTAAGGAAAGTGGGAAGAAGTTAATTAGGCTCCAATAATTCTACCTTTCAAAGAGAAAGAAACGTTTTTACTTTATTTCCTTCTGAGCTTTTGTCCTACGCTTTAGGAAAAAAAATACATGAGACCACCGTATATACATTTATTTGTACCCAGAATTTAACTATTTGGGGAAGAAATTGGAAATATGTATCAAAGTACTAAGAAGACAGCAGCTCACAACCAAACTGTCTAAATATGGAGCCATATTTTTTCCAGTCTTTTCTCCTATTGCAGTTGTTCTCAACCTCTGGCCCTTTAAATACAGTTCCTCATGTTGTGACCCAACCATAAAATTATTTTCGTTGCTACTTCATAACTGTAATGTTTGCAACTTTATGAATCGTAATGTAAATATCTGATATGATCCCTGTGAAAGGGTCGTTCGACCGCCAAAGGGGTCGTGACCCACAGGTTGAGAACCGTTGTCCTATTGTAAAAGTAAAATGTCAGGTCATCTAGGAATGTGCTCCCTTTTTATAACTGAAAGAAACGAGAATGTCTTAGATATCTTTATTTTTGTCCCAACAAGATAAGAACCTTTATGCATTTTCATGTCATGGATCCTTCACTCCGGTCCACTTTATATTTTCATTTCCTGTGTTATTGTTGCCTACAGTTTTAGTTGGAGTTGGTTAAAAATTGCATAAATCATATGGCAATTTCTACGGATGGTAGTTATTTAGCATCATCACCACTGACTGATTTCCCAGCTCACTGTTCATTCCCATATGCCATTACTTCCTTCTGATTACAGTTTTTCTTGATACGGAAAACTCAGAAAAGGTTTGTGGCTTTCTGAATCCTTTTATATCCCAAAGTATCTTTATTTTACATTTACTCTAAAATGATTTTTCTCCTGGGTTTAAAGTGTTAGGTTTTGAGTTTTTTTCCCCCCAGAATACCCAGAGCAAGACTGTGGGAAATACTTTAAACTTTATTAGAGAAATGAAAATTACCACCTTTTTTTTTATTATTCAAGGTAGACTGTTATCACAGCTTAACCCCCACACGTTAGTGATGTGGTGTAACAGAACCGTATTTCTCACTGATGGGAGTTGTTATAATATGCTTGTAAAGTTGGCAGCCCTCCGCCTGTATATCCTGAGCTTAGATGCAAGAGAGACACAGATTGGTTGCCTCTCGCATGTGCCCCAACCAGAGTCAGGGATCAAGCCTGCAACTGAGGTACATGCTCTTGATGGGAATCAAACCTTTGGTCTGAAGCCCAATGCTCTATTCATTGAGCCAAACTGGCTAGGGCTTAATTTTGTTTTTTAAAATACTTTTTGCCCTCCCTCCCTCCCTCTCTCCCTCCCTCCCTCTTCCTTCCAGTTTTCTTAGTACTCACTAGGCATCAGTGCTGAATCCTGTAACATGAATAAGGCTTCCTGTTCTCCAGTCACCCTCCATCTCTCACACAAACGTCGAGTACATTGAGATAGCCAAGAAGAGTGGCCCCTATAAAATGGAAGCCAAAGCTCTTGTAGAAATCCTCATAGGTCTATTCTCATATTTCAAGGGCCAGAACCTAGTAGACTCCAGCTGCAAAGAAGGCTGAAGGTCTAAGTTTTAAACTTTCTAATGTCTGTAATCAAGGCAGGTCAGCCAAAGGAAGATGGGTGTTTGAGTTAGACAATCATTTGTAAGCCATGGGCATGCAAAGAAGAATGGTGATCCTAATTTTTGGTAGAACATGGCAGAATACTGGAGGAGCCCACTGTGAACTGTGCAGTAGGGTTGACTAGCTCATGGCAATTCCATCATCATCACCATCTCACTCATCACTAGCATCGGTGCCTGGAATGAGGGTTGGAACTGACATACACTAGGCACTCACTAGGCCTTGAATGGTTGAAGCAATGTATCAAAATGTCTTATTATCACAGCTGCCAGTTCTTTAGTGCCTACTTTATGTCAGACTATAGAACATGGTCATTTCATCCACACTATTTAGTTTAATCTCACCACAATCTTTTTGTCTAGCAGAATCTGAGATTTAGAGATGTTTACATAACTTACTAAAGATCAAAGAGCTACTTAGTCTGAGGGCCAAACCTCCAACCCAGTTGTCTGGGATTTTTCTCCCCAACAGCATTAACTCCATCCTTGCGAACATCGTATATGTATGAATTATTAGTATTTTACTGACTGCACTTACTTTTTCTTGTTGCTGCTCTCAAGAAATCTATTCCTCTAAAAAATGCAAAAAGATGAATTCTTTGAAGAAAACGGCCAATGCAATTTTAGTAAATACAATATTTATAGGACTCTGCAATTAATTTACAATATTTTTTGCATAAAAATTCGCCCTGATGATCTTATTCTTTGGGGGCAACAATCGCCTCCTCTGTGATGTTTCCCTACACTACAGGCAATTATTGTTGCTTCTAGCTGTAATAAAAAAATAACCGAAACGGATAGAAGTGTCTTCGTTGAAATTGAGCTGAAACTCCCACTGTGGAAATAATCAGAAAATTAAAAGCTCTGCAATCTTGCAAATAACATTGCAACTTAATATTATTGGAACATAACATTATTATCTCTTTTATAGGGAAAACAAACATAAATATATTTTCAAATGACACCATGATATTAGTTTTATTTTATTGGATAGGAGGGGGGGGCAAAAACAATAAGGCTTTAGGAGTGAGCAAATGAAACAATGGGGATTAATGAAAAACGATCAAGAGCACAGGGATATGCTCTCTGCAAGCCTCGATCTCGGGCAAATATTCCCCATGCAATGCCGCTCTACCCCAGCTCCTCCTGGGTAATTTTCGGGGGGGGGGCATCCCTCACAATTCTCCATGGAGGTGCCAGGCACCGGGTCTGCCACCAGCTAGGCATTCAGTCAATGTTGGTTAAATGAGTTTATAATTAATATTGAAAAAGAGCAAATCAAGTTCTTTTTGTCCATCTTCCTTCTTTCCTCCTTCCCTTTTCCTCTTTCCCTCCCTCCCTTCTGTCCTTTTCTCCTCCCTTCCTTCCTTCCTTCCTTCTTTCCTTTCTTCCTCCCTTTCTTCCTCCCTTTCTTCCTCCCTTCCTTCCTTTTTTCCTTTCTTCCTCCCTTCCTTCCTTCCTTCCTTCCTTCCTTCCTTCCTTCCTTCCTTCCTTCCTTCCTTCCTCCCTCCCTTCTATATGAGTTTGAATTATAAGAGGATATAAAATGGAATAGTTTATCTCTACATATAAAATACATAATCTGAACTTAGATAATCAATTAAACATACATTCCCTGTGGTCTCATTCCATAGAAAAGTTTCTACTGGACACTCTGGATAAGACAGAGGTCATATCTCAATGTCTGGTTCCAAGAAAAGCCCAGTCCTCCCTGACTGTGTTCCTGCCCTTTGCAAGAATCTGGGGCTACTGAGATGAGCCAATCTTGGAAATGTTTCCCAGGATGTGTGGTCCCCACACAAGTGGACTGAAGGTCACACTGCCATCTGCAGAAAGGTTGGAGTTGGTGTAGGAGACTTCTTGGTGGGGTAAGGAAAGGTGTTGATGAGTTCCATCCTAGGAAGGAAGGAAGGAAGGAAGGAAGGAAGGAAGGAAGGAAGGAAGGAAGGAAGGAAGGAAGGAAGGAAAAAAGGGAAGTTACAGGTATGTCAGAGCTGTCACTGGCACTGCCCCAGGCAGCTGGAAAGTTGAGAAGTCTAAGGTGGAAGTTTCAGTGACTTCTTTTCAGGGAATTGTCATGCGTACACTGGTCAACCATTATTTCCTTAAGAGATGGGGAGCGCATGTGATTTCTTTTTGTAGAATACTCCCTCCCTCCTAGAAATAATTGAACATGCTCTCCTGCCTTATGGGTGGGTAATCAGGGATGAGAGCATAATTCAGCCTCCTCTCTGACTGCCTCCTTAGGGGAACTAGTGGGAATGGCTTCCCGGCACTATTTTGGGTACAACAAACACTTTTGTAGGGTAATAAAGTGAAAAGAGGGTAAGATTAGATTCCAGTTGACTCCTAGATCTGCAACTTACTAGCTCTACAATGCCATACAATTCTCTAATATTCTTTCTCCTTGGTCTCTTCATCTGCAACATGGAAACAATTCTGCAAAACATGAAATACTCTATAATGCCTGCCCCAGCTTAGTCTACAAAGCAGGCCACCTGTGGTCTATCCTAAGTAATCGGAGGCCTCTGCATGTAGATGCAAGTCCAAGCTCCGTCATCCACCAAGTAGCACTTTCTTCCCCTTTGACACCATCCGTCATGTACACATCTATCTCTCCAGAGACCTGTAATTAAGGTTTCCCTTTCAATTCCCGGTCAGGGCACAAACCTGGATTGTGGGCTCGATCCCTGGTAGGGGCTTGCAGGAGGCAGCTGATTGATGTTTACCTCTCATCGATGTTTCTTTCTCTCTCTACTTTCTTCTATCTCTAAAAATTAATTAAAATTTTTTTTTAAAAAAAAGAATTAATAGATTCAACTCATCAATGGCCAGATGATGGATCTTTAAAAACCAAAACCAAATCCTTCAAAGCCTTAAGTAGTTAGTAAGTTTATTCTTTGGCCTCTCAAAGGACTTGGTGAGTCTAAGTTAACACTCACTTTTTTCTTCTCTGATGGAGTCCAATAATAATCTTCATCACATAGTGAGTTCACTCTGTGTGTGTGTGTCTGTGTGTGTGCACGTGTCTGTCTGTCTGTCTGTCCCTGAGAGACTGAGAATACAAATAGACAATGGCCAAACCATATATGATAACAGATCTCTGACCCAACCTCTCCAGCCACCAGCCCAGGAAGCCAAACCACAATCTCTGAAGCCATTGGCCCAGAACCTGGTTAGAACAATTGGTTAAAACGTAGTCAATGACTGTCAGTTTCCCCATCCCCCCATCCCCCCACATCCAACTCAGAACCAGCCAGAGAAAGCCAATGTGCTCCCCAAACCAACCACGGAAGGTCCTGCTCCTGGGCAGCTGCCTGCAGCATCCCCAGGCCTACAGCCTCCAGTCAGGGCACACCTGGAGCCTGGAGTTTCTATCAGACTTCCCCACCTCCTGCCTGCCTCTGAGTCGGAGAAACACAAGTGACAGTAGCTGACTCCCAGACAGCAAGACCTACATCAGTAGTCTCTGTTCGTTCTCATCTAGGCGGTCTTTGTTAATTTCCATATTCCCAAGGCCCTAAACAACTGATATTATGATTCTCATTTTACTCAGGAGGACACTGAGGCTGGGAAAAGTTATGCAATTTGGCTGGGTTCTCAGGGCCCAATCAACAAAGTCAACATTTGCATTCACATCTCTCTGGTCCCAAGACTATTGCTCTTCCTATTCTGTGCTGACCTACTGAGCGCTTGCGGGAGGCGGGGCCTGTGCCTCACTCACCTTTGCCTCTGTTGCCCAAGGGACTGACATACAATGAGTGCTTAGCCGCTGCAGTGCCCAGGAAATAAGTCTATGGCTTCTAACAGGTCTGCACTCTGAAAGCAGACAATGTAAGTAAGTTCTGGTGCACATTTGTGTTCTCAGAATAAATGCGAACTGTTATTTATTGCGAAAAATACCAAGACTCATTTTTTAATATACTGTTTAACATAATAATTCCTGGAAACGGTTCTCCTGTGGAGAAATAATGAAAAGTAAGTGAAAAGAGCTGCAAATGTCGCTTCTGAGCAAAAGATTAAAGTACTCCTCTCCTTGGGTTTGCTCCACGTGTTTGAATAGTGTGATTCCTTGGTTGCTCATGTTATAAATTACAAACCCAGCCATCACGGCCCTCCGGAGTAGGTTCCCCGGGCTGAGTGCTGGCAGCGTGTGCAGGCCACACGGTCAGGGCGGGGCCTTTTTGGGAGAAATCCACTCCGAAGCATCCATCTGCTAGGACCTAAAGCCCCTGATTTATTAATGAACTATTTATAAAATAGCTTTTTGATCATTTTCTTTTTCCTGTGTTTTTATTTTTCTTTCTGTGGAAGTTTGCTAGTTTGGGGAGAATTTGGAACATGGAAGAAGCTTCCATCATGGAAAACATACACATCGGCCACAGTTGTTTCACAAGCTGGTGCGGGTGGATGAGGCAGTAACGCCATAGGATGTTTCTAAGAAGCGGACTTTCTTGCGGCAGCCAGGACTGGGGAGTGAAGCCATCTGTGGTCCACTGTGGGCACACTGCTTCCAGCAAGACAGCTTGTGTTGCTTTATTTATTTTTTAATACATTTGTTGGGGTGATATTGGATAATATGATTCTATACATTTCAAGTGGACAATTCTATAACACGTCATCTACATATTGCATTGTGTACCCAATGGCCAAAGTCAAACCTTCTTCCAACACCACACATTTGGCCCCCTTTACCCTTTATTAAACTCTCCCATCCCCCTTCCCTCTGGTTACCACCACACTGTTGTCTTTTGGTTTGTTCATTTGTTGCTTTCAGTTTTATGTCACATATATGAGTGAATCCATGTGGTTCTTAACTTTTTATGTCTGCCTTATTTCACTTCGCATGATATTCTCAAGGTCCATCCGTGTTGTCACAAATGGCAGTATTTCATCTTTTCTTATGGCCCAGTAGTGTTCTACTGTATCTATGTACCACATGTTCTTTATCCAGCCCTCTATCCATGTGTCCATTTGTAGAAGCCTCAATTGTTTAGCCTATAAAGTAGGTAAAGTGATGTCTGCCCCGTTTGGAGGACCAAATGAGAGAGTGACAGCTGGGAAAGTCCCTCCCGGATTCAGAAAGGCCCTGCAGAGATCATCAATATTACAAAGCAAGCTACCCTTACAAGTTGGACAATGTGAACGATTGCTTGTTTTCTGCAGAATAGCCTACCAAAATGAAATCTGTCATAGAGTGCCAAAACCTGTCATTACCTGCTGTAAAAAATATAGACTCCATAAAGAGCTTCCCAGACAAGAAAAATTTTGAGGAGTTCATCACCCCCAAACCAGTATTATATGAAATGTTAAAGAAGAAGAAAGGTAAAAAATAGAAACACTAAAATGGCAATAAATACATATCTACCAACAATTGAAGTGTAGAAATCTAAATAAGCAAACAAGCTGAACAGAAACATTGTGATGGTTGAACACTGTGATGGTTGCCAGATGGGAGGGGGTGGGAGATGAGAGAACAAGGTGAAGTGATTTAGAAGTACAAATTAGTAGTTTTAGTATAATCATGGGGATGTAAAGTACAGCATAGGGAATAAAGTCAATAATCCTATATAATAAAAGCCTAATATGCTAAGTGTCCAGTCGTCCAGTCAGCTGTTCAACCAATCAAAGCATAATATGCTAATGATATGCTAAGGCCACTCAACTGCTTGCTATGATGTGCACTGACCACCAGGGGCAGAGAGTTGACCGGTCGACCAGTCACTATGACATGCACTGACCATGAGGGGGTAGACACTCCTACCGGTAGGTTAGCTTGCTGCTGGGGTCTGGCCGATCGGGACTGAGCTAGACTGGCTGGTCACACACTGGAGCCCTCCCCGAGCTGGCCAACCTCCCACATCTCTCCCCAGCCCCAATCGTGCCTTATCACAATCTGAGACCCCTCAGGAAGTGTGGGACAGCAGGTTTCGGCCCGATCCTACAGGCCAGGCTGAGGGACCCCACTTGTGCACAAATTTGTGCACCGGGCCTCTAGTATTCTATAACTGTGTATGGTGTCAGATGGGGATGAGAATTTTTGGGATGATCACTTAGTACATTTTTATCATGTCTAATCACTGGGGTTGTACAACTGAAACTAATATAACACTGTATGTCAACTGTAACTGAAAAATTAAAAAAATGAATTAAAAATACTTGTATAGGAAAAAAATATATAGAGAGAATCCAGAATGTAAAGTCTTAAAAGATCATAAGATCTTTTCGTTCACCCCTCTCTTTTGAAGTCCTCAGAGGACTTGCCCAGTGTCAAAAGTCCTGGTCAGATAGGACTTGCTCAAGGTCAAAAGGTCATTGTTTCCAGGGGAAGACTAAGTGGGAAGGCCTTAAGGGGATAGGCATGTATGAAAAGAGTTTTGTTTGAGTTTTATTGAGAGTGTTTTACTGTTTGTTTGTTTTCTCCTGGGGCAGAACATCACGTTTCATTAAACTACCACTAATAAAAGCCAGAAAAACAAGATGGTGGCTGCAGGCCATGAGGCTAGAGGGTAAGGAGGTGACCAATAGGACCAGACACAGTGTCCATGTCTGATGTAGCTGAAATAGTCTTTCAGCAGGAGACTGGCTAATTGTCAGTGTCGGGATTTTTATCAAGCGGATTGCATAGCCAGTGGTTCTCAACCTTCCTAATGCCGCGACCCTTTAATACAGTTTCTCATGTTGTGGTGACCCCCAACCATAAAATTATTTTCGTTGCTACTTCATAACTGTAATTTTGCTACTGTTATAAATCATAATGGAAATATCTGATATGCAGGATGTATTTTCATTGTTCGCGACCCACAGGTTGAGAACCACTGGCATAGACCATTGTCATGTTTGTCTTCTGCCACCAATTTCTGATGAACCTTGTTTAGAAAACACTGACATATCTCAGTTGCAGTAGAGGAACCGAAGCAAGGTAGTCTGTCTCCCCAGCTCAGGCTCCTTCTGCTGGGCGAAGTCTTCTCCCTTGAAGAGCTGCTGTGGAGGTGGAGCAGCAATCAGTGGCCCAGGAATGTGACTCCCAGGGACCCATTGGTCCATTGCCTTTCACAACGTACAATCTTCTTCCAGAATTTTTTTTTTCTGCTCAAACTAAGGAGTCCTGTGCTTTGTTTGAACAAGGGGTGGAGGGGAAGGTTGAACTCACGGCTCTCAGTTAACATTGGAAGGGCCATTTCTGAGCCACCCGGCACACACAATAACCTGTCCTTTGAGTGGCCGATGGGGCTCCCTGATAAGGGCCACCTGATACATCTTAATGGATACACGCCTCTTCTGGGGGGCACACACATTCCTAGGATGTCTGGCTCCAACCTGACAGCCTTTTGAACTTCCTATGTTCTGAAAGCCCATTACTTGACTTAATAATTTGGGGGAGATTTGAAGGCTGTTCTTGCCAAAGTTTCTCAGACATGTCTAAAGGGGAAGATGTGGTTGTGAAGAAAGGATTTTTAAAAAGAAAGGATTTTTTAAAATTATTTCTGTAAATAATCAACATGCTCAGGTGTCTCTTTGACCTTGTGACCACCCTCTCCCAGCCCCCCATCTAGCATTCTTGCTTCAAAAGAAGGGTTCTAACTAGCTGTCTCCTGGGTGCCATCCCCCATGACTTGTAAAATATCTACTCCAAAGCCTTCCTCTTGGCCCTACAAAGCTGTGATTCCCATGGGCCCTATGGACTTGCTGTGATTCCTACTGAACCACGTCTGCCCCAAGCTTGAACTTTCTGCTGCACTTGACCATGATACCCACCCCATCCTTATGGGCCTACCTTCATCTTGTCTTACATTTTGCTTACTCTTTTCTCTCATGGTAGATTTCTCTAGAAGCAGATCCTAACACGAAGTCCAGGCTGCAAGATATTTACTAGGAACCACGCCTGTGAGGGGGCAGGGTGGAGAAGGAGGTGACCATTGACACAGGTATGACAAGGCCTCAGGTAACCCCAGGGAGGATCCAAGGAGGAATGGGCAGGTATTTGCTCTCCCCTGCCTTAGCCTCAAAGCTCCCTGTCCCTGGGGAGGATGTGACCTCAGGCAGCACAGTGCTTGGCAATGTGGGAGGTGCCGAGGGAGCTGATGGCTGGATGCTGTTTATGGGCCACACTCCCTGCAGTTGGGTGGCAAGTTGGGCTTAAAGGGGAATCTCAATGAGGCAGCCTTGTGACCACCACAGTGTCCTTCACATGTCCCTTTGCACCAGGTGGTCATGCACCCCCCCCCCGAAAATGACGAACGTCATTCTCCCCAGAAGGAAAATACACATGTGCCCACTGACAAACACGGTGCCAACATTGGAAGGCTACACAAATGTTCCAAAACCACCTGAGGGATCTTACCATGGATAAACCTAATTATAGTCAACCCGCCATTGAATTAGATTCTTCTCACTGTAATTCAATTCACATCCAAGTGTATTCCAATGAAAACTCAAAAGCAAGATGCTCTGGGTCCTTTGTCCTGTATAATTTCAATGAGTCCTCACCACCCACTTTTGAGTGGGTTACCGGTCATCCTATTTACATAGTAGGAAACCGAAGCCCTGAGAGGAAGTGTGGTTTGCCCCAGAGCACCCTAGTACTGAGTGGTTGAGTTGGATGTAACAAGTTCTCTTTATTTCTCTCCCACTTTGTCTCCTGAAATCAAAGAGGTTCTCAACTCTCAGGGAGCTTGTAAATTAAAAGGGGCGTGGGAGACAAGAAACATACACAAATAAACCCCGTGCGAGGCCAAAGAGATAACTGCTATAACACAGGCAGGAGCAACATTTGTATGAACAGGAACATCCCACTAGGTTCATTAAGCATGCGATAATTTTCCCCATCAGAGTTCATGTGAGAATTGTCGACAAAGATAATTAAACGGTCTCTTTGCCTCATCACTGTCCACATTCCCGTAGCAGACGTTTCTAGACTTTGGCTGGTTATTTTAAAAGATACTTATTGGGCATTCATCTTGTCCATTTGACATCCATAGTTGTCTTATATAAGAATGGATCATATATTTTACATACATGTGCCTCGATATCCTCTAAGCACTTACATATTTGTGGGGGGGTCTCTGATGGTCATACTGCACTAAAATGTCATAGAAAACCAGGTGATTGTGACCCAGAGGACCCTGCTATGTGGTCGTTTCTCGCTACCCTGGTGCTGGCGTATTTCAAGCGGCTTGAGTTATGAATGTATATTGTGTAGGTGGCACATGGCATGTTTAGGAGCAATCCTGGCCGGGGAAGCACGTGCTTTGATTAGCTGTTGGCTGGGGCTCTTGTTATCAAATTGAGGAGGAGACAGCCATTCAAAGAGAGGTGTGAAGCTGTCAATCACTTGGCACTGAGGGTGGGACTTTTGCCTGACATCTCACCCTGTCATTGAAAGGGTGTGGGGCCCACCCTCCTCTTCTTTACCTCTGAAATAGGAATAAGACTTCGAGTAGAGTTGCTGGGAGGTTTGGGAATAATAACAGGGGAAGAAGGTACAAAGTCACCTGCCCAATCTGTGCGAGCCCCCTTCTCTTTGACTTCCTGTAAAGATGGAATGGCAGTGATGAGCATTTTGGTCAGGGGAGCTCAGAGATAAGGACTGGGTCACTGATCCAGCCAGTGAAAGGGCAGTCAGGTCAAGGAAGGAATGGCAAAGCCCTGTCCTCGTCAGACCTGGGCTGAGCAGGGGTGGAGAGGGGAGCAGACTCATAAAGAGAGAAAAGGCAAGATCTCCAAAACCATGACAGGTGAAACCAGGGTTTGAGGAGATGACTGAGCTGCTGCTGCCAACAACAGGGAGGGATCCTCCAGAAGGCTCCCTGGCGAGCTCAGAGGCAAGACCAGACTTGGCCCTGCCATGGGCCTGGGAGATGTGGACAGGAGCCGGCGCCTGGCGGCCTTTCTGTTCCAGAAGGCACTCCAAGCCAAGAAGGAGCAGATTAGGAGGATTTAAAGTACAAAAAACAAAGCAAACTGTATGGTTTCTTGGGACAATTAGTCTCTAAGACCATGAGTGAAGTTGGTATCACTTTGAATAAGGGATGTGTCCTGGGAACTAAGGAAGAAGAAAGATCCTGGGTGCTTCTCTCTGGAGCTCAGCAGGACGTCAGACAGGTCAGCGTGCCAAAGAGCCGCGCCCAGCGCCGTCCGGCCTGGAGCTGCGCTTCCTGCACTTTCTCTGTGACTCACCTCCATGGCCTAAAGTCCATAATCCTCTTCCTTGGGAGCTCTGCCTCCATTGGAGGAACCCAGCAGTTCCCTGCCAACAACTTCCCTGTGATCACGTGTGTGAGTAACTCCACCGAAGTACGCTGAGCATCGGCTGGGGTGCTGGAGAGGACAGTGCAAACCGCGGCACGAAGGCCTACACTTGGTATTACTTTGGAAGGAGGTGTCCTTCTGGGGGTGAATAAAACTCCCGAAAAGTGTTGGGAAACCACTGGAACATAAAAGACACCTCGCGTGACATACGCCTGGCACCTCTGGGTAAGGAGCACTTACACTCACTGACTCATTCAACAAAACAACCCCACAAGCAGGAAGCCACGTGTTAATTAGCCTGACTGCACGAAGGTGGGGAATGAGGTGTAAAGAAGTGATGTGCCTTATCCAGAATCTCCCAGCGTTTTAATGATGGAGAAAGGGGTTGCTTATAGTCACAGAGGGCAAAAGCCATCTTGAGGGGAGGGGCTGGCTGCACCCCGTCTTCTCTGTGAGTCACTGCCCTGTGGCCGTCTGAGGAATGGGCGCTGGCAGCCAGGGTTTCCTCAGTGGTCCTGCTCTCCAGCCCGTGTTGTATGAACCTGAGTGGACCTTGCAGGCTTGCAGGTCAAGGCCAAGGATGAGAAGGAATGGAAGGGTAAGCTTACCATTCTCCTACAGTTGCCCCTAAATTTGAACTTAAGTCTTTAAACAAAGTGTAAAGCAAATCAATACCTCCATTCTCCTCTCAAAGAAGATGAGGACTTTACAGTCTTTTAATTCACTATGAATCCCACTCATTCCCCTAAATTCCCAGCTATTAACCAATATTCTAGTTCTAACTCGTTTTTATGCGCAAAAGACGAACCGTAACAGCAACATGATTATTTCATATGAAGTCAGTTCTGATTTTGGCATTTCCAACATGGATTGCCAGCATGTTTAGTAATCATTACTTCCTGCTTCCTGCTCCTTCTGACTTCATTTTCTTGCTAGAGTATCTCCTCTCCTGCCTCTTTCCATGAAGATCCGTGGCTGGAATCCTCTTCATCTTTAAATGTCTGAAAATAGATCCAAGATATCTAATAGCAGATTTTGAATCTGACAATGAATAGGTAAACTACAATAAAAGAGGTCCCTTAAGACAGTGGCTAAAACTAATCTGGGTTTCATCTTTCTCATTTAATAATAGAGTTAAGCAGACCTTAGTTCCTATGACAGCTCTCACATTACACTTGGGGACCGGCCCCCTGCTATGTGTCTGTTCCAATGGCCTATGAGCCACTTCATACTCACAGCCTGGTGCTGGGAGCTCCGGCTTTCTCTCAAGCCCCAGGCAGAATCAATGGAAAAGGTTGCAAGCAAAATCACATATCTATTGACTAAGACCCTTCCAAACTACAGATGGCTGTTGTGTTCACTTCTAGATGTGTTTCAGCCAGGGGCACTTCTAGAATGGCTTTCCCACAATTCTCTATGGTCTTTCCACCCCGTCTTCTAATAGACAAGTTTGAGCTTCTATATTTTAAACATGTTGTCTAAATTTTCTTGCTCTTAATCCTTCTGAAAGACATATTTTTAGAGTTCCTCTAGCTCCCAGTTTACTAATTCTCTTTTCTGCATTAAGACTACTGTTACTGAAGTTAAAAATAATTTTTAAATTATTATATTTTTTGATATTCCATCTTTCTAATTGGTTATTTTTCCTATGGTTTTCTTTTGTTATTTTTTGCAATATATATGGTGTTTCTTTATATCCTTGCATGTATTAAATATTCTTATTATAAGTACCTTTCAGACTTCCCAGCTTGAATAGTTCTGTAGGTCTAAGTGTTCTCATTTTGTAATCCATAAGCTATCGCTTGTGATTGCATATGTTTTTAAATTCTTACTTTCCAGCTCCTTTTCCATAAGCTTCATCTTCAGTGGACATTCTCTCCCCTGCCTGGCCTGAGGGGTGCAGGTGTCCTTTGGGGAAATTTTGGGTTTGCCTCTGCCCAGGCCTTGCAGAAGTCATTGGCTATGAATTAATTTGTGGGGCCTGGAGTTGAGTTTCTGTATTCCACGTGTTGGTTGATTTGAATTCTGTACCAACCACTATACATCTTTGAGGTTGTTATTTCTCACCAGTTACTGTGTTCACCGTGGCTTAGGGTAGGCAGTGAGCTTCTGGCTGGTGGGTAGAGATATTCTAGTCCAAGTCCACAAATGGGACAATTCTCTGCTTCATACTTCTTGGTTTCTTCTGGCTGCCTGTAGGCGTGTGCTCCTAGTATGTGCCAGACTCTGCTCCCAGCACATTTTTCCCATTGTTTCTCCTAACCTGGGAAGAGAAAAGGTAAAGCATACAGGCATCATTTGATTTTGATTTTATTGACTCGTCTATTAAAATACTTGTAACACACTTTTTTCTCACAACTTGGTTTTGGGTCTACAGGGGAGTGGAAGTACTGACAACTGGTATGCAAATCTCATGCCCTCTAACATGAGGACACAAGAAAGAGTTACCTCACCCGTGGGTGATGCTGGGTGTGAGGGTCCCAGAACAGAGTGTGGGCACAGGACAGTTGGAGGGACCTGCCTTAAATCAGACCCCATCAGCTTCCCACGGGTGGCGCTGGGTAAGTTATCTGACTGGTAAGGAGCATCATCTTCATCATCCCAATACCTCTCTGCTATAGCACCATGTATGTGTGCCTGAAACACCTTGCTTTCTGCAAAATCACACACTAAAAATAGCAGGGCTCGTGGCAGAAATAGCATGAAGAGCTAACAACTTAGAAGGTATGTAACTTTACAATCACACACCTAAAAATACATGAGCAAACGTGTTGGTGCCCTTACCAAAGGAATATTAAATTCCAATAGCATAACTAGAGTTCTTTTTAATATATACAATAAAAACCCAGTGGTCGTGATGCTGTAACGACCAAAGACCGGTCACCGGGAGGCTGCGTGCACGGTGAGAGGCACGTGGGTGGGCAGGGCCGTGCGCTTTCCTGCGCTGGGCTTCTAATATATATATGAAACATCAGCTGGTTGTCTCCCACACACCCCAACAGGGGATGAAACCTGGGCATGTGCCCTCACCAGGAAGGAAATCAGACGTGTGGTCTTTCAGTGCACGGGATGACACTCAACCAACCTAGCCACACTGGCCAGGACCATAACTAGAGTTCTTCACCTGTAATTTAGGGTCAAAGATCCCAATGGAATGGGGGTCAGGGAAAATTAAGGGCAGAATGCATGGAAACTGGGAGTGGGGGAGGGGGGAGACCGCAAAATAAGCAATTCTAAGGAAGACTGAGTGGTGAAACCAAGGTGAGACAAAGAACACAGGAGAAGTTATCTCTGATGTGGACTCTGGTCTCCTCAGCGTGTGGGGTCCCCTGGGCAGCACACTTAGAAGGTTAGAGCTCCTGTTCCCAGATGGCGAGAAATGTAATGTACAAGGAGGTAAAAATCTCAAGAACCGAACCCCTTGTCTGCATGATACAGACAGTATTCCCTAAAGCCTATTGGAAGTGAGTGGCTCCCTGCTTCGGGGATAGACTTATAGCCAAACAGACTGTCCTGTGTCCTCACAGGGCTGTTTGGATACTTCCAGGTAAGAGCAGTGCACGGGTGCCTGACACTTAGTAGGGCCTTTGTAAAGGCTGCCTCTCATTGCTGCTGGATCATGACCGGATTTGGGACAGTAATTGTGTGATAATGAGCCCTCTGACTTCCAGTTCAATTGTTGCCCCAGGCACACTGCTCCTCTTTTTTTTCTTTTTTTTTTTTTTTAAACTATTAATGTGTGCAGAGCGCACAAGGAGAATGCCCCCTCTCCCACCTCCAACCTCGGGAAGCCACCTGGGTAGCTGCTGTTCTCAGAGAGGGTTGTCTGGAGAGAGGGAAGCAGAGAAGGAGCCTGGAAGGAGATGCAAACACCCCCTTTTCAATGTGGATCTCGCTCAAATAGCATCTTTTGGAAAAGGAAATGTAGGTCCTGTTGATTGATTCCGTGGTATTTGGCAGGGATGTAAATAGAACCTCTGTTAGACATGACCAGGGGGGAAATGCAACATAAATACAATATGAAGCTAATTAAAGACTATCTTTTCTGTCTGGATGAACCTTGTGAGGTCTGGTGCGTAAGTGCCAAAAAACTACCAAAATAGTCATCCTGAGCACCGAGGGCAGACGCTGGGCCCCACGCCTCATGGGCTGATTAACGGAGACGGTGGGATCCTTCAGCAGCAGCAAAAGCAGAGGTGGAGGGGTTCGAAACCCCAGCACAGGAGGAGCAGTTAAAGGCACAGGCCTCATTTCATCCCAGAAAGTGAACTCAGGGTTCACTGGTTATGTTCCACTATTAGAGTTGTTTTCTCAGTCCCCGAAGCTTACACAGGAGCAGCACCGGAGAGGTACAGGAAGTCAGTGTAGTTTAGACAAAGAACCAACTCTCTAAGAGTGGAATCGGGAGCAGCACCGGAGAGGTACTGAGCCGGCGCCTTTTGTTATTCAAAAGTCAGCATAGTTTAGACAAAGAACCAACTCTCTAAGAGTGGAATCTGCTCAAGCCAGGAAGGCTTCATTTCCAGAAGAGAGTTTGTGCTGTCTCTGGAGGCACTGAACCCTTTGTACACCATAAGCGTCTATAGACCCAATTAAATTCAAAATATCGTGGCATATTTGGACGCGTGGCAGTTAACTGGTTAGCCAGAAAGGGCACGGCCACTCCCAGCAGGTGACCTTGCTTTGCCCTGCATCCCACTAGGACACATGTGTGGTGTGCTCTCAACCTCTGCAAGAGCCTTGCTATGCAAAGCCTTCCAAGCAGCAGCAGGCACCCAGGGCATCGCTGTCACGCATGATCTTTAGGACAGTCTGGCAGTCCAGGGTCATGTTCGTCGGCTGGGGCCACCACAGCAAAGTACCACAGGCTGGTGGCTTCCGAACCAGAAGTGCCCCGTGTCACAGAGATCAGTGTCGGCAGGTTGGTTCCTCCCAGGGCCTCTCTCCTGGGCTTGCCGACGGCCTTCTTCTCCCCATGTCCTCACGTGATTTCCCTTCTGTGCCTGTCTGTGTCCTCATTGCCTCTTCTTATAAAGACAAAGTCATCCTGTTTTAGGGCCCGTCCTAACGGTTAATTTCACCAGAATTTCTGGACGGCTGTCTTCTCCCTGTGTCCTCACGTGATTTCCCTTCTGTGCCTGTTTGCGTCCTCATTGCCTCTTCTTATAAAGACAGTCATCCTGTCGTAGGGCCCGTCCTAACGGTTAATTTCACCAGAATTTCTTCTTGAAAGGACCTCCCTCCAAATGCAGTGGCTTTCGGAGGTACTGGGGGGTGGGGCTTTAACATATGAATTGGGGGGCACACAATTCAGCCCATAAAAAGTGTCATTACCCCCATTTTGCCGATGAGGAAACTGAGGCACGGAGGCCTAGAGACCTGCGATCTCACACGGGGAGCCAGTGCAGAGCTGGGACATGAACCTGGACCTGTCTGAGGTAGAACTCACTGCCCACCCGCCCAGCTCGATGGCCCCATCAGACTAAGGCATGTGCGGTGGCCATGCAGAATGGCTCCGGAGGAGGCCCGAGGAAGGGAATGCAGTCCCGCTCCCCCAGCCCCCGGAGAGCGGGGCTGCAGGAGGCTGTGTGGGGCAGGAGCAGGCCTGGCCCAGAGCAGGTGCATCCCTGGACTCCTCTCACCCTTTCAGACCAGCGCCCTGTGCACACTGTCAGGGTTCCTTCGCGGCCCTCGTGGAGACAGCGCTGGAATGACACAGTGCCTCTGTGTCCCCCGAGAGGGAGCCCCTTCCTGGCTGCCGAGATGAGGCAGACGGTGAAGGGACTGAGATGGGAGCCCATTTCCCCTCCATCCCGAGCTCTTAACCTGGACGGACAATGGGAGGTCAGCCTGCGCTCATTGTCCCGGGAGAAGAAGCAGCATCGTGCACTGGCGGCGGGCGCACCGGACACAGGGAACACGGTACCCTCCTAGCGGCTCTGTGGGCTGATCTTCGGTCGTCAATGCATTAGGAACGTGCTGCATCCGAGAGGGGCGTGCTGGGCGTGAATTTGCCAGGGACACTAATGGCTTTGCTGCAAGACGAGAAACACATACCCCATGGGAAATGGCTTCCTTCCTGGGCAGGTCTGCCTCTTCGTTCAAATCATGTTTGATAACCTCCTAGCAGGGGCCTATTTTAAGTGTGAGTAACATAACCCTTATGTTAATATCAAACACCGACCGTTAGACAACAAAATGCTTCATAAACCTGAACCCCTCTCCCCCATAATGGTGGTGAAGTGAGGAATTATGCACATAGGGCAAGCGGATGGCACTACTGTCCATGGAGAGATAGGGTCATGCTGTTCCCCTGTGAGCCAAGTCCTGCCCATTGTTTTTGTAAATAAAGTTTTATTGGAACATGGCTACGTCCAGTTAGTGACAGACTGTCTACACTGCTTGGGGATTACAACAGCACGGCTGAGTAAGCGCGGCTCACAAGCCTGAGCTATTTTCCGGGCACCTGTGTGGGGAAGGTCTGCTGAGCCCTGTGCTCCAGGCTCAGTCCCCAGCCGCTCCTCCACGGCAGGCGGCTTTCCCTGGAGACTAGACGGGGCTCTCTGGAGGCTGGTCCCGGGTCTGGACAGCTTAGTCCGTGAGAAACAGCGCCCTTGGCTGCCACATTAGTTCCTGATGGTCTATTTTACTCCGACGTCAACCACAGTTTCTAGCTCAGAGAGGCCAGGAGAACCACCAGCAAAAGCAGCAGCTCGTGTCCAATGAGCTTATCCATGCGCTGGGTGTGGATGGCGGTCCAAGCCCAGCTTCCCTCAGACCCACGCCTCACTGCAGCCCCATCCCGTCTGTCTCCTGCAGACTCCTTTCTCCAGGCTCCTCCCCGGTCAGCTGGCTTCTGCTTGGGGGTGGCTGCTGGGGCCCAAGCAAGAGATCTGAGGGCAGGTGAGAGGCAGAGCGGGGCTGCTACTCCTCATCTCTCTCTCTGTCTCTTTGCCGTGGTGTATCTCTGCCAGGAGCCTCATTCTCTCCAGGAGATGAAGTATTCGCCGGTTTTAGATGCAGGTCTCTGCCTCTGGCCTTCTTGCCAAGATGACCTTAAATGAGTGGTGATCAATGGGGGGGGGGTGTGGTTTTGCCCCCAGAGGGCATTTGGTAATGTCTGCCAACACTTTTGGTTGTGGTAATTGGGTGGGAAAGGGCTACTGGAATCTAGAGCTGAAGACCAAGGATACTGCTAAACATCCTATAATGCACAGGGCAGCCCCAGAGTGGGGACCCCACACGTTTGGCCCCCAAAGTCAGTAGTAGCTGGGGTTGAGAAATCTTCAAATTAAGTGTGTTTACTCGACAACACATGGAAATTGGGGCCCAGCAAGATTCATGCAATGAGGGCCCTGGCAGGTTGCAGGCACACATATGCCCCATGGAAGAGACATTTCCTCAGGAGTGGGCGTTGCTGCCAGACCCTCCTCCTGCTCAGACACATGCAAACTATGGGAATGCCCTCTTTCTCAGTAACTTCGTGTGGCTAACCGCATTTCACTGCAAGTTCAGTACCAGTTTACCTAAGAGAATGTATTCCAGATACTTCAAAAGAAGCTGAAAAAGAAACACCATGTGTACCCTTTTTTTATTTTGAAAGGCAGAATAATACTGTGTATTAGAAAGAGATATAATACTTTCGACTTCTCTTTTTTTTGGTCAAATCATGTTTGATTTGGTTAATCTCCGTTGAACAGGAGTTTAACACTGGGTCTTTTAAGTGAGATCATTCCTATATTAATGAGATCCAGACTGATTCAAGTAAAAAAAAAATGATTAAAAATCGAAAATGTCCCCTTGCTGTTATTCAAATGAATGGAAGGAAAGAGGTGGTATTTTTGAAGCTCGCTTGCCCTCCCTCCCCCTCCCCCCTTTTCCCAGCCTAATTGCCTCGGATCTGGTTCATCTTGAGGAGGTTATGTTTTCTTATTGTAACAGCCTTTCCCCGGCAAAACCATTCCCCTCGCTAATGAGCTCCATCCTCCTATGATAGGGAGAGAGTTTTGAAAACACCCACTGTTCTCTCGCGTTCATTTGAATAGCACCAAAGGGACACCTTTTCCCATCATTTCTATCAGAGAGATGGGGGCTGGATCTCATTAATAAAGAGATGATTTTACTCCAAAGGGCCCTTGGCATTGAGCCCTAACCTAGATTAGAACTTTGTCAAACTAGGAGCACCTGCCATTGAAACCACCCGCAGCGCTGTCCCCGCTCCCGGTGTCACTGTAGTCCGGAGGGAAGGGAGGTCAGAGAGGGGCTGGCTGTGCTCTTGATTCCCAGGCCCGCTGATCTACTCTGAGGCTTTCTGCATGAAAGCTTTCTCACCTTCAAACAGCCCTGCATGTCACGGTGGCTGCGCCAGACCTGACCCTTGAAAAGCAAGTCAGAGTGAACCCCGGAGTCAAGGACCCCACCTTTGTCCAGCTCTGGCCTCACGCCACTCGCTCCTCCCTTGTCCCAATGCCTTGCACTCATCTTCCTGGGTCTCAATTTCTTTTCCATTTTTTATAAATTTTTTAAAATTGATTTCAGAGAGGAAGGGAGAGAGAGAGAGAGAGATAGAAACATCAATGATGAGAGACAATCATTGATCGGCTGCCTCCTGCACAGCCCCCACTGGGGATCGAGCCCATAACCCAGGTACGTGCCCTCGACTGGAATCAAAACTGGGGCCCTTCAGTCTGCAGGCCAATGCTCTATCCACTGAGATAAACCGGCTAGGGCTTGGGTCTCCATTTCTATTTCTTCACATTCCCGCTTGCTTTCAGATTCCCTTCTCTGGCCTGCTGACCCCCTGCCCCTGTTTATTCATCCACAGGTAACGAGCTCCAGGTTAGACACATGGCCCAAGGCACACATGGCCCTAAAGAACCTTCCCGCCTTAGATTCATCCCATAGACCCTCAGCGTACTTCCTCTGCCCACTCAACCACCTACAGCTTTCAGATTCTCTAACAGTCTGGTGCGGGGAGTGGATCTATTGGTTAGATAATGGGGGCTCTGGGTGCCCCCTTGGATCCAAGTCTTGTCTCTCATGACCTTGAGTAAGTGCTTTATGTTGGGAGATAATTCTCCATGTTTCTGTGCATCTTATACAAGAAGCACTGACTACCCTTTGTTCTGGATTCGCCAACAATCTTGGAAGATAGAGATAGCATCTCCCTCAAGAGGAAGGGCTGGCAGGTGTGCTGCTCATTACAAGAGATTCAGGTTCCCTGAGCTCCTCTCTTGTAACACAACTCACACATCTTCAGGTGTCATTGGTCCTTCTTGGTCCTTTTTGTGTCACCTTGTGGGGAATTGAGACTCAGGGAGCAGTTCAAGAAACCCTGACATGCTGGTGATTACAACTGTGACTCAAGACTGTTCTTTATCTCTGACCTAGGAATCTCATGTCTTCTACCAGCATCCATGGACCTGAGACAATCTAACTCGTTAGCTTGCAGGTTATATAAAATCTCAGATGCTTTACGATTCTTGACAATCTTACTTGACCTGAGCCCCAGTTTCCTCAGGTACAAAAAAAGGAAGAATAATCAGAGTTCCTTCCTCATAAGGTAGCTTTGAAGACTAAGTGTGTTAATCGATGTTAATACTGAGAAATACTAACCAGCAAATAGTAAACATTCAATTGATGCAAACTAATTTTCACTGTGCCCCCGCGATTTACCACATCAGTCTCACTGCAGCAGAGTAAATGATGGGAGGGAGTGAAAGACCAGTGTGGTCAGGGGCACCACCCACCCCAGAAAAATAATAAAGTTCTGTTGTCAACTACAATGGCCATTAGAGGCAGAAATAATTCACAACTGGACCATCAGTCGGGAAAGGACTGGTGGTTCTCCCTTTCTCATTTGAGTTGCCATCTGTAACTTCAGTGAGGCATGTCTTCTTTTATCATAGTCCCTTGAATACGGTTGGACATATGAATATAAAAGTCATTAAGATTTTATTAATTTAAATCAGTTTTAGGTTAACAGCAACATTGAGGGGAAAGGATAGAGATTTTCCATACATTGCCACACATGTATATCCTCCCCCACCCTCAACATCCCCCACCAGAAGGGCCCATTTGTTGCAATCAACGAACCTGCTTTGATATTTTATAATCACCTAAAGTCCATAGCTTATATTAAGATTCGTTCTTAATGTTGTATGTGCTATGGATTAAGACGGATGTATAAAGGCATGTTTGCTTCATTGTAGTGTCATGCGCGATTGTTTCACTGAGCTGAAATTTCTTTGCGTTCTACCTATAGATTCCTCCCTACCCACTCTTAACTGCTGGCAACCAGTGATCCTTTCACTGTCTCCATAGTTTTGTCTTTTCCCAGGATGTTATACACTAGGAATAGCACAGTGCGTTGTCTTTTCAGGTTGGCTTCTTTAACTTATTAATATGCATTTAAAGTTCCCTCCATGTCTCTTTATGACTTGGTGGTTCACTTCTTTCAGCATTGAATAATATTCCATATACTACAGTTTATTTATCCATTCTTCTCCTAAAAGGCATCTTGGTTGTTTCCAAGTTTGGTCAATTATGATTAAGCTGCTATAAACATCTCTACGAGGGTTTTTGTGTGGAGTTTGTAACTCATTTGGGTAAATACCAAGGAGTGCAATTGCTAAGTCGTATGGCAATGTATGTTTGGTTTTGCAAGAAACTGCCCAGTTGTCTTCCAAAGTGGCTGCATAATTTTGCATTCCCACCAGCAATGAACAAGAGTTCCTGTTGCTCTACATCCTCACCAGTAATTGAAGTTGTCAGTGTTCTGGGCTTTGGGCATTCTAATAGGTGTGTAGTGGTGTCTCCTAATTTTGATTTCCATGATGACATAAGATGAGGAACATCTTTTCATATATTTATTTAGCATCTGTGTATCTTCTTTGGTGAAGTGTATATTAAGGTCTTTGGCTCACTTTTAAATTGGATTATTTGTTTTCTTATTGTTGAGTTTTAAGTAACAGTCCTTTATTAGACATCTTTTGCAAAAATATTTTCTCAGTCTATTGTTTGTCTTCTTATCTCTTGACATTGTCTTTTAGAGATCATAAGTTTTTATATTTTAAAGAAATCCAACTTATCAATTATTTCTTAGATGGATTGTGCCTTTGGTGTCTTATCTAAAAATCATTGCTATACCCAAGGTCGTCTAGATTATCTTTTCAGTTATCTTCTAGAAGTTTTATATTTATGTCTTTGATCCATTTTGAGTTAGTTTGTTTGAACTGTGTAAAGTCTGTGTCTAGATGTTTTTTTGTGGTTTTTTTGTGTGTTTTTTTTGCATGTGGATGTCCAGTTGTTCCAACATCATTTGTTGAAAAGACTGTCTTTGATCCATTGTATTGCCTTTGCACCTTTGTTAAAGATTCATAGATTGTATATACCTGAGGATCTATTTCCAGCACATTTTCTTGCTTTGTACTTTCTAGACAAGCTGGTAGATAATTCAACTTACAATTACACAAACCAGGCCTATGCTTGTATTTGGGTCTGTTCATCTGAGACACAAAGTTTTACAGACATAACTCTAACCTCTAGTTGGGACATTCATGGTCATGTGGGAGCAGTTGAAAGATCCAGATCTTGAGGACAGAAAAGAGAAGAACCAGGTGAAACACGAAGGGATCCTTCAAGAATGTCAAGAACTACCATGTTGAAAAGAAAGTGATAACAGCAATGTTGCCTATTTAAAAGTCGTTTCCACATACCTTATCTCTCTATGACATGGCCATTACAACTTCCTTGAGGGCAAGGAGGGACACACTTCCTATTTTCCTGATGAAGAAAGTAAAACACCAACATCTTCAGCATTTCTATGGGGTGAAACTGAGACTCACACCCTGGTTCTCTTACTCTGAGCTCATTTCTACTTCTCTACATTAGCAAACTGACCAAACCTCAGGAGGCTGATGCTTGAACTGCCGAAACTATCCAAAGAGACATTTTCTAAATCAACAGAGAGAAGGATCTTGCGAGAATCAGAACTTGGCTGCTTCTAGAAGCAGGGGCTTTCTTTGCATCCCTGGAGGATTGTGATCGGGAGTCAGGGGAACTGCGGTTAAGAAGGGATTCGTGAAAAGAGTAGAAGGTTGGACCAAATAATCTGCTGTATCATTTCTAACTCTGACCTATAAACCTAAGGCCAACTGTCTGCTCATATAACCTCCTCTCCTCAACCTCAAACAAAGAAGGCTAGTCTTATGAAGTCTCCCCGGTCTGCTTGGGGTGCCTACTCCCTTCAGATCCCCCAACCTCCGAAGGTGCATCTTCCATGAAAGCTGACCACACTTTATGGAATTAACTGTTTAAATCTCTGTCTCTCACACTAGATCACGAGACCCCAGGCTGCAGGGATCTCATATACACCTTGGTTCTCTTGCACTCCGCACAGACACAGTGACTGTCTTAGGTCAATACCCCTTCAAGGAAACTGAACTTGACTGAGCTCACAACATGCAAACGAACTCTGCCTCTTTCTAACATTCGGATACTTATTTTACCAAATATCCCTCTCTCAATCCTCCCACTGTTTTCTCTTTCCCGTCTTAGAACATAGTCTATCCTGCATATTTTATCCCCCGGAAAGCAACGTTTGTTTGTGTCCAAGCACCAAAGCTTCTTCTTTACAAACAGCAAGTGACAGGATATGGACTTCCTTCCTTCCCCTGGGAGAGTCCTTTCAACGTGGAGGAGGTGGCCAATGGGTATTATTCAGTCACTGGAGGTAAATTACAGATCATGCTCCTGCGATATTGATAAAAAATAGTGATTAGCAATTGCTTGCTTAATAGAGGAGAAAAAGGTCTGGCTTGGGTCTAATGGGAGTCGACAGGGCTGTTTTATTAATGTTTCTAATTGATTTTTGATTTAAGTGGCAGCCCTCATGGTTTCAAAGGTAGCCCCTAACAGGAATGGACAATGATAATCAAGACCTTTCAATTAACATGCCAGGTACTTTCAAGTATAAATCTGTCCTTGTTCAGAAAAATTATTCAAACTATAATATTGATTTGAGTGAACCTACTTAAGACAGTATGGGAAAGATAAAGAACAACGCCATTGTCTCCTATTACTACTTGGCACTCACATTTTTTCCATGATGATTTTTACAGCCTCCGCCTCATCAGTACCTTTGCTGTATTCCTCAGACATGCATACAAAACAGAACAAAAATGACAATACCAAGTCCATAACTCCCGCATGATATACTCTAAAGATTCCTTTAAAGATTTTGCCTGGGCAGTTAGAGACCTAAATTCTGCAGCTGAGTGTACCATAGAGCATGTTGCTTATTTATCAAATATGCATACAGTGCTTATTACATAGCTGGCACTGTTGCAATGCTTTATACTAGTACATGTTAGCGGGATTAGCCTTCCTAACACAGTCATAGGGTGGGAACATTTATTTATCTCTCTTGTAAATCAGGAGCGCGAGACTCAGAGAGGTTAAATAACTTGCTTAAGGTCACACAACTAGGAAGCAATTATAGATCAGGAGCAGGAGGCTCAGAGAGGTTCATTCCTGCAAAGAGTAGAAGGTTGGGCCAAATAATAAGTAACTTGCCTAAGGTCACACAGCTAGGAAGCAATTGCACTGGAGTTCATTTCCAGGAGGTCTGGGTCCAGAGGCTGGACTGCTAACGATTTCATTACATTGTGTCTCCTTTTCAGCCAGCTTCTTCCCTGATGTACCTTTCCTTGGAAGATAAGCATTATTGTTAGTTTCACTTTGCAGATGAGCAAATGGAAGGTTCTTAGTGGGGGCCCTCCACAGCACAGCTTCCCTGATAAAATCTCTGTGCCTTAGACCTGGTGATACTAGGAGTCACTCTAATTAACTCAATCATTTGTATTTATTTTCATCTAAGAATATAGGTTTCAGTTTATATATTTTTCTGAATATAAAGTGAATACATATTTATGTCAAAAATAAAATAACTGAAAGAATAGAAAGTAAACTCACCTGACAACCCACAAACCAAAGGTACCCTTTTAACACTTTAAATATATTTTCAGACATTTTCTTTGGTCTCTGTTTCTGTATAAATGAAATCATACTATATTTTTAAATGCCATTTTATAACCTCATTTAATTTTCAAAAGGAGTCATTGAGATTTTTAATGTCATTTAGAGATATATCTGCCCTCTCAATAATGGCACACTAGTCCATTGAATAGAAAAACCACAATTTATTTAACCAACTTCTTTCACTGAATAGTTATAGGATCACTTTATTTCAAACTACAGAAGGAAATCGTACATTTTTATAATTTTATCAATGAATTCACTTTATATATGTAGATCCCCCTGGAATAAAATCTCCAGTAGAAAGAGCCCTGGTAACTGTCTTCAAGAGTAAAGGGGAGAGAGAGAGAGAGAGAGAGGGAGAGAGAGAGAGAGAGAGAATACCTTGCTTTTACAAGAATATCTTGCCTAAAAAAATTATCAGAATATCAGAATGGCCAGATTAGGTGTTTGGGATACCATGGCTTCATTTCTGGTCAAGTGTAAGTTTTGAATTGATCACCTCTTCAAAACACAATATTGGTTTCCTATCATAAAAATAAATGCCTTAGCTCAGCAGGGATTCTATAGGTTGCCATCAAGTGAGAAATTAATAAAAAGAGAAAATTGATAAGAAATTTACTAAAATGAATTGAAACAGTGAGTTGGAATGGAACTTGGAAACTCAGGTTTCCTGTGAGAGTCCCAAAGGAAGAAAAAGAGGCTATGGCCAAAGAAAGGGGCTTAAGAGTTTGCTCCACTCTTAGCCCTTGGAAATGGACTCTGTCATCAAGCAGCTTCAGTGCCAAGGACTAAACATTTGCCCAAGAAACAACTACTCAATTAACTGTCGATAAACGCAGACCTGTAGGCTTGCTGAACATCTCCTGGTAATGTTTCTAAAGATCTTAAATATGAGGGCTGAGCTATGAAATGCCTCAACACACCCAAGCTGGACATTCAGACCTTAACTGAGTAATTTCATATTGCTACAACTATTCTGCCCCCTTTAGGACTAGCTTCAAGAAGCAGAGCATAATCATGAGTTTCATAAAAATGTCTATTAGTCATATTTCCTTTCTATAAAAACATCAGAAAAAATATAAAAACAAATACAAATATGCATACATTTATACACATATGCATATGTGCATAAAAACACAGATGGATAGGTGAATGGAAGGATGAATGGATGAATAGAGATAGATAGAAAGAAACACACACACACACACACACACACACACACACTTTGGCAGCCATCTCTACATGGTTAACTGATAAGATTTATGGCAGCACGTTAAAATTACCCAAGATAACCTAAAAAATAAGATGTATTTCTTAATTCATCAGAGCACCTATTCACTTTTAACTATTTTATTGAAGTATGATTGGCATACAAAAAAGCTGTACATAGCTATAAATTTATCTACCACTTCCAAAAGTTTCCTCTGGCCAACTTTTTAAAAAAATTAATTTATTTTCTAATATTACTGCTTTTGTTTGTCTTAAGCTTACTCAACATAAGATTTATCCTTGTAAATAATATTTTAGTGTATAATACAACATTGGTTACCATAGGGCTTATGCTGTATATTAGATATCTAGAATTTATTCATCTTCCATAACTGAAAGTAGGTACTTTTTGACTGACATCTCACTCTTCCTCTTCTCCCAGCTCCTGGCAAACACTTTCCTGCTCTCTTGTTCCATAAGTTTGACTATTTTATATTCCTCATAAAAGTGGGATCATGCAATATTTGTTCTTCTGTGTCTGGTTTATTTCACTTAGGATAAGGCCATCTAGATCCATCCATGTTGTTTCAAATGATAGATGTCCTTTTTATAAATATACTTTTATTTATTTCAGAGAGGAAAGAAGAGGGAGAGAGAGATAGAAACATCAATGATGAGAGGGAATCATTGATTGGCTGCACACCCCCTCCCCCCAACTGGGGATCGAGCCCGAAACCCTGGGATATGCCCTGACCCGTAATTGAACCATGGCCTCCTGGTTTATAAGTTGACACTCAACCACTGAGCCACACTGATTGGGTGATAGATTTCCTTTTTATTAAAGCCAAATAATATGCCACTGCATGTGCATATCACACTTTCCTTACCCATTTGTTCACCAATAAACATTAGGTAGTTTTTAAATCTTGGATATTATGGATACAGAACACAATCTCTGAAACAGTAAAGTGACAATGGTGTATCTTTGGTTTAGTATAATAAAAATATTTAGTGATTATTGTTTTTTTAAAAAATGGTAAAGTTCTTTGTGATCTACCATGTGTTTTATTGTTTGGGACTCTTATTGTAATAATTGTGTTTCTCATTCCTTCCATGATAGAGAAATAGAGCTGATGAGTGTAAAGGTTTTGTTATTGAATTATGCTTCAATGTGGTAGTTAAAAAACATATATTTCTTCTCTGCATCCTATCAGAAAACAAATAAAATGAAATATAAAATGACATTAAAAGTATAAAGTCAAAGGATGAAAATAATTAGGAAGTCAATCACTGTGAATAAGATGTGTTAAAGCAAGGAGCATGGCAGGCAAATGAAAAAGTGGCCACTGTTGTAATAAAGCTAAGAGCAGTAGAACCTTACTTTCTGCAGGGAAATGACAATAAGAAGCAAGCATATTTTTGCAGAAAAAAATAGAAACAAAAAGAAATGTGAGGGGCTAGTTTTTCAGAATGCCAGAGTGTGGAGTGGTCTTAAAATTGGAGTAATAACTGAGTAAATAGTAATAGGATGCCTAAATTGCTTTTCCTATTCTACATAGATCATTCTCTCCCATTCACACTCAGAGAAGATACATTTATTCTTCATATAGGTGGAACAAGATGATCCCAGAATTTTGAAATTCCAGACACAGAGATCGGGTGCCATGCTAAAAAGAAGGAAAGAAGAGAGACAAGTGAAAGATTGCCCAGGACTATGATACCTAAACAATAGTCCCATCTAAGCTCCCAGATCCCTGAAATCCTGGGTCCTACACCAGGCAGAAAATTTGAGAAATAATCTTTGGAAAACTGACCCTCAGCTTGAAGATCCCTTAATTGCTACACAGTGAAGGCTCAGAATTGATAAGCCTTATTTATGAGCTTACAAACTTTCAATTAACTTTTTAGTGCACCATTATTAAATATAAATAAAAACAATCATGGTTCTCCACAACTTTTAGAAAATATCTAATGACAAAGAATAAGAAAAAAATAATGAAAAGGAATATAGAAGAAACAGAGCAAATGCTGTGAACAGAAGAAAACCAAGTGAAATTTCAAATATAATTATAATTAAATTTCCCAAGAGAAATTATTATCTCTCTAAAATATTTAGAGAGTCCTTAAAAATTAAAATATAAGCCAAAAATTAATAATTCAATAGACGGGTTGAAAAAAGTTTAAGATTCTTCCAGGAAAGCTACAAGAGATACACTTTTGATTTAATATACAAATTGATTTAACTTAAAGGCTAGAAAAAGATTAGCAGTAAAAACAATAACCAGAGAGCTCTAATGACTATATGAATATCAGGCAAAGTAGACATTAAGGCACAAATAGTAGAGTCATATTCTATAATGACAAAAAGGTCAAAACATTGGAAAACATAACAGTTATAAATAAATATTTGCACTTAACAACAGAGCTGTGAAATACAGGAAGCAACATTTGAAGGAAGAAATAGACAAATTAATAATAAGTTAGAGATTTTAGTAGCCCACTTTCAGTAATGGATAAAAATAGGCAGAAGATCCACAAGAAAGTAGAAGAGGAACTAACTCTATAATTGAGTAATCCTAACAAGCATCTGTACAACATTCCACCCACAACAGCAGAATTCATATTCTCAAGGACACATAAATCATTCTTCAGGATAATCCCTATTTTAGGTCTAAAACAAACATCAATAAATTTATAAGTATTGAAACATTATAAAGTATATTTTCTGACTAATATATAATAAAATTAGAAATCATTAACAGAAGGAAGTTTGAGAAATTCATAAATATGTGATAAATTAAACTCCATATTTGTCAAAGGAGAAATTACAAGGTAAATTTAAAAAATACTTTGAGGTGAATAAATATGAACACATGGCATACAAAACTTATAGGAGGCAACTAAAGCAGTATTTAGAGGAAAATTTATAGTAATAAATGACTATATTTTTTTAAATAAATAAATACACTATAAAACACTGAATATACAATTTAAAAAGGTAAATTATATAGTATATGAATTATATTTCAATAAGTTTCCATTATAATTTTCTTCAGAAAGAATATATGAATTATTAGAGAAAAAATATAAGAAAATTAGAGAATCAATTCAGAAAGTCAAACATCCAAATAATAAGATCTCTGAAAAAGAACAAAGGTAATGGAGAAGAAAAAATAATTAAATAATATGATATTTTTCAGTAATAAAAGGACATAAGCTTTTAGACATAAAGGTCCACTAGGTATGAGAAAGGACCCACAATGTTTCAAATTTCCATAAATTAAAAATGAAATGTTCTGGAGTGTTTTTGTTGAGAAAAAGTCAGGTTACACATAATGATTTGGGAATCAGAATGTCACTGGTATTTTCCATTAAAAGTCTTTGGTTAAAAGAGAATGTAGAAATAATTTGAAAATTCTGAGAGAAAATCATTACTAATTTAGAATTCTATACCCAGTTAAACAATAAAATAAAGGTATATAGAATATATATAGGTATCTTTTAGAGAAAGTGTTTTGAGGACTTACATCATTAAAATGATTAAGTAAACAAAGAAAGATGAATGTGTTGAATTCAGGAAGTAAGATTTAACATAGGATAGAGGTAAAGAAATTTTCCAGGATGATGGTGATGGTGGTCCCAGGTGGAAAGGCGTGAAGCAGTATTTGAATGTAATCAATCCCATTTAAAAGAGAAGGATAAAAGCTCCAGAATAATTTCTCAAAAAGTAGTGCTGATATATTTTCTTATGTACGTGACCATAAGAAAATGGAAAAGAGTGTCATAGTTCTGTCAAAAAGTTTGGGGCTGAATTATTGGTGGGTGCTTAATAAAAACAAGGAAATAGGAGAAAAATATACATGAAGCAATTTTTTTAAAATATATTTTATTGATTTTTTACAGAGAGGAAGGGTGAGAGATAGAGAGTTAAAAACATCGATGAGAGAGAAACATCGATCAGCTGCCTCTTGCACATCTACTGGGGATGTGCCCGCAACCCAGGTACATGCCCTTGACCGGAATCGAACCTGGGACCTTTCAGTCCGCAGGCCGACACTCTATCCACTGAGCCAAACCGGTTTCGGCATGAAGCAATTATTATACTCAATAAAAGGCTGTGCAAAAATATAATTATAGAATTCAAAGTGGCTTAGCTGTGAACATTGTTTTTATAGTCATAATATGAACAACAAATATTAAATCAACCCAAATTTATGATATAATAATATTTTGAAAATGTAGAGAGCAGAAGTGTGCACAGAAAAGGTAACACAAGTGAGATAATAACAAAAAATTGAAAAACATTTAAAGAAATGGCAGCAATGTAAACCCATTATTTAGAAATATAGAGGCATCCATGCCAGCAAGGACAGATTGAAAAGTTGAAAGAGGTTGTTCTGGGGAGCTGATTATGGAATGAAAAACGTGATGAAAAGAATTGGTTTGTTATTGTTGCTATATATAATTAAAATTTAATTTTAAAAAAAGTATATGTGTTTAATAATTATATCAAGGCATTGAATACATAAAATAAATTACATTGGCCATCATAAATTATAAGGCATAAATAAATAGAAATATCAGATCTAGAAGTCAGGAACCCATGGCTCATGGTTTGTGCTTCCCACCTCTTCTGGTTCCCACCAGTGTGGTGCCCGTCTTTATCTGGGCAGCCACTTAACCTGGGTAGACTTCTGATCCTCCCCCCTGTGTCTTATATACACCACACTGTCTTTGGGACACTCCCATGAGGTAATGCATCAGTGAGTCCTTTGTACACATTACCAGTGTGAGTGGGTGTTACCAATGACTGCTACAATTTATTTATCCATTCATTCATTCATTTCATTTTAATTCATTCATTTAGTTTGAGAACCCATTGGCTAGAGTTACTATAAGTGGGTATTTTGTATATATAAAGTAGGGGAACCCCATGGGACTGAGAATCAGAACAAACATAGTAATTAGCATGTAAATGTACAAGGGTATTGGTCTTCTCATTCCGGTTTCCTATGGAGAAACTGTTGCATAACTCAGAACAGAGAAGCCTCTTAACTGATGGATCCTTTTCAACATTACGTTTTCCCATGTAGTCCATTCCCCACGAAGTTCATTTGCAGCCTAAAAGATTATCCTCGCAGTTGCCCTTGCTACATGGCTTAGTGGATTGAGATTGCAATTTTGGCTGAAGGATCTTCAGTCATTGAAGACGTGAATCATGGCATCATCCCTCTGGAAGATGTCACTCAGAAAATAACTTGCAAACTGTCCCAGGCTCTAATGCTTGGGAATATCCATCTTCTTCACAGACTAGATCAATGGGATTCACAGAAGATGTACATGGATTGTAATGAGATCCTTACAAGGTAAAAACATATATATATATTTTTAATAATTTTATATACATATATTATTGCATATATATATATATATATATTTAAATGGAGGCACTATGCATTCTGGGTGGACAATTTGTCTTTGTAGTGAGTGACAACCACTGATCTAGTCACATTGTCTTCTTTGGCAGATTAGGAAACTGAAACTTAAGAGCTTGAGTGATTTGTTCAAGGTCGCTTACGTTTTTAAATGAACAAGCACTTCAGTATTAAGTATCATTACACAGTATTTATTTTTTGTAAACTACATTTTTAAAAGTCAATATGTAAATGATGATAAATGAATAGTCAATGATTAGAGTTCATATTGATTCGGAATGCTAATGAATGGTGCTAAATGTTTAATTCACAATCAACTCTCAAAAGCCCTAATATCTAGTTACCATTTCCCTTTTTTTCCAGAATGTGATAGGTTCAGGGTTAAGCTTACTGGCTAAGAGGATCTAACCAACTTGTTCAGTGAGAAACAGCTTAGTTGAAGGGGGAGGTAAGACTCAAACCCAAGCCTGTCCAGAGCTTTCTTATAAGCCCTGATTACTGGATCCCCTATAATACAGTGTATGGAGAGTGAGCAGTGCAGACTCTGGTCCCTCTGGCAGGCAGGGCATGTCTCAAGTGGCGTAGCCATGTAGGAAGAGCAGACGTGGCCTAACATTGCATTGCTGGACCATCGGGTATCCTTGGATATCCTCCAGGAATTTTATCAATATGACCCTGGGCCAGGCATGGGGATTACTGTGGCTGATACAGTTTTGAGGAATGCAGACATTCCCATATATATATGTATATATATAT
>NW_005369964.1:3900858-3958358 GCF_000412655.1 Myotis brandtii
CTCCTATATAATGAAAGGCTAATGTGCAAATGGCCATCACACCCTCACGTGTAACGACCAATGATCAGGAGGCTGCATGCGCCGCAGGTGTCCGTGGGTGGGTGGGGCTGCGTGCAGGACCAGTCACCAGGAGATGCATGGAGCACCTCTCAGTCCCTCCCTCCTGGCTCCCGCAGGTGGCGGTGGCTCTCTCCTGCCTCTGCAGAAGTGGCGTGGCTCCCTCCCACCTCCCTCCTGCTGAAGCAGCGCAAGGCTCCCTCGGGTGCACTGCAGCTCCTGCTAGCCCCCATGGAAGTGGCAGGCGGCCTACTGCACACGATTTCGCGCGCTGAGCCACTAGTATATATATGACTTCTAAGGTCATCTGGGCACTGGAAGTGACAGCAGTTGCTGGGACCTAGCTGAAGCCATGGTGAGTCTTGGAGGGTCTGGGTTAGGCTGTAGCACAGTTTTATGGAAACATCAACAGCCCAATGATGGGGGAGGCAGCTAGGATATTCTGGATTGTCCTGCTTCAGGACAATGGGGAGAGGGACAGGCTGGCTGGGAGGGCTGCATGAGCAACCTGGGGATTTCCTGAGCACTCCATGGAGGATGCCCAACGGCAGGAGAGACTGCATCTCCTCCCAGTGCAGGCAGTGTGGGCGTAACTTGTTACTTTTTGAGACCCTATTAGGAAATGTAGTGGGCTGAATGGTAAACCTCCCCCCCCCTCCCCCCACACACACAATATAAGCCTCTGACCTAATTCCCAGAACCTGTGAATGTGACCTTATTTGGAAAAAGGATCTTTGCTGATGGGATTAATGGAAGGATTTTGATAAGGGGATTATCCAGTTTATCTAGATGGCCTTTAAATCATCACAAATCACCTTACAAGAGAAAGACAGAAGATTTGAGACAGAGGAGGAGATGGCCATATGACCATGGAGGCAGAGACTGCATTCATGTGGCCACTAGTCAAGGATGCCAGCTGTCATTTGGCCCCTTGGAGAGGCTAAGAACAGAGACTCCCTCCTGGAGGGCACCCCGCCAACACCTGGTTTCTGATTTCTGGCCTTCAGAGCTGTGAGAGCACAAATCTCTGTTGTTTTCAGCAATCCATTTGTGGTCATTTGTTATAGCAGCATCAGGAAACTAATACAAGGAGAGGAGTGACTTTTTTTTTTTCTTTTTTGGTATTCCCAGAAAGTTGCATTTGCCAGGTATTATCACAACAACTAGCATGTCTTTACAGTATTGTATTCAATTTTTCAATTGTGCTTCTAGGGTGGAAGGCTGAGTTAATCATTCCATCTAATGCAGCGGTTCTCAACCTGTGGGTCGCGACCCCTTTGGCGGTCGAATGACCCTTTCACAGGGGTCGCCTAAGACCATCCTGCATATCAGATATTTACATTACGATTCATAACAGTAGCAACATTACAGTTATGAAGTAGCAATGAAAATAATTTTATGGTTGGGTCACAACATGCGGAACTGTATTTAAAGGGCCAGAAGGTTGAGAACCACTGATCTAATGTGTTTATGGTGCATTATTGCTCCTTGTCATTCATTCATTCATTCATCCATTCATCCATCATTCATTCCTCTTCAACCTCATACTTCATTCTCAATCCTCCCCATCTATGGTCAATATGAATTCAATGAGTTACTGCAAAATGAATATCACTGCTTTCTATGCATGTATTCTAATTTACATAAATGTTGCATTTTAAATCATATTCTATTTTTTAAATATATTTTATTGATTTTTTTACAGAGAGGAAGGGACAGGGATAGAGAGTTAGAAACATCGATGAGAGAGAAAGATTGATCAGCCGCCTCCTACACACTCCCCACTGGGTATGTGCCCGCAACCAAGGTGCATGCCCCTGACAGGAATTGAACCCAGGACCCTTGAGTCCACAGGCCGACGCTCTATCCACTGAGAGCCAAACCGGTCAGGGCTCATATTCTATTTTTTATTCTTTTCACCAGTGCTTCAAGATGTGTTTCCATGTGTGCATCTGACCTGCTGGTTTTAACTGTTGCATGGTACTTCATGGTCTTGCCCCCCACTGTACATTTTATCCGTGATGCACTCCCAGGATGCCCCCTGACATTTTGCCACCACAAACCATGCTGCAGTGAACATGTTTATGCCTGTCCCCTTATAGGCTTCAAGATTTGATTTGGGCTAAAATAAGTTGACTGGCACTTATTATGTGCCAGTCACTGTGTGAAACACTGCACAGATTCCCTAAGCAGTTATTTTCCATCTCCCCTTCACATGTATGTAATTAAGGGGTAGACAAGTTCAACATTATGGCCAAAACACCGCTACCAATACATAAAACTGGGGCACAAACCAGGTCTGTGAGACTCATAAGACAAATCTATTCTTTGAACTTTGAAACTTTAAACACGATTATTTAACTTCCAATCATTGAAACTCTATATTCAGTGGGTCTCCCTGTTGCTGATTGGATCAGAATAGTTTCTTAAATTTGTATATGATTCATGGTTTAGAGAAAACACATTTTTATCTCATTGAATGTGTAGTTGAAGAGAACAGCAAGAGGGGTTAAATGATATGCTGAGAGATGTACAGCTGATTGTGGAAACAAAACTCAAGCTCACGTCCTCCAACCCTAATTCACCATTCATTTATTCACAAGATGAGAGCAGAACATACATTCACCTTTGGTGAGGATATTGATTTTTGGATCTCAAAGACTGAATGGGTGTTGTCTGTGATTCACATAAGCCAACATGGCATGTGATGGGCAGTTCCCCGAGAGGCACCAATGCCCCCATCCTTAACCTCTTGGCCAAGGACAAGGATGGACTCCTCTCTGGGAAGCATCTGCAATCTGCATCTTCTCATGCCGATTCATAAACCAAGTCAGACCTCTTTCCCGTGCTCACCTCTCATGTGACAATTGGGATGAGTAGACTGGAGGCCGAGGCAAGGGCTTCACTAAACAAATGAGTTGTATAAACACATTTCTGGGGAAATATTCCAACTGCTTAAGAGCACACACTGTTTTCAAGCATCCTCAAGCACCTCCCAAGCACCCTTTGCCATACAAACAAATGATGGACTAATTACAAACCATTTTTATCTATTCATTAAACCTTGTCCTCCGAGGGCCACTACTTAACTGTAGGCTCGCCTCCTCCTGGTGAGTGTTTGTCCTTGAAGAAAATAAAAAGGGATTTCTTTTAAAATGTTTTCTAGATTCAATCTCTCACCATTCAGCCGGAAGGCCCTCCAGATAATTTATCTGAATTAGTGAGGTTTTGTGGTCACTGTGCTTTAATGTCTTATTCATGTTGCTCAGAACTTACAAATCAAAGAAATGTGAATCCCATGGCGGCGTTTTCGCAAATTGTACAGCACTTAAGGATTATTTGGAAGGACTTAAATTGTAGCCTTGATTGAGGTTTTATTTGAAAGCAAGTATAACAGGGAAAAACCAAGAGATGGCCAAATGCTTCGAAAGGAAAATGCCAAGGAGGAATTTGAGTTTTAGGCAATTTTAGGATTCTCTCTGCCTCATCTTTGGCCCATTAACCAAGGCTACTCCACCCATGTCTTATGCCCAGCCAATAACTACAGCCAGAGTCAAAACCCAAGGCTGTTTAAGGCCCTCGTGGAACTCCTCCTGGCCATCCCCAGCCCATGGAATTTGGCCAGCATGACCTCAGCCTACTGCTATGGTCCTCATCTTGTGACATGAGACCTTAACTTGGGCCCCAAGACTATCTCCTCCATAGACGGGCTGTTGAAGTTTCCTGGGAGGATGGATCCATCAAGATATTTCCACGTGGATAAACAATTACAGAGGACAAAGTTCAAGACCAAGAAGAACTTGGGCTACCGGTGATGACTCCCTTTCCTACAATCAATTATTAAGTTGATTACACCAAAGCTTGAGAAAACATTACTAAATGATAGTTTCTCTCCAAGAACATGCAACGTTGATTTTCTATGAAATGACATAAAGATCCAGGATGAAGAACTCCTATCCATTAGAAGCTGGCAACACCTGGATGTCCTGTCATTAGAACCAGCAGTTTTCCTACCAGCCTAAGAGATATGCAGATACCCCAAGCCTCGCTTGCTTAAGTATGCATGCACACACACATACTCGGGCACCTCTGGATCCCTGCCAGACCCGGTGCAACTACCCATCCATTTCCAGGCAGAGTGCTCCAGCAGGGAGCAAAAGACCTCACTGCTGGGAGGGCTTCAGATGGATTATCTATGTGCTTACAGCTCAAATTCTGCTCCCCAGTCGTCTAAACAAATAAATAATTGAAACCCATTACCACGTTTCAGGCTCTCTCACAGGCTTCTAGACTCCCACCGAAGCCAAGCTCTGTGTCATCGGCAGCGGCCACATTGTGTGGAGTCTCGGGGAGACTCCTGATTAATTGCTTCTGCATTTTGGAAGCGCATCCAAGGATGTTGTAAAGTGGTGTTTGTTTTCGCCATTGCCAAACCTTGCTTAGGAGGGCTCTGGAGGGGACGCTCATGCGCTTGAGATGAGGAGAGAGGCCAGAGCCATCAGCCCAGGGGTGCTTGCCAAGTCCCCTCCCTGGGCAGCTCCTGCAAACAGGTAGAGGGAGGGCCTGGGGGAGCAGGGCTGGGCTGAAACACACTCCACTGGTAATGGCTTCAGCCGCTCCATGCCTTCTCCCCTTGGCCCCCCTGGCCGCCCGGCATAAATAAAGACAGCCAATTAGGGTTCTGAGAAATCCTTCATTTGCTGGCAGTCTGGAGACAGAAATAGAAAACCAAGGAGGGGCTCGCTCTCCTCAGGATCGTGGGTGCCAAAGACCTTCCTGAAATTTGGGAAGAGATGACGAGGAGCACGGACTCATTTTGTTCCGGCAAATTCTGTCAACATCAGCAGGCCTCACACTGCGAGCTGTCTCTCTGCCTCTGTCTCTATCAACTCCACATGCTGCCCCGGTGGCCGGCTTTGTACTTAATAGAACTTGTCAAAACATATCTATCAGCTGCACAGCGGGCAGCCCTGGGTGGCCAGAGGAGAGCTGGCCGGCGGAGGGGGCCCGGCATGCCGGCGGCCGCAGAAGTCCCCTTCGCCCAGTTCTCCCCCAAGTGAAGGGGAGATACTGTTGAGTCACTGGGTTTTTAAGGAATTCTCACACCAGCAGCTGCATGAACAGCACATTTGTGTTTATTTGAATTCCCCAATCGCTACTTTCATGTGGATTTTGGGTGGCTCTCAAAACTGTGAAGAAAACAAGATGTGCTTCCATTTGCTTGGAGGAGCTTTTAGTACCTTGGATGTATATGTTTATAGATACACACATTCACACAGATGCATAGGAGACATACATTATTTTATATATTTGCATACGGGTATATATACAGAGTGGGGAAAAGTAGGTTTACATTTGTTTGTATGGAAAATAATACAAGAATGAATAAATAATAATACGAGAATAAACTGTTTTGTGTACTCACAACTGTACGTATACACACAGTGTTTTGTGTACAAACTGACATGGGCATAATATTTGCTCACTTGCACATACACACATTTATATATGTCATATATAAACACACAATGATGCTTATGGGCCAGGTTGATTGTGTGTGTGTGTGTGTGTGTGTGTGCACACGCACGTGCATGGATACATGTACCCACACAGACACACAATCCAACATTTGCATATTTATTGAATATGTATGATCATATATGCATACATTCCACAATATTTGCATATTTATTGCATACATATACCCTTATGTAAATACACACACACACACAAATGCACACCAATGTTGCATATAAAAATAACCTTTTCTGTCCCTGGAATTACAACAGTTTGTCCTTCCAAGAAATTGGTCTGTGTGGTTCCAAGCGACATCGCCCTGCCAGACACCCGACTCTCCCTGAGCCACGTCCAATGCCACTGGAATGTTTTGTGGATGTCATCCAGCTGGGACTCACCCATCCACTACCTGGCCCAGGAGCCGGGGAGAGGAGATTCTGGTAATGCAATGGCTAGAAATAATTCTGGGCCATAGGAACCCAGCACCCTTAATCTCAGGCCCCTCCTTTTGTGCCACCGATAATTCCAGGAGCAGCCCCAGAGGGGATGGCAGAGTTTGTTTTTATGGTGGGAACTCATCCTTTTATCTGAAACATGGAGGTGGCATGTGTGTGGTGGGATAGCCTATGTACTGGGACAAGCACGATGTGGAGCCATCGGCCAAAGTTCTGCAATGACTAGCTGCAAAGTCAGTTTCCTTACTGGAAAAATGGTGTTAATAATACTGTGTTGCTCATGGTTGAGGGTCGACCTATGAACCAGGAGGTCGGGGTTCAATTCCCGATCAGGGCACATGCCTGGGTTGCTGGCTCGATCCCCAGTGTGGGGCTTGCAAGAGGCAGCTCCATGGAGCAGAACTTCCTGCTCTGATCACCCCATTGCACTGTGGCATGAGTGAAAAATAAAGTGTAATTTTATTAAACCAGTGAGATTTGGGGCTTGTAGTATACTTGTTGCAGCTCACATTATTTCTCTGAATAACACAGTATTGTTTTACTTTTTATTTTTATTGATCTCAGAGAGGAAGGGAGAGGGAGAGAGAGGGAGAAACAGCAATGATGAGAGAGAATCACTGATTGGCTGCTTCCTGCATGCCCCACACTGAGGTTTGAGACGGGAACCCGGGGATGTGCCCTGACTGGGGATGGAGCAGTGACTTCCTGGTTCATGGGTCAACGCTCAACCACTGAGCTATGCCTGCCGCTGAAGGAACCCTTAAGGGGACAAATTTGAGGATTAAATAAGCTAATGTAAATAAAACCCTCAGCATGAGACTCAGCACATATAAATGTCCTGTTTGTTGTGAAAAACAAACAAGTTAAACTTAACCACTCCTGCCTTTGAGGAGGTCCTCAGAGGGGCTAGGAATACACAGACTGGCTAAGCAACACTGTACATTTAAATGTAAATCCCGCCTCAACTGACCCACTGACTCCAATATCAACAACAGCAGCTGACTGACATCTGGGCTGACCTCCCACCCCAACACTGTTTCCAGGTGAGGTCTATTGGTGTAGAATGGGGACATTTGGCTCAGTTCACAGAGACTAGGGACTTGTAATTCAGTGGAAATGATGTTTTGCTTTTGGAGCTAAATGTCCAGGGACCGTCCTGTAAATCTTCAATGTCCTGTGCTCTCTCTGACTTGCACACACTGAGTCCCCACTACTGGGAAAACAATTGAGTGGGTATCTCCCATTCCCCCCCACCCCCGTAGAAGCTGTGCTTTGCAGTATTCTGTGTGTACAGATGTCACGCCGCTGGCCTCTCACATGGACTCATTCTTAAATCTCTCCGCATGCACAGATCGGTGCCACAGGGAGTGGGGCCAGGGTTTTTGCTGAGTGTAGGAATGAATGAGGAGCCGCATTAGGAGATGGCTTTTCTAGAGCATTTTCTTTGGGGATCAGGGAAGGTGGGTACATTTCTTCCCTGTGGTGCTTTGTTAAACATAAAAAGGGTGGGGCAAAAGCAGGCTTACAGTTTTTCAAATGGAAAGCAATACAATAATGAATAAATCATATAAGAATAAACTCTGTGTTTCGAATACTCACAACTGTAAACCTACTTTTGCCCCACCCTGTATTTGTCTTTTTCTCCTAGGTTAACATCCCTTCCATCTGGCTCGAAGAAAGAGGCCAAGCAGATCACAGAATAAACTGCTCCTTTGGAGAGAGAACATGGCTTTGAGCTGGAAATCTTAGCTCAGAGCCCCAGATATACCACAGAGCAGCAACATGAACTCCAGGACGTCATACAAAGAACCTGCTAGGGACTGAATGTTCGTGTTACCCCAGAATTCATATACTGAAACCCTTCCCCCTAATGTGATGGTGTCAGAGAGGAGGGCCTTGGAGAGGTGATTAAGATTAGAAGAGGATATGAGGGTGGGGCCCCCATAATGGGATTAGTGGCCTTATAAGGGTCACCAGAGAGCAAGTTTTCCCTCTGTGCTCTCCATCCTGGGAGGTCATAGGGATAAGCCCACAGCCTGGGACCAGGAAGAGGGCCTTCACCAGGACCCGACCTTGAAGGCACACTGACCTTGGACTTCCAGCCTGCAGGATTGTGAGAAATGCATTTCTGTGGTTTATAAACCACCTCATCTATGGCATTTTTAATACAGCATCCCATACCAAAGCCTCAGTTTCCTCCTTTGTGCAATGAGGAAGCTTGCCTTCCTAGCCTCAAGGCTGGGTTTCCAGTGCTGGGTTCCAATGACCAGCTGGATGCAGGTCCTGGGCCTGTCTCGGATATTCTGTGCTCTAAGCTCTGTCAGTGGAGCCCAGGAATCTGCATTTCAACCCCAACATGACTGGTGTGTATCTCTTTTCTAAAGTTCCCTTTTGCAGAAATGTAGCAATTTACCCCTGCAAAGTCTTGTCTTGCAAAGTGAGTGCTCACTACTTCACAGTGTAATACAAATTGTATTGATTTTCTCTTTTAAAAAGCCTTCAATATCTGGTTTCTGTCAGAACTAAGGGATTTGATTGTATGATAACTTTCAATAGGATGTGTTCCCTCCCTGGCAATTCTCTGCCTCCCCTCTATCCCATTGGCCTGGCCTGAATGACCTATTTTTATATTCCTGTAGGATATTCCCAAGGTGCACACCTTGATCAGTAAATATTAATTGAACAAGCAAATTAACTAATTTGATTTTGAGCTCATTCAAGATTCTCTTGTTAATTGGAGTTATTTTTAATTTTATTCTAGACAGGGATAGTGCACATCACAATGAGCACTGTCTTCGCCATTCACCCATTCTTCCCTTAAATATGATCAGGTATCTGTTACCCACACATAATAATGACTCTTACTTTGCTACACAGTACAGGAAACAACCACAACAAAATCAACTCTGTCCCTGCCCTCCATGGCCAATGTCTGTGGAGGGAGCCAGAGGCATAGACAGGCCATGGGAAATTCCTGAACCAGTGGGTCTGACCTTCTGGGAGAGTGGGGAATGCAGATCTTTAACCCCATCTTGGGGTTCATAGAGTTCTACCCAGATGGAGTGAGGCCAGAGCTGAGACCCAGAGGACTAGACAGGCAAGGCAGAGACAGAGGTGGCTGGAGGAAGTTAACCCTGAGCATAAGGTACCAGGACTTTGAACTTGGGCATGCTCACACTTTGTCCTTGAGTGAGTCTCAGCTGTTTTACACAGGCCAGTTTTCTCTCTGGGCCTGAACATATGTAAGCATGGGTGTCTGCTTCCTCATTTGTGCTCCCTGACCCACCCGGGCCAAGCGTGGGCCTCTCACAGCTGTGCTATTTATTTTCCAGTCCCTGGAGCTTGGCACAGAGTAGGTGTCCAGGAATTGTTTGTGGTTGAATCAAAACGAACTTTCTGAGAGGAGCTTTGGAAAACACCCCTGTGCAACTTCCGACCGTCCTGAATCATTCTTGGCTCAATCAGATGGAGATGAATTGGTAAATGGATGAGTAAGAGAAATGAGGCTCTGAGATTATGGGAAATGTGCCTCAGACCATTCACCTGCTAAGAGATCAAGTTCAGATTCAGATACAGCACTGCCTGGTGTCTTGCAAAATATAAGGAAAAGAAATTTCATATCTTAACAGTTAGACCTGAATTATTTTTATCTTTAGTTAGAAAAATATTTGTCAAAGACCATTCTGATCATGTCATCCTCTTTCTTAAATACTTCTCATTGTTCTAAGGACAAAGACCCAGGTTCTTAACATGCCCCATAGGGCCCCCAGGACGCAGACCACTAAACCTTCTTGCATTCTGATCTAGGACTGCTGACCTTACAAGCTTTCCTCATTCACTCTGAATTTGCACTTAGATTTTCTCTGCTGGGTGTCCCATTTCCACCAGCTCATGAGTCAAGTCCGACTTGTCCTCCTGCTTCTGGGTTTAGAGCCTCTGCCCCAAGAAGGCATCTCCTAAACTCCCAGACTAGGTAGAGTTCCTCTTTCCGTATTGTCATCATGCTTCCTTCTGTCCCTTTAAAGCTCTGAAACTCAATCACCTGATTAACTACCTTGAGTGCTGCTTGGACTGGTGGAAACAATGTCTTATCCTGTGATGGTGCCAATACCTGAGACCAATACCTAAGGCACAGAGCCGATGACCAATAAACATTTGTTGAGTGAGTGAATGAACGCCATTCATTGATCAAGAATGCATGAGTGTTGGCCAGCTGGCCACTCCTCAAAGACAGGGCAGCTGAGGGGTGTGCATAGAAGGTGGGGCAGAGTAAGGGTTAGGATTGCTGATCCTGAAGGTCCCTTTTGGAATTCTGCACCTACACTGCCTACATAGCCAGAGGTCCATAGGGCTTGTGATGCTCGTGCTACAGTCTGAGACCTGTACAAAGTAGGTCAGGTACTATAATACAACCTGACAAGGCGCTCAGGTGAGACCCGGCTGTCCCAGACAATTCGAGTCAAAAAGCAGGCCACGCTGAATGAGCAGAGGATGAGGGCCTTTGTTAAGGTGATGGAGCATAATGAACCCAGGGCAACGGAGGGATGTCTGACTCGCTATTAGATCAGTTATTAGACACTGTGACGCTGTCCCCTCTGCACCACGGAAGCAGCACCCATGGGTGACATGTTAGGTCAATCAAGGCCTGCAGGCACAGTCCCCGTGAGCACAAGCACCACAATCTCTCTTCAAGTCAAACTTATTGCTTGAGTTTCCTCTGGGCCCTCCCAATCACCTTGAGGAGAATGACAGGGTGACTCTGGGACATCTTCTGTCTCTGTTTTCTTTAACCATCCCTGGACTGTTTCATCCCAGCCTCATGTTGTGGCAGCAACTTCAGAATCTGTTGAAAATCAACCAGGGTTAAACTCTAATTAATTTTAGTAAAAGAGACACATTTCAGTGTCACCAAAGAGGTTTTAGCAAGTGAGCGATGACGAGGACCTTGAAATAATGGGGTGCTCAAGTGCAAATGGATTATGATGACCCCCCTGACTACAAACTTCTGTGGGTTTCTGTTGACAGCAAGGAAATGTCCAAACCTCTAGCCTGGTATTTGGTATCTTACACAATCTTGTGCCAACCTGGTTCTCTAACATACCCATCACCTTCCTCTCCAGACACACAGGGTTCCTTGCTCTCTAAGCCCTCTGCCATCCAGAAAACTTCCCAGAATCCTCTCTCCTCACCCTGCCAAGACAAATGCATCACCATGCATTATGGCATTTATGGAATTATCAACCACTATGTCCCTTCAGGGGGGCCATCATAATCCATTTGCACTTGAGCACCCCATTATGAGACTGTATAACTGTCAAGGGCAGGAGCTTTCTTGTGTGTTTCTCACATAAGCCTCAGTACCTGGTGGACTGGTAGTTCCTGGTGAACAGGCAATATCCCATTTACAGTGGCTGAGTTCATCAGAGTGAGGAGATGAGTGAATGAGTGAGTGAATGAATGCAGGACTGGGAGTCAAAGGGGTGTTCATCCTGCAAGAATGTGGACCTTTCTTTCTCCAAGGTGAGGGGAAGCCATTGAATCGTTTATGGGAAGAAGTTATAGATTTGCTCTGAAAAGATCAATTTGGTCACAGGGCATGGGGGTTGGGGCGGTCCCAAGCAGAGGGACCCGTAGGGCAGTTGTAGATGTTCACTAAGACACATGTGACCAGGTGAGGTGACAGTGGGGATGGGGAGAAGTTAATGGGTGAGGAGGATAAATAGGACCTAATATAAGCAGGGTTGCAGGGTGACTTCTGGATCTAGGCCACTAATGAGGGGAGTGATGACATAAAGGCCGTTTAGTAAGAAAAGAAATTGTTTTCAATGACAGAATAACTCTTTCCAAACTTATTTTTCACATGTTTATTAAATTCCATAATCACATTAATAAATTATTACTAGGCTATAGTGTATTTTTTTAATAATAAAGGGTATGTAAGTCCTTTCATTGCCTGTGAGTTTCTGATTTAATCCATTGATTTTGTTTATCATGATTTGAAGTTCTTTAGGCGTTGATTAGGGTGAGGTTTATTTTAGTTCTAAGACCTTGTGCAATTGACGATATATTTATTGTGCTTCATGCACGAAATAAAGTTGATTACATAAAATATGTTGGGCAAATATTTTTTTGACATTGGAATTTCATGAAAATTCCTACTTAGGGCTCCTAAGGAAAAGTCTAAGCTTTTTCATCTGCATTAGCATATAATATAATCTATAATAATAAAAGTGTAATATGCTAATTAGACCAGACAGCCAAATGGCCTTCCAGACGTCATTCCTGACGTCTTTTCGGATGAAGCTGCAGTGGCAGGGCCCAAGGCAGAGGTGGTTAGGAGTGATCAGGCAGGCAGTCAGAGTGGTTAGGGACGATCAGGCAGGCATGCAGAGTGGTTAGTGGCAATCAGGCAGGCAGGCAGGCAGGCGAGTGGTTATAAGCTAGCAGTCCCAGATTGGGAGAGCGATGTCTGATGGCTGGATTAGGCTTGATCCTGTTGCAGGATCGGGTCTAAACCAGCAGTCAGACATTCCCTGAGGAGTCCCAGATTATGAGAAGGTGCAGGCCAGGCTGACAGACACCCACTGCCCCCGTGCACCAATTTCGTGCACCGGGCCTCTAGTTAGATTATAATTCAAGTCAATAAACAAACAGGTAAATACAGCTCTACATATCCATACACAAGTGTCCTGTTTGATGAGGGCGTAGCCTGTCTTTATCTGTGGGTGAGTCTATAACATCAGTAACGTCAGTCTGACCCACCCCTGAACAAAGAGACATCAGGTTGCAGACCACTGCTTCTAGCCCGCTACTTGGTGACAGTGAGCCATCAGTTTGAGCAGATATACGCTTATGGAAATTGATAAGTGATATCTTTAAATGCAAAATATTTCCTCTTTATTAGGCATTTCTCTTAATTTAATTTTCATTATATTTTATAAACATTTCATCATCAAACACTTCAGCATGTGAGAAATAGGGAAAGGTGAATTTATAGTTTATCAATACATACATCTTAACTACTTACGTGTGCACCAAAAAAATAAATGAATCACAATGCTGTTCATCAGTGCGTTCAACAGTCAAGCATTTCTCAGTTCAAACTCCCAGCCCAGGGCCATTCTTGCCACTGGGACCCAGGGGTATCAGGGTCCAGCCCTCCGCCTCAAGGACAGACGAAGGAGCAGGAGGAATTGTGGTGCTGGGGGAGTGAGTCCTCACAGGAGAACGGGAGGAACCCACAGAGTGGGGGTGACTCCTGCTCTTCCAGGTGGTGGGATGAGGTCCTGAGAGAGATGTCTAGGAAGGGTGGTCATGGAACCCAGATGTCACGGGACAGGAACAGGGCATTTGAAGATGTGCCCCTCCACCTGTGGGCAGCTCCTGGTCCTGGTGCCTGAGGTTCAAGGAGCGAGCCGTGCAGGTGAGGCTGGCTCAGAGGCAGATGAGCCCTGAGAAGGAAGTGCTTTGGAATTCATTCTGAGTGCTGCCAGGGACACTGGTCCATTGTGACCGGGCGGGAGCCAAATCCAAGGTGGTTCCGGCAATGCAGGCCTCCCTGCTCCCCACCCTGGGGGCCCAAAACCCCAAGATTAAATACAGGATGGCATCAGGGTGACCTCCATGGAGGACACTTTGTTTTTAACAGAAGGAAGGTCATCTGATGCACAGTGGAGTCGCAGGAGAGGAGCGGCAACTTCTGCCTTCCCGGGCACAGGTGTGAGCCAGGCCCTGCCCCTTCCCCCCTCATTTTTCTTCTCACAGAGACAATGCGCTTCGCAGCGAATTGCCCTGGAAGTGAAGAGGCAGCCCTATTCAGCCGTGGCCCTGAGTGCCGAGGCCTTCACAATGGCTCAGCTGAGAGCAACAGGCTGTTGAAGACCTATTGTCTCTCCCAATTTGGTTGTGTGCACTTTTTATTTCTTTCGGTGAAAAGAAAAGGGACCGTTCTTCCCAGAATCCAGCACATGTTTCTCCTCCACAGCCACTCCGCAGCCCTGGAGCTCGCCGCAGGTGTGAAGACATCGCGGCCTCCGCACTCAGCCCTTCCCTCTGGCCAAGGCTTGCCATCTGGGGGACAAGGGGTTGGAAATGCTGCACAATTACTTCTTCCTGTTCAGAGGGACAGCAGTGCCATTCACTGAGCGCCTTGTCATCTGCCAAATAGTAAGCCAGCTTGTTTTCCTTTTCAATTAAAAATGTTATTTGCTTTTTATTTTGAAAGAATTTAGACTGATAAAAGAGTTGCAAAAGCAGTACAAACTTCTCATGTACCTTTCACCCAGCTTCCCCAGATATCAGCATCTACAGGACAGGGATCAAAGACAGAAAATGAATATCCGAATGATCCTCTTACTGAGCTATCCTTTGGGTTGGTCTGAGGTTTCTTCACGCTGAAGTTCAAGGTATACGTGTGCCGCAGGAATGTCACGGAGTAGTGATGCTGCCCTCAGTATCCGGGTCCCTGAGATGCGTCTCATTGCTGGCGATGTCCACTCTGATCACTAGGCTACGGCGCGGAGCATGTCAGGTGTCTCCCCTGGCACGTGACTGCTTCTTCGTTCATGATCACTGAGGGGCTTATGGCACCAAATTTTGAAACTGTAAATACCCTGTTTCTTATTTTTCACCCACTAAGTTTAGCATTGACTGAGGATTTTTAAAAATATATATTTTATTGAGTTTTTACAGAGAGGAAGGAGGAGGGATAGAGAGTTAGAAACATCGAAGAGAGAGAAACACGGATCAGCTGCCCCCTGCACACCCCGTATTGGGGATGTGCCCGCAACCAAGGTACATGCCCTTGACCGGAATCTGGGGGACAAGGGGTTGGAAATGCCTCACAATTACTTCTTCCTGTTCAGAGGGACAGCAGTGCCATTCGCTGAGCGCCTTGTCCTCTGCCAAATAGTAGGCCAGCTTGTTTTCCTTTTCAATTAAAAATGTTATTTGCTTTTTATTTTGAAAGAATTTAGACTTATAAAAGAGTTGCAAAAGCAGTACAAACTTCTCATGTACCTTTCACCCAGCTTCCCCAGATATCAGCATCTACAGGACAGGGATCAAAGACAGAAAATGAATATCCGAATGATCCTCTTACTGAGCTATCCTTTGGGTTGGTCTGAGGTTCCTTCACGCTGAAGTTCAAGGTATACATGTGCCACAGGAATGTCATGGAGTAGTGATGCTGCCCTCAGTATCCAGGTCCCTGAGATGCGTCTCATTGCTGGCGATGTCTGCTCTGATCACTAGGCTACGGCGGGCATGTCAGGTGTCTCCCCTGGCACGTGACTGCTTCTTCGTTCATGATCACCGAGGGGCTTATGGCACCAAATTTTGAAACTGTGGAAATACCCTGTTTCTCCTTATTTTTCACCCACTAAGTTTAGCATTGACTGAGGATTTTTAAAAATATATATTTTATTGAGTTTTTACAGAGAGGAAGGGAGAGGGATAGAGAGTTAGAAACATCGAAGAGAGAGAAACACGGATCAGCTGCCCCCTGCACACCCCGTATTGGGGATGTGCCCGCAACCAAGGTACATGCCCTTGACCGGAATCGAACCTGGGACCCTTCAGTCCGCAGGCCGACGCTGTATCCACTGAGCCAAACCAGTTAGGGCTGACTGAGGATTTTTGACTTGAACAATTTTTACTATGGTATTTGCAGAAAGGTGATTTAATTTTTTTACATTATTTCACACATTTCTAAATTGGTATTCTCTTGTAGGAAAGAGGGGACTCTTCTCCAGTCATTTATTTATCAGAGTACCTCTCAGCGTGGACGTATGGGTTATGATTTGGTGCTGTGGGTTAGAGTCCCTCATCATCATTGTATATCTGACAGTTAAAACTGTCCCCCACTTAGTCGTTGGAACAAAGTCTAAGTTGGACCCAGGCCGATTCGAGACTCCCCGTCTTTTCCTGAGCAGGTCCTCATTTCCAGGAGCCACTAGACCATCCAGGCCCCCCTTCCACGCTTTGGCACCGGTCCTGGAACCCGCCGTTTCTCCAGACTTTTACTGGAGGATGACATCTGAGACCGAATCTGGGTCCTAGGAGTCCTCATTGCCACCTGCTGTCACTACTTCTGGGCCGTCTCAGTAGACAATACAAAGCTGGGTTTACAGGCATTGCCTTCCTTCATCGTCTCAAGAAACTTCTGGGAAAGAAATCTGTGGTTCTCTTACAGACATTGGAAATAGGAACAGTTGGCATGAATCAAATGAGGTCTCAGAGCTGAGCTGTGGAGGAATTAGAACTCAAACTTGAGTGTGTTGTCCGGAAAAGGCAGCGTCCTTTCGGCTGTGTGGTGCTGACTCTGGGGCATGGAGGCTGAGCCCCCCTCTCCAGCTGCCATGCCAAGCCCCTGCTCCTCCCTGCCTGTTCCCTGGACTTCTCTCAAGTTGACCCGACAGGGCCTCCGGGCTGTCTCTCCCTAAAGCTTCATATTTACCCCTTATGAGGCCAATGCTGGCTACTTCTTGGAATCTATCCTTGACCCTTCATGCAATATTTGATTTGCCCATGAGTTCCCTTCTTTTCTTTGGTTAGTTCCTGTGCATGTACCCAGTTTTTTATTCTTCCAGGAAGCCCTCCTTGATAACCACACTTATGGAATCTGGGAGCCAGGCTGTAGAGAGCAGCCCCATCCACGAGTAGAAAGGACACTGATGAAGTGGACCCCACTCCAGCCTCCGCCTCCCCTCCTCTCCCTCTAGAGTGGCCTCATGGCTCCCTGTGGGCCCAGCTCCCCGCAGGCCTCAGGGCTGAGGCCAAGCCTCGGCTAAGTCGGGGACATTTCAGGAAATCCTGCTCAGCCAGTGGACAAACCTTTGACTGAACCTCCCAAAGCTGCTCTTCCTCCTCAGTGTGGAGACCAGATGTTCACCCTCTGGGCCTCCTGGCTTGGGCTTGTCTTGCAACTTGACCCTGTCTTGTCCCACAACTGAAGTCCATGCTCTGGCCAGTGGGTGTATCTGGAAATACCGAATGATTAGAACACATGAGGGCAGAGGGCATTCCTTTCTGTCTGCGACTGTGTCCCTAGAGCCACACTCAGAGTCCGGCACACAACATGGGCTCAATAAGTAGTTAGTGGGTGAACGAATTAGATGGTTGTAGCCTTTGTGAGATAGATGTGTGTGTACACACGTACCATGTGATGTATAGTCTGTGACTCAGGTGTGTTGCGTTCAAAATTAGAAGGGATGGTAAGCAGCCAGCCAGCTCGTTGTCATGGGTGGTGCCTCCATCCCTGGGGGCCCAGGGCCACTGGAAGGGGAATTTCCACAGGGTCAAGCCAGATGACCTTGTGGTGTGTCCCCTTTAGCTCTAACCTGTTCTGATTCAAAGACAGAGCGATGGCATAGTGATTAGAGCACAGAGCTTGGGCCATGGACAACTGGGTTTGTAAATTGTAGTTTAATTGTATTCCTGATTTTATCATTTTCCACTTTGAGATGGAGCAAGACCTCATCTGTTAAACTGTCCAGTGATGGGGAGATGTCAGCCAAGAGCAGAGGATCATGGCTGTTCCATCGATTTCTACTCCACACTTTGCATTTGCATGATTGTCACTTTTCTTCCCTGTTACACACATGCATGCACACACATGTCCACATGCACGCAGGCACATGTATACAAGCATGCACACCTACACATGTGCACACACACATGAAAATGCACACCCCGAATTGGACTGGGCATGCTTTGCTCATTTGGATTTAAAAGATGATGTGAAAATCCATCATGAGCTACTTTGCCTGCATATGAGGCTCAGGGGAGAGTTATTTTTATGAAATCAGAGGAGGGCACCAGCCACAGGCTTCCTGGAGCCCTTTCCCAGGGCCTCTGCCAATGTGTCGCATGCTTTCGGTCACCTGGCCCCAGCTGTGAAGAGAAGGAAGCCAGTGGGAGGGGCTCCCCCGCGTGAGCAGTGTTCATGAACAGGAGAGATGCGGAGACTTCCGTGCAGAGCCGCTGGTGGCCCTTCACAGTTCCCTGCTCCTGGACTACTTCTAGGATGTTCTGATGCCAGAGGCCCCATAAAACTGTTACTTTTCTGACAGTGAACTTCACATTTCAGCACATAAACACTTCAAAGGAGGGGAAAAAATGGCTTTTAATGTCTCCCTCTGCAACTTTTCCAGCCTTTGCTGTGATTTGCTGGGAACCACACATACTCCAGCCAAGCACAGCGATCATGTGGGGCCTGGGGCAGACAGTGCGTGTGGTACCCAAAGGACCAGAGGGCAGTGGGCGATGCCTCTGGTCCAGAGCACCGTCCAAAGCCCCAGGGCTTCACGCTGGCCTCCTTCAGCTCCAGGACCCTGGATGCCTGGGGTCAGGTGCAAACCCACTTCTGTTTCAGACGATTAGCAAAGAGACACTTTCCAGAGACGCCTGGACATGTTGTGCGGTGTTTGTTCAGCTGAATGATGTTAAAAACACAGACCTGTGTCTATGTAGCGTAGTGGTTCTTGTGCATGAAAAAGTGATTAATTCAAATCAGGCCTCCGAGGCTGCTGAAAAGTGGAGATTGAGTAGCCCAGCGTATAAAAGCATCTCTAATGTGAGATTAAAAAAGTAAAAAACATGTTCCAGGAACCATTTCAAGTATGTTTCATGCTTTTTTTTTTTCCACCTTCACTCATTTCCTTCCCACCTCAGGCCACCACCAATGCATTCTCTACATCTAGGAGTTTGGATTCTCTTTTAGATTCCACATGTGAGTGAGATCATGCAGCAGTGCCTATCTCTGTCTGCCTGTTTCTCTAAGCGTAATGCCCTCAAGGCCCATCCATGGTGTCACAGATGGCAGGGTTTTCTTCTTTTTAATGGCTGTGTCCTGTACCATTGCACAGATGAACCACATCTTCTTTATCTACTGTCTGTTGATGGGCACTTGGGCTGTTTTCATGTCTTGACTGCTGTAAATAACAGTGCAATGAGCACTTGCATGCAGATATCTCTTCGTCTTAGTGACTCTATTTCCTTTGAATACAAACCCAGAAATGGGATCGCTGGGTCATACAGTAGTTCTGTTTTTAATTTTTTGAGGAACCTCCATCCTGTTTCCCATCATGGCTGCATCAATGTACATTCCCAGCAACAGTGCACAGGGCTTCCCTTTCCTCTCTATCCCATTCTTTTAAGTTACTTCAGAGGGTAACTGGAGCTCAGGAGGGGCTAAAGGCCTTTCTCAGGAATAAGAACCTTGGGAAAGAGCAGAAGAGGGAACCCAACCGAGTGCTCCTGACTCCAAATATGTTCTCAACCATCACAAAATGAGTTTCCATTCAAAAAGCTCTTTTAGGCTGACCAGTGTGGCTCAGTGGTTGAGTGTCAACCTATGAACCAGGAGGTCACAGTTCGATTCCAGTCAGGGCACATGCCTGGGTTGTGGGCTCGATTCCCAGTGGGGGCCTGCAGGAGGCAGCCGATCAATGATCCGCTGTCATCATTGCTGTTTCTATCTCTTTCCTTCTCCCTTCCTCTCTGAAATCAATATATATATTTAAACAATCCATATTAAGCCCTCAGTTCTAGTCCAATGGGGGTGGAAGGCAATCTCAATACATTGAGCTGAGCTTCCCCTCATTTGAGAGGCAGGTCACTGAGCAGCCCTGGAGTTTTGTGACATCGGACAGAGGAGTGAGGAAGCCCACAGACCTGCTAAGACCTCCAGGGCAGAACAGCAACGTGTGCACCACGACAGCAGCTGAAAGGCATCCAAGAACTCATTGTTCGTGCCAGGGGAGAAAGGCAGACACTTTGAAGGCAGAAAGATATGGGTCAAAATATATCTCTGTCCTTTGTTAGTGTGTGACTTTGGAAAGCCTGACAGACTCCCTCAGGTTCTTCTTCTTGTTACATCTACCTCCTAACAGCACTGCCAAAACTAAACTCAAGGCATGCAAGTGCTCAAATTGTGGTTCCTCGTGGAGTCCATCTTTCTTTCCCAGCAAGAAATGAGCATCAAGCCCATTGCTTATTCTTATTTATTCATGAGATAGTTCAATGGTTCAGTGTCATCGTCGAAGTTTGCTGAAACACCACGATTCAAGTTAGCCATGCACAGCCGGCAGGAACTCATTAGTGTTGGTCTGGGGAGTAACCACATGCTTTCCATTTTCCATTGGCTGAACCAAATGTCTATGATCTTTATTTTCTTCCTTGAAAAATGAGATTGAGCATTTTTAGCTGCTACCAATGGACATTAAGTCATGGGAACAATCACTTTCACATGGTGAAAGTCACACAGCCTCGCCTGTGCCATAGTCAGGATAGGTGCTATTATTCTCTTCATGCAGTGAGTAAATGGAGGCTTGTAGATGCAAAGCAGTGGCCCCAAAGTCACGTGGGCACTAAGAAGTAGAGCCTCTCATTGTATAAAACTCAAGTCCCCTGAGCTTACGTCCAGTGCTACTTTCTTGGACCCTCATTGGGACAACAGCCTCCTGAGAAATCACCGTTATTCTGATGCTTTGGCTCTGAGCAAACCCTCAGTTTTTGATAGACATGTTTGTTAATGTGTTTTTCTATTGTTGCTCAACACAACTCAGCCCATTGGCCACAGTGAGGACATAATGACTTTAACAGCCAAGTTCGTGGGCCTCAGAGGACCTGAACCAAGGCCAGTGGAAGCTGATTGTTTAAACAGAAATCTTCATCCATGTAAATCATGTTGGGGGTATTTCACCATCACTTTGGGTCAGTTTGACATTCAATAAATCATCTGAAGTTCCTTGTTTATCTCCCTTTCTCCACTCATAAGAGTTTTCAAAAATAATGGTCACAATTTTTACCTCCAAACAGTGTTTCAAGGGGTCACAGTGCAACTTCAGTTTGACTTTGAAAAATTTGAAATCCCCAGGTAACGTGTATGTCCTAACGGTGTCATCAAGATGGTTTTACCTTGGTGAAGCACTTGACTCTGTGTTGACTTCATGTTTCTCACTTGGGTCTTGAGAGAGGAACCTGAGATTTTGGACGTGGGGTTATATTACTAGAACTTAGTGGACTCTCCAGGCCCACTGCACGCTGACCCTGGGAGGAAAAAGGAAGTGACATTATGCCAAGATGACATCTACATCAGGACAGTGAAATGGCTCAGCTGTGAAGTCATGGGGGCCAAAGTTCATAGCAAGGGACAAAAATGTTCAGTTTCCTTCTATCAAATTATATAAACTAATCTTCGCAACTATAGTTGTAAAAAGAATAGGAGGCACACAATGAATTATTCCTTTGAAGTGCTAATTATTTAAACATTTTACTTTAACATATATCTACAATATAAATGTTAACTCATACACACGTACATTCTTCCCACTATCTGTATTATTTTACATTTATTTTCCAAATTAAATATCTATCTATATATATAAAGAGCCAGGGGCCATCACAACCGAACGGATGACCGAACAGGCTGAGTGGGGTGACAAGGCCGGCAGGGGGGTTAGTGAAGGATGACCAAACAACTGAACAGTAGGCTGCGTGGGGTGACCAGGTCAGCAGGGGGGTTAGTTTCTAAGAATTTAACTAAATACAGTGTTCGTGTATTGTATGTGTAATGCAGTTTGATAGTCACTGAGATCTGTCTAAATAGTCCCACTGTCAGATATAAGACAGTGTTCCCTAAATTACACAACCATGGTCAAAATCACTGAATGCAAGCCATCCTTCTAGACATGTCTGAAGGTGGTGGGGGAACCTTTGCTCACTGATTCTGTTTGAGACATACATTTCATTCCACAAACAGTTCTCAACCATCCTTACTCTGTGCTTGCTGCTGGGGAGATGGGAAGGTCCAAGGGCCAGAACTGACCTCTGCTCAGTGGCAGCCTGAGGTTGTGAGCTGCATTAATCAAACAGGAAGGCAAACACGTGTCACATCAGATTCTAGCGGCACCAGAGGGCGGCCCGCAGGGCTATGGATGGGGACGAAGGTCTTCCTGGGAACTGAGGGGATGACCCCCACCCCCCGTGCATGAATTTCTTGCACTGGGCCTCTAGTCTACTATATTTTAGGAGCTTGATCTGGGCATTTGCTTTTAATCCATGCTCATACATAATCCAGGTACACATTTTGGTTATCGACTGTAACCATTTGATATCATTTCTAAGAATTTAACTAAATACAGTGTTCGTGTATTGTATGTGTAATGCAGTTTGATAGTCACTGAGATCTGTCTAAATAGTCCCACTGTCAGATATAAGACAGTGTTCCCTAAATTACACAACCATGGTCAAAATCACTGAATGCAAGCCGTCCTTCTAGACATGTCCAAAGGTGGTGGGGGAACCTTTGCTCACTGATTCTGTTTGAGACATCCATTTCATTCCACAAACAGTCCTCAACCATCCTTACTCTGTGCTTGCTGCTGGGGAGATGGGAGGAAGGTCCAGCCAGAACTGACCTCTGCTCAGTGGCAGCCTGAGGTTGTGAGCTGCATTAATCAAACAGGAAGGCAAACATGTGTCACATCAGATTCTAGTGGCACCAGAGGGCAGCCTGCAGGGCTATGGATGGGGACGAAGGTCTTCCTGGGAATGCTTACTAAGACAACGCTGCAGCATTGGATGCTGGGTCCTGCTTCTTTGAATTAATCCTGAAAAGAATGGAGTGGGAGAAAGAGGATGGAAACACCAGGAAACTTTAAGATGCAGATGCTCACCCCCAAGCCCTCCCGCCTGTAAGTGGATGGACCACGTGGAGCAGCTCCCTTCCTTTCCCAAGCTTTCCTCCTGTTATTCTGCAACCAGGGTGCCTCCGAGCTCAATTCTGCTAGAGACTTGATTGGCTGAGTTAACACAACAAATATCATCAATCCAGGAAGTCCTCATTGTCTCCTCCCTTATCAGGAAGAAATGATTCAGGAAACTTTTATGACTTTAACCATGAACTGCAGGAAGGATTCATCTCCCCACGAGGCATTTGTCAGCCTTACCTGGTGCCGGTTCGGCTCCCGCCCCGCACTCACCCCACCTTCCAGGGCTTCCTACTTGAGGCCCCACAGTGGCCTCTGGCAGGTGCAGGGTGCCCTGAACTTCACAACAAGCTTTGGCAACTGGTGATACAGCTCTGCAGCCATTAGTGACCCAGCAATTGCTTTCTTTCCTTCGTTGGGGAGAGGATAAAGATGAGACCCTGGCAACACAGAGCCCTTGCCCCTGGCGTGCGTCCCCGGCACTGGGAGGTGGAAGGGTGGACTGTATCAACTGGGCACAAGCAAGGCTTTAGAGACAAGACTGTGTCGCCTGCAAACTGCACTTGCAAAGAGCAGCTCTTCCCTCGAGCAGCAGCTCTGACCTGGGTATTGATTTTTCATGTGCAACATCTTGGGTTTATTATCTCCTACAGGTTCACTCACCGCCGAACACCAAGAGCCTGTGTGAGAAGAGCCCCTGATAAAAAGGGGGCACAGCCCACATCCTTAAAGCACTTTCCCTCTGGTCACACGGGGGGTCCAGGGGGCTCTCTGGTCTCCTTGGTCCTTCCCTCTCCTCCCCCACAGTCGGCTCCCTGTGACCATTCCATCACCACTCATGCGGTGTGGCCCGCGCAGTCTTGAGACCTGGGCCCTGACCCACTGGGCAGATGGACCGGGCATGTTACTTAATCTCTCTTTCTGAGGCTGTTTCTTTTTTTAACCATCATGTAGGCCCAACGGTATTGCCCTGAGAGTGGTGGACAGGTGAGTATGATCAGGTCTTACTGGGGGAGCTTCCGAGCCTGGGAAATGTTTACTTGGAGCTCTGCCCCCTCTGACCTTCGCTGACTCATCCCCGGGCCCAGCTGGATGCCTCTATGAGGTGCCTGCTCACTCCGTGTCTGATGAAAAATGACTCAGACAGGTTTGCTCGGCACACAGCTCCTGCATGCCTGGCTCTGGGCTGGATCCACGGGATCCATGAATGAACAGACAGACAGAGGAACAGGCTAGTGGGGGACAGGTCATACACAAGCCACATAATGATGAAATAAACTCCATATGATGTTATCAGGTGACACAAACTGTGATTTAAAAAACTAGAACAGCACAGAGGCTTGGAAGCACCTGGGATGGGGGCCGAGGGGGTGGCAATTTTGAGCTGGAAGGTCAAGGGACCTCGTTAAGGAGACTTTCACTTACTGCATCCCAGGCATGTACCAGGTGGCCCCTAACAGTCCTCTTGAACTTTTATTTTACCCACATGGTACCAAGGTGGAAGTGGAGATGCCAAAAAGTCTACAATGTGCCTGATGCAGCAAGCGAGTGGCAACGCCAGTGTTCAGGCCTGTGCTCTCATTCTGTGTAGTTACTCTTTCTAAGGCTCCTGTGACGGACACTTAGGAGCTGAGCAGGTGTAAGCAGTCACATGGCCTCAAAGTGTTTAGGATCTCAGTATCTGCTAACAAGTATCAGTAACTGGCCCGAGGGCCCATTGATGCTTTGGGACCGACATTCATTGAGGGAGCAGAGTTCAGGCACCCAGGACAGCAGCCTGGAGGTAGGCAACATGTGATCACCACTCGAGGCTGCTCCGCCTTGTTGGAACTTTTGCGGGACAGGTTCTTTATCTCCTATAGGTTCATTGTCTACTGCGGCCACCATTTTACTCCAGTGCCCTCCGCATACACATGTTTGTTAAACAAATGGAATAGCAAAAATGAACCTGGAAAGTCCACAGTGCACATCCATGCATTGAAAGCTCTCTGAATGCCAGCAGCAAAGAAATTAACTTTGCTTAAGCCAGCAGGTCCCCGACTAGTTTGAGGGGCCCCTTTTCATGAATTCATCCTAAACTAATATTCTCCAGAGATACGTTTAGGAAAATACTGCGCTAGATGAATAGGAGTTCCCGTGCCTAGACTTTTAGACAGAAACACATTGAAGCTCTCACGGACACTATTATGCCCTGTGTTCACACAAATGCATAATGTTGGCACCAGAGGATCTTAGTGAGAATCAGGGATACGTTTAGACTCAGAAGCCTGAGGTTAATCTGGACTTGACCGTTCCCGTTCTCCTATTGTTGTGACCTTGGCCTTGTCATTGAATGTTTTCTGAGACCTGGATTTCTCACCTATAAACCTTGTGGAGAAATTGAACGCTCTGCAGCGGTTCTCAACCTGTGGCTCGCAACCATCGGGAAACACATATAGCATATCAGATATTTACATTACAATTCATAACAGTAGCAAATTACAGTTATGAAGTAGCAACAAAAATAATTTTATGGTTTGGGGTCACCACAACATGAGGAACTGTATTAAAGGGAAGCAGCATTAAGAGGGTCGCAGCATTAGGAAGGTTGAGAACCACTGCATGGATAAGATGCTTCTGAGAGAGTGCTTTGCCTGGAGAGGCACTTGATACATTTGATTTGCATGCGAATTTATGATCTTCCTCTGCTTCAAAAATCATCAAGGACATTCAAGGATATAACTTTTCTGTGTTGTGCATGAAGGAAGAGGGAAGAGAAGTTGTAAGAGGGTCACAGCATTAGGAAGGTTGAGAACCACTGCATGGATAAGATGCTTCTGAGAGAGTGCTTTGCCTGGAGAGGCACTTGATACATTTGATTTGCATGCGAATTTATGATCTTCCTCTGCTTCAAAAATCATCAAGGACATTCAAGGATATAACTTTTCTGTGTTGTGCATGAAGGAAGAGGGAAGAGAAGTTTTCTGATGCTGAAAGGAATCATTTCTGAGTCGCAGCAGTAAGTAAAATGTTGAGGGCATAAAAGTCTGGGCCCCTGCAGATTGCCTCCTGTCAGTTACCCAAGATAGCATGCCAGGCACCCAAACGATGTGCCTGTGTCCCCGAGGGCCGATAGGAAAGAGAAGAACAGGAGATTGCTGAAAGCTGACAGCCTATGGTGAACGGTGGAGTAAGGACCCGTTTACAAACGTGGTGAAACCTGGCTCCCTGTGACTGTGTCACGCTGTGAGAAAGGGGCTCATTTTGAATCAGGATGGACACAAATGCAGGCATGGAAACGTGTGCCAAGCCTTTGGCTCCAGTGTGCCCCTAAGTTTCCTTTTGCACTAGAGAAGAGATTTTCCCCCCAGCATCCTTTTCTGCAGGGAGAATTCCCTAAATCTTTTAAGTGATTTCTAACATTATCACTCTATAGATTGAGTCTTCATCCTTTTGGGCTGCTGTAACAAAATGCCATAGACGGGGTGCTTAGAAATAACAGAAATTTATTCATTATTTCTTTAGTTCTGGAGGCTGGAAGTTCAAGATCAAGGCTCTGCAGATTCAGTGTCCAGGGAGGACCTGCATCCTGCTTCATAGGGGACCATCTTCTCATTGTGGCTTCACATAGGTCGATGAGGCAAGGGAGCTCTGTGGGATCATTTTAATAAGGGCACTAATCCCATTCACGAGGGCTCCATCCTCATGACCTAATCACTTCCCAAAGGCCTTAGATTTCTTTTTTTTTAATAAAAAATATTTTATTGATTTTTTACAGAGAGGAAGGGAGAGGGATAGAGAGTTAGAAACATCGATGAGAGAGAAACATCGATCAGCGGCCTCCTGCACACTCCCCACTGGGGATGTGCCCGCAACAAAGGTACATGCCCTTGACCAGAATCAAACCTGGGACCCCTGAGTCCGCAGGCCGATGCTCTATCCACTGAGCCAAACCCGTTAGGGCAAGGCCTTAGATTTCAATATATAACTGGGGGTGGGCACAATCAGTCTATAGCAGAGAATAGAAGTTTGCCACTGGTCACACTGACCCCAGGCAAACCACCTTCAAATGCCCTCAGAGTCTGTGCTTTCAGAATACAGTGCTACAACCTTGATCCAAAAAGGAAAAGATGGCTGGACTGCAGCATCTTTATCCTGTGCCTTCTGCAGAGATTGGGAAGGGACAGTTCAGAACCACTCAGAGGATGAAAGGTTTGGTCAGTCCCCAGGCTCTTCCTCAGGAAAACATCTCACAGTGTTTTAGCTTCTGCTCCCATGCTATCTTTCCGATGCTGTTTTCCATGCAGAGCCGGCCAATTGCTTGTCTTCCTCCCATTTCCCTTCCCCACAGTCGTGCACTACTTGCTGCATGCTGGAGAGTCTCCCCGCTCCTGCTCTGAGCCTCCCACCAGGGCAAGGGCTACTTCTGATTCAGTTCTCTATCCCTCTTCCCTGGAATGGAACTTGTGCTACTCCAAGAGCCAATGTCCGCGCCCCCCTCCATCCCCGCCTCAGCACTTGAGCAGATGACCTAAATTCGTTGAGTCTTGGCTTCCCCCGCTACAAAATTCTGAGTCACACCAGTAACTTCCACGTGGAGTTGTGCTGAACATCAAAGACAATTGTGCATGAAATGGTAGAAAACTGCTTGAATGTGGCCCATGAACAGGGAGCTCCATTCCTGCTGTCTGCGCACCTCAAAAACTTCCGTCCACATCCCATCATGGCAACGGCGACGTTGTGTTGTGGTCTAGGGATTGAGTTTATAAACATGCATTCCCCTTGAGTACTCAGAGACAAACGAGGGATGGTGCACTCAACATGGGGTGTCTGCATGTCTGGGGGCCGGGGTGACGGCAGAATGAGCCAATGGCAGGGCAGGGGTTCATGAACAAAACAGTGATAGAGGCAAATCCTGTCACAGCTGCTCCCCAAAAATGTTAATTAAAGGATTGTGGGGGTGGAGTTTTGCCTTGGAATCAAAGAGGCCATGGGCGAAGAAATCTGCAGAAATTATCTGAGCCTGCTCCAACCTTAGCATTTATTATTCAACACCTCCCTCATTGCCCTGATTCTAAATATTTAATCACTCAACAACTGTAAGTGGCTGAGTCCTCCATGAGGACCTGGGAGCTATAAGGGGTGGGTGGGGCTGGAGCAGTGAGAGGGACCTGAGGATGCAGGGCCCCCACGCTGCATGGAGGTGACGGGGGCCAAGCGAGGGGGGGTGGAGGACCCTACGGAATCGGCCTTTGAAAGCCAGTTCCACTACTTGAACACTCTTTGTTTTGTATGTTTCACTGGAGTTCAAAGCCACCTCCGCCCTCCACTGCTTCACAGCCACTGTGAGGGGTCTGAGGGCAGCACATGTTCCTAATGAAAGCAGACCCCCTACAGGCGAGAGGTGCCATCCTTCCCGTGCCTTTTGTCTGCCTTTCTCTCTCTCTCTCTCTCTCTCTCTCTCTCTCTCTCTCTCTCACACACACACACACACACACACACACACACACACACACCCAGCGCGCCTGGCGAGCTGGGTCTATCAATAATGCATGCACAGTGATGCGGCCACACCCAGGCTGGCCGGGCGTGGGAGACGGGCTGTGCGACTTCCGGGCCCGGCTGAGGTCATGTCTGAGTCCGCAGGTTGGAGATACTCCCCAAGGGCGAAGGGGGGTGAGTCTCCCAGGTAGCTCAGTGCCAAGTGCTTTGAAACAACACACTCACCAGGGCCTTTTGGGTTGACTTGTGTGCCCTCAAAATCTACATGTTAAAGTCCTAATCCCTAGGACCCCAGAATGAGATTTCATTTTTGCTCTAGCCAGTTTGGCTCAGTGGATAGATTGTTGACCTGCGGACCGAAGGGTCCCGGGGTTCTGGTCAAGGGCATGTACCTCAGTTGCAGGTTCCTTCCTGGCCTGGGCCCTGGTCGGGGCTTATGCAGGAGGCTACCAATCGATGTGCTTCTCTCACATCAATGTTCCTGTTTTTCCCTCTCTTTTTCACTCTCTCTGAAAATCAATGGAAAAATATATCCTTGGGTGAGGATTGTGCAGGAGACTACCAATCGATGCGTTTTTCTCACATCAATGTTTCTGTTTTTCCCCTCTCTTTTTCACTCGCTCTGAAAATCAATGGAAAAAATATCTTTGGGTAAGGATTAAATATATCTATATAAAATAAAATAGGGTGATCACTGATGCAATTAGTTAAGTTAGGATAAGCCACATGGAGCAGGATGGGTGTCATCTAATATGACCTGTGTCCCTAGAAAAGGGAGACATGTGGATGCAGAGACACATACAGGGGCAATGCCACATGGAGATGAAGAGAGATGGGTGATGTTCACAAGCTGAGGACTGCCTAGGACTGCTAGTGAATGCCAGAAGCTAGGCGAGAGGCCTGGGCGGCTTCTCCCCAGCCTCAGAGTGACCAGCTCTGATGACCCCTTGACCTCACACTCTGGCCTCCGGAGCTGTGCAAACGCATCCCTGTTATTTGTGGGTCTGTGGCACTCTGTCCTGGCAGCCTGAGCAGACTGAGGCACCAAGGCAAACACTGCTAAGGAGAGCGACTTGCCAGGTCCCCGGCAACAGCCTGAGCAGGGAGGTTGCCTTGCGGGTGTTTGCTCTGCTTCCTCCCCTCACTGCTCCTTCCCTCCAGGCTGACAGGTTCAATCACACCGGGGTGCTAGGCTAGAGCTCTCCAGAGGACAGAATCAGTGGAGGTTATATATGTTTATTATAGCTTATATAGTTATATGCGACATATTTATATGCATAATAAAATAAAATAATTACATATTCATTAAATATAAGCAATATCTATAAATCATGTTACATTTATAAATGTATAGACATGAATTCGCCCCCGTGATTATGGAGGGATGTTCTAACATCTGCAGGCTGAGACCCGAGCTGGACACCCAGGAAAACAGAGGGCACAGCCCAGTCGGAGTCCACAGGCCTCACAACCAGAACAGCCGCCTGGGAGGACTGAGAGCCAGGAGCGTAGATGGCAGGGGAAGACCAATACCCAGCTCCAACAATCGGGCAAGAACAGACAGAATTCTTTCTCTCCGACTTCCGAGTTCCGGTTAGGCCCTCAGCAGCCTGGGTGAGGCCACCCCATCCTGGAGCGGCCAGAGAAGTATTTGATCCAGTCCACTCATTCAAATGCTAACCTCATCTGGAAGCACCCTCACAGACACACCCAGAAATCCATGTTTAGCCAAATATGTGGGCACCCTGTGATCCAATCAAGCACATGCATGGAATTCACCACCACCGCTTCCCACGTGCACATCTGGAAGAACCAAGGTCAAGTCTGGGCCTGGCTGCAGCAAAGGCAGAGGGATGAAAGTCCCAGCCCCTCTTGCAGGAAAGAGGGTAAAGGAAGGCCAGGAGTTCCTCTCCAGCTAACAAGCATGGCTAAAAGGCACTGAGAGAGAGACAGGGGCGCTGACCTATACCAACAGCTTCCCAAATGTTACTTACAAGGTGGCCATCACAGGGCCCGCCACGGAGAAATCCAGCAATATATGTGGGCAATTGTTTTTATTGTTGTTGCAGTAATATTACAATGGCTTTTATTACTAGTGTAATAGAGTCTATTCTAGTAGATCTTAATGGTCGTTAATGAAATATTCATGTATTTTATTTATTTTTTTGTATATTTCACTGCAAAAACAAGGCATGTGCTGATGCTTCTGTAAGATCCTTGGTCTGATGGTTGACCTCCTGGGGAGCAACCTTCAGGCTTCGATGAAATACAGTGGCTTCAGGAAGCATGAGCAGAGGCTGTGGTAGGCCCAAGAGAGGGGAAGTGTCTTTTTTTTAGTGCAAATGGCATGTTTTGGTCAGATGGGAGGGGTTATACGCATGTGGTATGGCAGGGTCCTGAGCAATGAAGGACTCAGGGGTACCACTTCTCTCCCAACATCCGGTCTTCGTTGTCAATGCCTCTGTTAATGATGGACATTCACACTCAAGTTTCATGGGCCTGGAGTATTCCTCTCTTCTCACTACCCTAATCTTTTCTCTTCTTCCTTGCCCTCCATCAGCTCTTTCCATCCATGAGGCTCACACACACAGAAGATGCCCAGACCAGTCTTCATTATGCTGTTTGTCATGACAGCTAGGTGGCTCCGGAAAGCAACATGATCACTAAAGAAAAATGTTTAGCAAATGGAGTGATTACTTATCAAAGAATAGCCTCACCCAAACACGCTTCCCAGGGAAGAGCTTACGATGGCCAATCACCGTTCTTTTGGGTCAGTCTCACATTGACTCGTCAACTGTCAATTCAAAGCAATGAGAATACGTGTCACTTGCAAAGTGAATTTTCACGTCTTGCAGAAGATGTAGAATTCCCTTAAGTTGATGAAAGTGTTGCTGAATTGCTCAAGTCACGTGCAGAGACTGGGAAGGGAAGGCCAGACGCATGAACCTAATCTTGCTTTTCTCCACCATTCAGTGGCTTCCCAGTCACATTTCATCTCTTCTGTGAGGTCCTGCAAATGTCCTCTTTCTCATGGGAGGTGATCCGTATTCAGATCCAGGCTTTCCCACTTCATCTAAACGTGCCGTTAGAAATCACCTGAGCTCTCTGCTCGTCTGCTTTCTCATCTATTACATGAAGAAACTCACTCTACATAGGAAGCCTGGCTCTTCTGTGTGATAGACTCATCCCCACACAGTCAGAGTCCAAGCTTGCTGTGCGGGGGAAAGTCCTTCATGTGCTGCCCTGGCCTTCACCTCTGGAGGAATCACTAGAAATACCTTCCACAGGATGCCCCGTGGACCACTCCTCTTGGTCCTCAAAGGGGATCCCTTCACTTTCCACCCCTCACGGTCCCCACACCTGCTGCTCCCTCTCTCCGAACCACCCCGCCCATCCTCCTTTTCTTACCTAGATCACTCCTCTTCATCTTTAAAATTCCATGGGGATTTCTCTCCTCTGGATGTCTCTCTTGTGTCTTCCTTTCTAGGTTAGCTGTCCTTCCTCCCTATTCCCACAGGCCCTTTTGCCCAAACCTGTACCCCTGTTGTTAAGTTAGTCGGTAGACATGTGTGACTTCTCTCATTGGCCACCAATGAAGTCCTCTGGAAGGAAAGACACTGTCTCAGTCTCTTAGTCCTATGTCTTGGGAAATGGCACTCAATACGTCGTGCAGTGAGTAAATAAACGAGTTGAGTCTCTTGTGAGCCTGTTCAGAAAGATGATAAGATACAACAAGGAATCCAGCGTTGGGATCCCTGCTAAGCAGATTACCAGACTCTGGGGCTGTTTCTGTTATTGAAGGACCAAACTCGAGTACTATGGGTCCCCTTCCTTCCCTGACCGAGACGCTTCTGGGAGCCAGGTCCTGGTGCTCCACTCTCACCCGGGGAGGCTCCACGCTGCCAAGGGTAGGCGGGCACGGGAGCCTGGGACACAGCTCCTGCCAGCAGAATGCCTTGTGCAGCAGCATTCCTTGGCAGCCCCACAAAGGGAGTCAGAACCGTCAAAGCCATGGACAGAGGCGGAGCCTGCGTGCCGGCCTGAGGGCAGGTATTTGTGCCCTGGGAGGCCAGGAGGCAAGGAACTGGCAGGATGCACCTTGGCCTTGCTCTGCTCATCAGAGTCAGAGGCTGTGCCCAGGCACAGAGAAGTCCTCGGGCATGTCTCCTCAGCTAGAGATGCAACTGGGCTGGAAGGCCTAGTCCAGGAGCCCCAGACCCGTTCCTTCGGGGCAAATTCCTTGTGTCAGCTTGAGCCTGGATGTTGCCCCATGAAAAAGGCTCCGTTCCCAGGAAGCAAGCCCTTTTGGACATAGCATCCGTGCCCCTGGGGCTGGAAACCTGGAAACCAGCCAGCAGAAGGGAGTGGTGGAGGAGGAGGCTCTCGGCTGACGGTCACGCAGATGCTGGAAGGAGGTCCTTCCAGGCCACCCCACTTTCCACCAAAGCTCCTCACTGTGTGTTGACACAAATAGACAGAAAAAGCCAGAATTGGAGTATAATCTCCCGCACCCAGCCTCCAGTGAGGAAAGGCCCTGCCGCTAAGTTTCAGGCATAGTCACGACTTTACTGTCACCGTCTCCTTGCAGCAACCCCCCTGTGTGGCTGCTGTGCATTCAGTTATTTGAGAAGAACAACCTGAGGTCTAGTGAACAGCAGTCATTTCTCCCAAGTCGCTCTGTTAATAGTTCCAGGGCTTGATCCCATTCAGATCTACATGAACTTGACCTGCCCGCTGTAGATCCATCACCCCTCAGCTGACCACGGGCTGCCCCAACCTGATGGGAGCCCCAGCCCAGGTCACCCAGCACAAGCCAGCCTCGGCCGGTCTGGGGACCCCTGAGAACAAATGGCTATCACCTGTACCAAGGTAATAATAATAATAATACAAATTCAATTTCTGAAATTTGCTTAACTCATAATTCAAACAAATCAATTGCGAAAAGCCGGTCTGGGGATCCCTGAGAATGAATGGCTATCACCTGTGCCAAGGTAATAATAATAATACAAATTCAATTTCTGAACTTTGCTTAACTCATAATTCAAACAAATCAATTGCGAAAATATTTTTTTTGCAGGAATTAGCTATTTGATGATATTAAGGGATTCTTGTTAATTTGCTAAGGGTGATACTGAGTGTGAGAGTGTGTGCTTGCTTTGTCCTTTTTGTAAGAAATATCCACTGCTGAACATTTCCAGGTAAGATGACATGCCAGCTGAGATTTGCTTTAGAATATTCCCAGATAACAACAAAATGGGAGGAGGATGACCAACAAGAATGACAAGTCGCCCATCATTGTTGGAACTGAGCTGAGCAGAGGGCGCGTGGTGCTTTTGTTCATGTTTGGAAACTTTGTGCCTGAGAAAGATGCGTTATCTCTGAGAAGTGGGCACTGGGTGGCTTTCATTTCCTTCTTTGTGCCTCTTAGGGAATTTTCAAATTTGACACAAAATACATGCATTCCTTTGGTTATAGAAAAAAAAATACACTTTCTTGTTCTACATCTTGAATGTGCTAGAGGGCTCATGCTTAGATGCTGAACTGCAATTATTTTGTATTAAAAGCTCTCTAAGCTATTGTACACACCTCCCTGCTTTCCTGTTAAGAGGTGGTGGAGAATATATGCTAAGCTCTCCTGTGTGCCTATGGGGTGTTGAAAAGAAACCCCGATTTCCCACGCTGCCTCACCCCACCCCCTCTGCAACATGACCTGGCACTTCCGCACACCGAGAGCTGGAGTCTTTTTCCCACCTCCTCCACCTGCCCGGTCCCTGACTTGCCATCAGAGGCAGCAGCAGCGATGTGCTGGTTCGGAGCCAGATTTTAAAGGGTTTGCAGACCTTCTTTCTCCTTAAGCCCCACCACGGCCAGGAGAGCAAGCTCAGATGGCCCCGGGGGCAGAAGAAACCACAGTCCAGACACCATCCTAGCTGAGGCCCCCTGAACAGCCAGCCCACCTGCCCACCAAGCGACTGAAGATGTATGCTGAAGCCTCGCTGAGAGAAGGCAGCAGCCCAGTGCCCACTCTCCCCAGTACCCATAGACTCTGGAGAAATACTCGCTGCCTATCACTGTACAGCCCTGGGAGTCGGTGGAGATGTGTTGCCTGGAATTATTATGGCAGTAGATGACGGATACGGTCTCCGAGTCATGTTTTATGACAACAAATGATGGCCCAGCCAGAGTGCATGGCAGCCTTTGAGCAGTGAGGACTGGGCCTCTGCCCTGATGGCCCCAGTGTCCAGTGCTGGGTGCTTCTTGATTATTTTAGCAGATACTTGGCAAGATTTTGCTATGACCAAGGCACCAAGCAAGGCAATGCAGGGAGGGCTCCCCTGACATTCCCACTTCCAGGGACCCACAGTTGCCTAGAGTCACTTCCTCTCCTCCCCTAACGCCAACACACAGGTGAACGCTGTGCTGTTGGTGGGATGCGCTGGCACCTCACCCAGGTGCTCATGTCCAGGAGAAATGCAAACCTTGTTTAAGGTGGTTGGATGCTATTCCGAGGATGTTTTTTTCCACAGACAGAGAAATCCCCTACCACCTTAAATCCATTAGTGATGCTCAAGATCCACCTCGTTCCCAACAAACCCCTAGAGTCCCAGGCAGGAACTATGTAATGCAATTAAGGAGATAGACTCAAACAAGATATTTACTACAGATTTATTTTTTCGCACACCCAGACATAATGAATTAAAAACTCTGAACAATGGAAAAACCAGAGCAGCTATCTATAAATCTATTCTAGAGGAATAAAAGTACAAGCCATACAATTTAAGCCTAAGTGCTTTTTTTATTAATGAAATGAAGCACGCTAAAATATGCGTGTATATTAAATTTCCTATAATTAAAATACTGGCATATATTTAAAACCCATTAGAAAGAAGTGACTAGATCTGGGATGTGTATTCAAAATGACTGTGTCCTCGCTCCTGGCTCACACCAGACCACTGATTTGAACACAAATGGCAGTTTTTGAAAGTATGGACCTAAAATTTTTCTAAGATGAATTCAGTTACTTTAAGCACATATGTTGAGTGCCTATTCTCTACCAGGGAATACCAAACTGAAGATAATCTCACTCTGTAGGCACTTAAAGTTCGTATGATAATGTCTGTCCACTGAAGGAAGATTATCCCGATAGACACTCCGAGAATCATTAGAAACAGACACCCCATGAATCAATAGGAACCCCGGAAAGGAGACTTAGCCGAGCCAGAGAAGATAGTCATTTTGTGGGGAGGGGGCAAAGGCAGGGGCAGAGTGGTAAAGGGGTAGTTTCTTAGGATTCAGGCTTTTTTACAATTAAATTTATTGGGGTGACATTGGTTAATAAGATGATTTAGGTTCCAAGTGTATAATTCTATGATCCACCATCTGTGTATTGCATTGTGTGCCCCCCACCCACAGTAACATCTTTTTCTGTCACCATATATGTGACCCCCTTTCTCCTTTAGTACCCCCTATTTCCCTTTGGTAACCACCCTACTGTTGTCTGTCTGTGTCTATGGGTTTCAGTTTTATATCCCACCTAGGAATGAAATCATGCTTTTTAACTTTGTCTGTCTGACTTACTTTGCCTAGCATGATATTGTCAAGGTCCATCCATGTTGTCGCAAACGGTGCTATTTCATCCTTTCTCATGGCTGAGTAGTATTCCATCGTCTACATGCACCACATCTCCTTTACCCAGGCCTCTAGCAAAGGACACTTAGGCTGTCTCCATGGCGTGGCCACCGTGAATAATACTGCAATGAACTTAGAGGTGAATATATCTTTGCGAATAATTGTTTTCAAATTTTCCGGGTAGATTCCAGAAAAGGGGGGAGGGTGGCTGGGATGGGTGGGAATTAACTTAGTGAAGAGGCAGAGGGGAAGGCTGGCCGTTCTAGGCAAGTTTTGCTCCATTTCACAAACAGGCGCGCCAGGGCTGTGGCAGTTGGAGTCAGTCTGCGAGTGTCCATCACAAAGGAAAGAGCTTGGACGCGAAGGCAAGACTGCCTGGCCCTGAGGTCTGGGACCATCTACACAGCTGCCATCTTCCTTCCCCAGGCCTCCTCCTCCTTGTGTGAAGGTGAGTGGTTTGGGTTCCTGATAACTCACTGTGTGTGAGAAAGCGTCTCTCCAGGTGAACAGTGTGGACTGGAGGCCCAAGTGGCTGTGGCTTTGGTCTAAAGTCAGACGTGGTTCGCAAACCCACCCGATGCACCCAGAGGAAGCGGGTTTGCACGTGAACAACTGGGTGGAGGAGCATCGCCCCATCCTGGAGAGTCAGGCTAAGGCCTCGGCTCATCCGTGGCCCCATCTGGAAATTGCTTCTGGCTTTGAATCATCCCAGCAAAAGTATGTGTGCAACCATATTTGACAGTAACTGCTTACTAATGGGGCCCTAACATACCCAGCTCCTTCCAACCCCCTCAAGATCATTGTCCACTGCGGCTGCTCAGGGACTAAGCTCCGACTAAGCTGCTTTGTCAACATCCCTGTCCTTTTGCTGCCCCTCTGCCCGGGGCACACCCCTGCCCTCCTCCGACCACTTGGCTCCTTGTCATCATGTAGGTTTCAGCTTAGATATTGCCTCTTCACTAAAGCCTTTCCTGACCACTTGACCTAAACCATCCATGAATCCATGAGCTTTCCATGAGCAAAACCAATCTGCACCACTCTCCCATGTTCACAGCCTCTTAGCTGTGAGCTTCCTGGTAGTTGTAGGCTCGTGTGTGTGTGTGTGTGTGTGTGTGTGTGTGTGTGTGTGTGTTGATTTTCTGTCTCTGGGCACAAGAAAGTGTGGCGTCTGTCTTATTTTTATTGTTTCTTTAGGGCCTAGAGCAGCCCCTGGCACACACCAACCCTTTAATAGATATTGACAGAAGGAAAGGACAGGAGACAGATGATGACTTACCTGGAGCTGGCTGGGGTGAATGTCTTATCTGCCTCTTCCCTGCATGTGAACCCCTTGAGGGCCAGGACAGTTTCCTATGAGCATCAATGCCCGATTAGAACGCAGTTGAGTTGCGTTTGGGATGCAGGACTTAATAACACCACCGTCTGTGCCTCTCCCTCCAACACAGGGTGTTGGAGATTAATTTCTTATTTATCAATAGAACGAACACCGCTATTCTGATTATTCTCCCACACAGGGCTGTTCTGTGGGCCCACACCCTTCCTCTGGACCAGTTGATGAGTATTTATCATGGTGCTTTATGCTTTCATATCCCTTTAAACGCCATCATTGCTCTTGATTTGTTTTATTCTCGGTCTCAGGGATATGGGTACGGTTATCTGTCCCAAGGCACAGGTAAGGAGCCCGAGCTTCGCCGAGTTGAGTTCGGCAGGTCTCCTTGCTGGAGCTTACTTCTTGCAGCCGTAGCCCCGTGGGGCACAGGAAGGGAGGGATTGTTGCCTCCAAGGAACTGCAGTCAGCACACCTGGCAGAGGGTAAGTCAGGTAAGTATTTACTAAATGACTGAAAAGGAACTGGTAAAATACCAGGATCCCGAGCTGTCTGGCATGATTCTGTGAATCACTAAAATGACAACACGAGGGGACAATGGGAATAGAAGGGCCAGTCATGGAAAGACTTTAATAAGGAGCAAACAGTAGCATGGTGGCTGCGGGGACCTGGTCGCAGGTCATTCCAACGAGGTCGGGACTTACCTAATGGAATTGTGTGCACAGGTGCAGCTGAACTTTAAGAATGTTTGGCTTGAGCTCTAGCTTACGGACTCAAGGGCCCTGGGTTCAATTCCGATCAAGGGCACATGCCCAGATTGTGGGCTTGTTTCCTAGTAGGGGGTGTGCAGGAGGCAGCCGATCCATGATTCTCTCTCATCATTGATGTTTCTCTCTCTCTCTCCCTCTCCCTTCCTCTCTGAAATCAGTAAAAATATATTTAAAAAATATCTGACTTGATATTCTGACAATTTCTGCTCCATATGATTCTCTATCATTGATGTTTCTCTCTCTCTCTCCCTCTCCCTTCCTCTCTGAAATCAGTAAAAATATATTTAAAAAATATCTGACTTGATATTCTGACAATTTCTGCTCCATCCCGTAGTGGCTGGAGCAGTGTGATTCAGCTACAGTGAGGAGCTACGTAGGAAGGAAGTGTCCTCCTCCTCCCATCTCGTCTGTTGCCAGTGAACCATTCGGGAGCTCCTGTCCCTCTCTGCCCTTAGAGAGATGAGAGCAACTCACTGCCTCGCATCACCTTAGTATTTAAGATCCAGGAAAAGACAGGCATAGCAAGGACAGGCAGAGGACGTGGACAGGTGTGCTGTGGGGACAGAAAGATAGAAAAATGAGCCAGATGCCATTTCGATTTGAAAGACACAAGCCAGGCCATTTTCTACTCACTTAATTAATAAGTGAGTCTGTTTGGATGAAATTATAGGCATTTTGATCCTGACTGAGTTCTTATAAGAGCTTGCCAAAAAGAAGAACAAACAAGAATGCCGCAGCAGGTCGAATATTGTAAATGGTGAAGAGTTCAAGGAGTTCATCTGCAATCCATGTTCATTTAATACTCTTTTCAGACTTTAGAGAACCCGATGGAAGATGACTATTTCTACCCTGTGATCAGATGCCCTACGTTTAGGAACTTTACCACACATCTGGTCCAGGTCCTGCTGGCGCACCCTGCAAGGAGGGCCCTCCCCCAGTGCAGATCCTGCTGGCCTCATAGACCTGTGCAAGGAGGGACCCCCGGCTCCCCGGGGTGCTTCCTGCACTACTTGGTGGATGTACCAACCGCACGGCATCTAAGTTATTCACATGTTGCAAGGCATCCCATGAAAACCCTTTTAACATATATTATTGAAAATCTCTATTATAGTCCTGCAACTTAGTGAATTTGATTAAATCTCCGTGACAGAAAATAAGGCATTGTAACACATGCCCTCGCGTGGCAGAGGTCCTATTACAGCGTGGGCACGCCAGCCGTATTGTGCTAAAAATGAATGGCCCTGGGAAAATAATGCAGCGAGAGATGAACTCAGAAGCACTAAAAGCATTTAGTACTGAGCCAATTACCAAGTGAAATGGCTTTGCTAGGAAACTCTGGGCTCGTTGTCAGAGATGTTCAGCCCGCCCCAAATGCTCAATGGAGGAGGATGCCTGTGTTCAGAAAGAAATGCGATTTCCACGGCGGAGACTGGAGGGACCCATGAGGCTACTGCCCATTGACTCTGCGAGGGGCTGGGGCTGGGCCCCTGAGAACAGAGGGTCCAGACCACTTCTGCCCAGCCCTGCTCCAAGTCCAGGTCCCAGAGTCACATGTCCACGCCTGGCTGCCCCCGTTCCCCGGCGAGCTGTGGGGAACGGAGAGATCACAGGTAATGAATGACTCACTCAGACACCATCCATGTGGACAGACTGTCCTGGCTGCTGGGCCTCCAGTGCAGCCTCAGGACCACGCCCAGCACTGGCCTCATGACACCAGCAGCTCTAGGTCCAGAACATCCGCAGAGCAAGGGGAAGGATTCCAGGTGCTGTCCCTCATGTCTGCACTTTCAAAAGATGTCCTGTCACCTACACAGAGGAGGTGAGAGGCCTTCAGGGCAAAGAAGTGGACAGGCTCTCACAGTCCCCCAGTACATCCTGGGGACTGAGAGGTCACCGAGGGCCTGGATCTGGGCCAGACTGCACGTGAATGTGATGGATAGGGGCCCTTAGAAGTGGGACAGGGTGGAAGGGACGCTTGAGAACCTTGATGGAACTCGGGTCTCCTGCTGTCAGTCCACCTCTTTACATTGCACTCTCTTGGCCCCAGTGAAGCTGGTTGTGCACACACAAGACTCCATGTTGCTTCTGGGTTTTTCATCCCAGGAGGCAGTCAGACTGGGAAGAGCCAGCTCCAGGTTACAAAGGGGGAGATGGAGGCAGCCCAGACCCACCGGTGCGGGAGCAGGGTGGTGATACAAACTCTCCCGACTTCACATCTTAGGGCCCATCCCCACACCAACTCCCAGAATATAAACACGTGGAACCACCTGGGTCAGGCTGATGGATGTGCTTTTCAGCACCCCTGTGGCACCCCTCCATTTACAGCAAGTGAAGCCACTTCCAAATCTGGTCTGCATGTCCTGTTTTACTGTGTGTGTGGTGTGATGTGACATTGACGAGGTCAACTGGAAACCCTTGAGCCTTGACTAGCAGGAGGACCCAGGTGGGGATGACATGCTGCAGGCTGGTGTGGATCCTGGAGCGTTTCGGAGGCTGATGCGGCTCCAAGGAGATAACTGGTGGAATTGATTGATCATCAGAGACCTTGGGAGAGATCCAGAAAGGTGGAGCCCAGCCGACAGAAAAGCCTTAGAAGTGTCCTGCTTCACTGTGGTTCACCTACAGGTCAAGCAACTGTAGAGTTCAAATTGCCTTGAACTTGAGGTAGCTAGGGGTCAACCCACACCTCACCCTCCTACACATCCTTCAATCCTTCCGAGTTGGGCTCAGAGGCCTTTCTGAGGGGCCGCCAGGCTGAGGTTGGTGCTGTCACTCCTCAGAGCTGTCATAATACCTAGTACTCACCCCGTCGCAGCATCCTAGCAGACATGACTCCTCTCTGTGCATGTGACCACCTCTCAGATGGGCCCCGAGCACCTGTAGGCAGGCTCGAGTCTGGATCGTGCCTCTCTGTCCAGTGCCTGGCGAGTGAGGCTGAGCCCGAGGTCTCCCCGTGTTTGCTGAGTGAAGGAAGCTGAAAACAGGCTGCGTTACCATTTCTGTCTCAGTAAATATTGACAGAGGCGCTCTCCCTCATTGCAGTCTGGTGGCAGTGTGTCTGCTGTCGCGGGATAAATGTATGTGAAGCTGGCAAAGGCTCACTGCTGCTATTGTGTGCAGTGTGTGTCTGTGTGTGCGTGCGTGTGTGCTTCCTCTTGTGCTGTATGAAAAGCAAGCATCTCCATAAATCTCCAAACTGATCAAGTGCATAAAACAACCACAAGTCAACTTCGGTCCAAATTCCGAAGGGAGTGTGTGCAAGGAATGGTGGCGTGGACGGGACTGGAGAAAAGAGCCAGGCCACCCCTGATTCTTACAGATGAAGGAGTGAAGGCCCACCCAGCACGGAGTCCTGCGAAGCTCCGGGGGCTAATCAGAAGCAAAGCTTTGCCACCAACCCGGTATCCTTACCCCAGTCTATTATTCACCCTCCAGGAGCTCTCAACTTAATTGACTTAATCTGTCACGGAGATGTCATACTTAGGAAGGGACTCAAAACTGAAACTGGCTATGTCCACAGCGAGGAAGAAAAATGAGCCCATCCACATGTTGTGCTGACTTTTATCCTTTCAATCTCAGGGTCAACGGCTGCTTTAAGCAAAGCCAGAAGGTGGAAGGAGATCTACAGAGATGTGCGAACTCTTCCAGAATCCGACCAGGTGAAATTCGTACCTTTCCTTGGGTGCCTTGTGGGCAATCTAGGTTAAAGGAAGAGCTCAGAGTCAACTACCTTTGCCCCTGTCTCATCCCTCTGTCCCTGTCCCTTTTCGGACACTGTGGTTGAGTATAGAAGGTTCTGTGCAATATACGATGTATTGCATTCTTAACCATGAAATCATTTCCTGCTAGAATAGTAATGGGTTGAATTCTATCCCCTCCAAAAGATAGGCACAAGTCCTAACCCTGGTACCTGTGAATGGAACCTTATTTGTAAAGAGGGTCTTGCAGATGGAATTCAGGATCTCAGAGTTCAAATCATCCTAGAATGAGAATGGGCCCTATATCCAACAATGAATGTCCTTGTAAGAGAAAAGAGAGAATTGAGACACGGAGGGGAAGGCCATGTGAAGATGAAGGCAGAGATGAGGGTGACCTGTCTACAAACCCACGAATGCCACTGATTGCTGACAGCCACCAGGGACTGAAAGGGGTGGGTTCTTCTCTGGGCTGTGGAGACTCTGTCCATCATTATCCTGGCACACTCAGGTGTCCCTTGGCTTGTAGAGGGCATGATCCCCATGTCTTCACAGTGTTGCCTCCTTCTGCATGTCTGTTTCTGTGTCCACATTTCCTGTTTGTATAAGGACACAGTCACATTGCATTATGGTCTATCCCAGTGGTCGGCAAACTGCGGCTCATGAGCCACATGTGGCTCTTTGGCCCCTTGAGTGTGGCTCTTCCACAAAATACCACGTGCGGGCACGCATGTACAGTGTGATTGAAACTTCGTGGCCATGCAAAGAAGTCAGTATTTTGTGGAAGAGCCACACTCAAGGGGCCAAAGAGCCACATGTGGCTCAATTCCTTATAGCTTGCATTAAAATAAAATCTACTCTTAGCTTAACTCCTGGCATCAGAGGCAAAGATTATGCAGCAAAAGGAGAAGAGGGAAGGGATTGAAGACTGGCAAGGATGACCTTGGGGAGGGGTGCCCTCATTCCCCAAAACTGACAAGAATGACCTTGGGGAGGTGTGCACTCATTTCCTGGGGCCACTATAGCAAAATGCCACAAACTGAGCAATTCAACACAACAGAAATTTATTCTCTCGCAATTACGGAGGCCAGAATTACGAAATCAAAGTGTCAGCATGGTTGGTTCTTCCTAAAAAATCTAGAGAAGAATCTGTCCCATACCTTTTGTTATGGATTGACTTGTGTGTGTCCCCAAAAGTTGTTAAAGTCCTGATCTCTGGGAACTATGAATGTGACATTATTTGGAAACAGGACTTTTGCAGATGATCGAGATAAAAGGAGGTCATTAGGATAGACCAGTGGTCGGCAAACTGCGGCTCGCGAGCCACATGCGGCTCTTTGGCCCCTTGAGTGTGGCTCTTCCACAAAATACCACGTGCGGGCACGCATGTACAGTGTGATTGAAACTTCGTGGCCATGCAAAGAAGTCAGTATTTTGTGGAAGAGCCACACTCAAGGGGCCAAAGAGCCGCATGTGGCTCGCGAGCCGCAGTTTGCCGACCACTGGTCTATCCTAATGACCTCCTTTTATCTCGATCATCTGCAAAAGTCCTGTTTCCAAATAATGTCACATTCATAGTTCCCAGAGATCAGGACTTTAACAACTTTTGGGGACACACACAAGTCAATCCATAACAAAAGGTATGGGACAGATTCTTCTCTAGATTTTTTAGGAAGAACCAACCATGCTGACACTTTGATTTCGTAATTCTGGCCTCCGTAATTGCGAGAGAATAAATTTCTGTTGTGTTGAATTGCTCAGTTTGTGGCATTTTGCTATAGTGGCCCCAGGAAATGAGTGCACACCTCCCCAAGGTCATTCTTGTCAGTTTTGGGGAATGAGGGCACCCCTCCCCAAGGTCATCCTTGCCAGTCTTCAATCCCTTCCCTCTTCTCCTTTTGCTGCATAATCTTTGCCTCTGATGCCAGGAGTTAAGCTAAGAGTAGATTTTATTTTAATGCAAGCTATAAGGAATTTATACTCCATTGTATTATGTCATGGTTATTGTGGAGGAAAACACTTTTTAGCAACATGATCGCTTTGACAATAAATGTGTAACTGGACATATAACTCTGTTCTTCCCTATCAAGGGCACGCAGAGGTCATTTGGTGCTGCTGTGCTAGCCTGGTGTCCACAATTCCCTTGACTTTCTCCTCTTGCTTGCGAGATGGCTGCAGGACACAAGCGCCAAGACCCTCACACACTGCTTTCAGAGGCAGGGACGGAAGTTGACACCGGCATGGCATATGTCCTCCTGGGCCTTCTTCTGATCAGGAGAGAAATAGATGTCCCAGCCTCCCAGTGGACCTCCACGCACATCTCACTGGTGAAATTCAGTCTCCTGGCAAGACTGGCAAAGAGAACAGCTCGCTTTCTAAGCCGCTCTACAGAGGACAGATAAGGGAGTACGTAGTCCACCTCTCCACGCACATCTCACTGGTGAGATTCAGTCTCCTGGCCACCTCGAATGGCAAGACTGGCAAAGAGAACAGCTCTACAGAGGACAGATAAGGGAGTACGTAGTCCACCCAAGGGCACGCAGAGGTCATTTGGTGCTGCTGTGCTAGCCTGGTGTCCACAATTCCCTTGACTTTCTCCTCTTGCTTGCGAGATGGCTGCAGGACACAAGCGCCAAGACCCTCACACACTGCTTTCAGAGGCAGGGACGGAAGTTGACACCGGCATGGCATATGTCCTCCTGGGCCTTCTTCTGATCAGGAGAGAAATAGATGTCCCAGCCTCCCAGTGGATCTCCACGCACATCTCACTGGTGAGATTCAGTCTCCTGGCCACCTCGAATGGCAAGACTGGCAAAGAGAACAGCTCTACAGAGGACAGATAAGGGAGTACGTAGTCCACCAACAACCCCTGTGCTGGTCCCCAGCCCAGCCGGTCAGGGTTCTGGGTACCTTCCCATGCATTGGGCACCTCACTGTCTTGGTCTAGCTCAGCGATCAATCCTCAAACAAAGAGTCCATCAGAATCACCCAGAACACTGGTTAAAATACAGATTCTTGGTCCCGCCCCCAGGGAGTCTGATAGGCCATCCAAGGATGCCAAGGGTGCCTGTCTATGGACCGTTGCCATCATTATGCCTCAAGGATCGTAGGGAAATTGGGAATGGTTGAAGGGCTCCACTCTTCATGCTGTTATTGCCACTATTACTAAAAATAAAAGACTAAAAAGAGGGGGAGAGAGAGGAGGACCTCCAGTGGCTCTTCAGAGGGTGGCAGCCTTTCCCGTTAACCTGCAGCTGTAAGACAGTGACCTGGGATTTTGGAGACTCGCTCCAAAGCCTGTTCTGCCAGCTCCAGCTCCTGCATGAGGCCCCTTCTCAGCAGTGAAGTGGAAATGCTACTAGTAAACTGCATTGACTAGGACTTCCTTCTCTGCTCTCACTTCTATGACTCATTGTCTTGTTCACTTAGTAAAACTCGCTGTCTCTTTTAACAGATGGTTTTGAGCACATACCCAGGGTCACGTCTTATGCTGGGAACATCCGTGTCCCCACGTAGGCCCCTTGAATAGGACTTTTTGATTCTTCGTTTTGCAGATGTAGGCATCAAGGTTAAACCATCGGTCTCTGAGTGTTCGATGGCGGGAAAGCTATTGAATAGAACTGCAGGCAACGAGCACTCGCTTTGCCTTGAAAGCCGATTAGATCACCCTTCAGCGTGGCGGCCCTTGAAGGGCCTGAAGCAGAGCCTCGGTGTTCCTGAGCTCAGAGGCAAGAAGAGGCATGCTGCCTCTGCCCAGAGGAGATGTCTGTCGTCTTTTGCAAATCAAAGTATGAATTGTTTCATGGATCTGGCTTTCCGGTTTTATTATCTTAAAAAAAAATAAAAATAGGCAGAGCCAGAGGCAGAGATCGAAAGGATCGCAAGCCCAGTGCATTTGGTAGCGGCCCATTGACTGTCTTCCTGATAGACAGGAGTCATTCAGTGCTCAGCACCTCTGCTGGGCCTGATTGCAGCTCGGCCGGAACAAATATGCTTTTCTCCGAGGGACTTCTGGCCCCTTCTGCAGCTCCAGGTAGGGAGATGTCCTGTGTAAGAGTGAAGAGAGCCAACTTGTCATGGCCGCCCAGCCCAGTGCCTCATGCCAATTCTCCGCATTCCAGAAGAATTGAATAATTGCCGGGGCGGAGACACCGCTGTCACAAACAATTCTGAATGCGTTCTGTTAGAAAGCAGAGGTCTCTTCCTGCCATCAGCAGGGGCTGCTGGAGGCTCTTTCCAAGCCCCAGCTGCTGGCCCATGGAGTGGGGCACAGAGAGCCACCAGCACGCAGGCCGCCCCAGGTCTGTGGGCACCCCTGGCCGCTCTTCAGGCTGGAAGAGAGGCATCCTGGGAAGCCAGAGTTCCTGTTGAGCCAAGGACCCTCCTTCCCTTCATTTCCTTCCATGCTCTGTCATCGGTGCCTGCAAGCTTGCACTTGACCTGGGATTAAGGAGAGCGTTGACATGAGCCAGATGGGAAAGGCAGAGGGAGAGGTGCGGCCTGCCGACACCGCTGGGGTCTGACTACTCTACGGTCCAGCTTGGAGGATAAACCAGTGCCCCGCACAGCAGCCAGCTGCTCGGGGATGGGCTGAGTCCTAACTTGGGCAGCTGCCTCTAACCAGCCAGCGACGCGGCAGCTGTCCCAGCTCTCACTGAGCGAGGACATCAGGAACCGCGTGTCGGGCACGCAGCTGCGGTATTTCTTAGCACTTCTGAGCAGGGAGCACTGTCCTCATTTTAGGTTTGATTACTTTTGGTCGGCATTAGCTACCAGAAGCACCTTTAATGCACTTACTTTTTTACAAATTGTCGTTTATCTGATTAGCTCCTAATTTTGTCCTGAGTTGTCAAAACTATGGCTGTGTCTGGAACTGGAGATAATAAAACCAGTTAGAAGACTATGTGACATTTCTTAACCATCAACTGAATAGTTACTAGTACTATTATGCCTGTTATTACTACTATCTTCAATACTCTCATTATTACTAATGTTATGACCATTAATTCTACTCTAATGACTACTCTTTCTACGGTCATTGTTGCTAATACAATTGCTGTTGTTGCTACTACTGGGGCCCTGATGAGGACGCTGACTACTGCTGCTGATGGCCCACGGCAGCTTCTAGTAACAATACTGCTGCTAGTACTACTATTACTACTGCTGCTAGTACCCCTATTACTACTGCTGCTAGTACCACTATTACTACTGCTGCTACTGGCCTATGGCTATTACTATGAACACTATTACTGCTACTACCACTAACACTATCACTACTGCTAGTACCCCTATTACTGCTACTGCTGCTGGTCCATGGCTACTACTATTAACACTACTGCTTCTAGTACCACTATTACTATTGCTGCTAGCACCACTATTACTACTGTCACTGCAGCTCTGTTAGAAAGGATTGGCATCTACTGCCTCATCCATCCTTCATGCTAATCCATGTTATAGATAAGGTTTAGATCAGTTAAATAAGGAACAGGCTCAGCTAGTTAGTAGTCGAGTAGAGCTTTCAGTCCAGTTATATTGGACACCAAAGGCTGCGTGTTTAACGATGTTGCTATGTTGCCTCTGATCTCAGTGTGTGAAAAAAGTAGTGAGAAGACCGTGGTCTAGCTAGGTCTATCTGCCTCCCATAGACTCGGCAGTCGTTACAAGCATTAATATTCACATATTAATTATGAAAAAAATAAGTATGACTCAGAATCCTGATCCAGACTCTGGGCTGGGGCCACAGAGGTGACTAGGACACCATCTGGGGCAGGAAGTGCTTGGGTAGAGCCAGCGGTTGAGACCAGCACTGCCCCAGAGGCCAGTCAAAGGAGATGTGGAGGAGCAGATGAAACCATGCAGCAAACCTGTGTGCAGGGGGCTTTGGGGGGCACCACGTGAGCTGGATAGTGAGGCAGGAAGAGAAAGAGCTGGTAAGGCGGATGGAAGGATAGGAAATTCCAGGTGGGGGCACAGCATGAGCAAGGTTGTGGAGGAACAAAACGAGAAGGGCTTCAGAAGCTGGTCTAGACTTTCTAGAAGGTTCATGCAGCAGGGCCCACACTCCAGGCTCTCCTAAAGGGTATGCCAGTCTCTGAGCAGAGGAGCGGGGCTGCGGGAATCCACTGGCCTGTCCGTGTGCAGGTCTCCCTTCCTGGTTTCAGTTCCTTTCTAAACTCGCTGTGCCAACCAGCAAACTCATCATGGCACCTGGGCTGCCATCTCCCCTTGCAACCTGTAATAAGGCTCCTTGGTTTAGCCACTCAAGCCCACCTTTCCTCCCCCACACACTGTTTCTCCAGAAATGGGATTTGGCATAGGAGCCCACAAACCAGGCTTATGGCCTGTCTGGAAGTCGAGCTGTGACCTCCTGTTCCATAGATCCGATGCTCAACCACTGAGCCACTCCAGACGGGCGGGTGGCTTGTCATTCTTAACGTTATAGTTTTTGCAGCTCCTCCCTCCCCATCACGCTCTGAAACGTCACTCTCTGTGAATGGTTAATTCCTCTTGTCACCAAGCAAGCCTTTCCAACCTGCTGGGTGATCTTTTTATCGAGATTTTTGTTTTCTAAGTTTGAGAGATCTCACCCATCATTATTCAAAACATCGCTCCCCATCCTTCTCTGTTCTCTCCGTCCGCATTTTCCATCAGAGGGGATTTAGAGCCTCTGAGTCCATCCTGCACACCTGTTAAGTGTTTTTTCATGTTTTCCATTCTCTACCCATTCATGCTTCCTTCTGCGTGTCCCCTCAGCTCAGCCTCCCAGCAGCCACTTCCATCCACACTGGACTCAAGCTGCTCTTCAGCTCCTCTGTGGAGAACATTTTTGAGATAATTATCTTTTCAGTTTCTGTGTCCCCTCAGCTCAGCCTCCCAGCAGCCACTTCACATCTGCACTGGACTCAAGCTGCTCTTCAGCTCCCCCGTGGAGAACATTTTTGAGATAATTATCTTTTCAGTTTCAAGAACTCTAATTGGGTCTTCTCCGTAGACTCATGCTCTTGCTTCATGACCTGACCTCATTTTGTGGTTGCTAACTCTTCCTTTCCTTTATGTGAGAAGATGCCGCTCAATGTGTTTGTCTTATATCGCTTTGGTCAACCAAGGTGATTTTTATTTGCTTTTAGTTGTGAAATCATGATGCATTTGTGCTGTGGAAATAAATGAAGTCTGGTGTTTATTGAGTACCTATTATATGACATTCAATGTATGGTGGCCAATAGTCCTGGTTTGCTAACTGAGGGGTTTCCTAAAACATGGTACTTTCAGTGCTCAAACCAGGAAAGTCCCAATCAAATCAGGAAGAGTTGGTCACCATGAAGTGACGTCCTGGGACCATCATGGTAAATGAGGCATACAAGGCCACGGAGACCAGCATTCCAATGAAGAAAGAAAAATAATAAACAAACAAGCAAATGCAGGATGAAAGTAATGCCAGGAAATCTGAGAGTAAGAACGGAAAAAAAAATGTGATTTGATAGAGGATGACTCTTGAGAGTGGATTGACCTGGAAGGAGTTTATTAGGCAAATGATATATTTCTTTCCGGAGACATTTATGATTTAAGAAGAGGGCAACTATGTAAATATTTGAAAACTACAATTTCTAAGCAGAGAGAATAGCAATTACAAAAATTCTATGGAGGCTTAGATGTGATAAAGAGAGAGGTTGAGAGCAGGGAGAGAGAAGAAGAACAAGGAAGAGGAGGAGGAGGAAGAGAAGAGAAGAGAAGAGAAGAGAAGAGAAGAGAAGAGAAGAGAAGAGAAGAGAAGAGAAGAGAAGAGATTCCCAGTGTGGTTTGATGATCGTAAGCATGTAGAAGGGACATTTGGAAAGGAAGGCAGTGGCCAGGCCTGTTAGGGCCACACAGAGCATGGTAAGAAATTTGAGTACTACCCTAACCACAACAGCAAGTTTTCGAGGGTTTAAGTAGGACAGTGATGCACTGTGATTCCTCCCCCACACCCCCAAGGTGCTGTATGGAGAAGGGATGGCAGGGGGTATAAGTGGAAAGGGGAAGACCAGCTAGAAGCTGATTGCAGTCGCCCCAACAGGAAGTGTCTCAGGCCGGGACTAGATTGATAACAGTAGGAATGAAGCAAGGAGAGCAGATTTGAAATACAATTTGAAGGTAGGATTGACATCATTTTCTGATGTTTTGCAGAGTTAGGAAATGGAAGGGATGAAGCATGCCTCCCAGATGTGTGGGCTTGAGCAACTCAATGAATGCTAATGGCCAGGAGAGGAAGCCTGGGGGAGGGGGAGACTATGATCTGGGGGTGGGGAAGCCTGAGCCCTGCTTTGGCTGGCTATGTGAGAGATGCCTTTTAGACATCACACTATAGATGTCAGGTTGGCAGCGACATATACAAATTTGGTGCTTACTGGTGTGGGCAGGCTTGAAATGTATACGTGGGAATTATGGACAAAGAGATGGCATTTAAAGGCAGGAGTTTGGGTGGGATTACAGAACGAGGCAGCATAAAGGAGGAGGTGGAGAACCTTGTTCTGGGTCAGACCAACATTTAGAGATCTGCCGAGGACCAGCACTGACCACAGTCCAGGAGTCAAGTAGCTAATGGGCTCCAGCTCCAGACCCAGTTGTGAAGGGGGTCCCAACTTGTGGCCACTGTTTTTCAAGAGCAACTCTTTTTAAAAAATGCATTTTTATTTATTTTAGAGAAGAAGGGAGAGGGAGAGATAGAAACATCAATGATGAGAGAGAATCATTGATTGGCTACCCTCTGCTCGCCCCACACTGGAGATCAAGCCTGCACCCTGGGCATGTACACTGACTAGGAATCGAACTGTGACCTCCTGGTTCATAGGTCGATGTTCAACCACTGAACCACACTGGCCGGGCTCAAGAGCAACTTTTATCATAACCCCATCCTGCAGTCCCCTGTGAAAGGTGTGAGGATGGAGTCCTTGGAGGGAGAAAGCAAAGGAGCCCTTGGCCATGACAAATAGCTCTTCAGGGACATTCTTCATGATCAAGAAGTGTGTCTTCATCCTCAGGTCCCCCCAGAAAGCACAGATGTGAATAACAGCTTCATCCCAACCTCTCCCTTCCTTGGGTCCAGACTCCCTGCCTGTTCACCACCCCTCATACCTGTCAAGCTCTTCTCATCCCAATTCAGGCCCCGTGCACTTCACTCATGATGACTAGCCTTGGTCTGCTGGTCTACCTGTAAAGCTCAGACCTCATCCCATGGGAATGTAGTTACCCAGAGGATTGAATGGATTAGCATTTACAAAAATAAATCATTAAAAGAAGGCTTACAGTTTCCATTCCTCGGCCCCTCTCTCTTCAAGGAAGAGTGTTGGTGGGTGGAAGATACCGATGACTACACATTGTCTGGGCATCTAGTCTGCAGGTAAGGGCATAACTACCCTCCATACTGGCGAACGCCTTGCTTTCTGTCCCCACACTGCGCCTCACCTGCTCAAACCCTGTTCTGCTTTGGGTCAAGCTGGCTCACCAGGGATAACGTTCGTATTTAGGACAAAGCCATAGGCTCTTATAAACCAGTCTCAGTGTTCTCACCATCTTCCCATGTGCATCCAACTCGCTTGTTCAAATAACTATATGTTCCCATCATCCCGGTTCTTTCCCGTTAGCTGGCAAAGAGCTGAAGTCTGTCCGCATAGGGATACGATACATTTTCAGCCTCCAAGGAGTCCAGGAAACAAGGAATGGCCTGCCGCATGCACAAGTGTCTGCATATTTTCTCCAAAATTACAGAAATGAAAATAATCGGATTCATCCCATGGCCACACTCCGATCCTATCTTGCAAAGCACGCCTGGACTGCAGAGAAAACAGGCAATGGCCTATTTTCTTTAGCAAAATGATTTTAGAAGTAGAACACACACTTCCCAGGAAACGTAACGGTGGGGATTCATTGATATATTGCATGAAAGGAACTGTTTTCAGGCTTAAAACACACACATGAACATATACACAAACTCACGCAAACTGCAAATATAAAAACATCTTGTTTTTTATGAGATGTAGGAGAAAATTTCCCATGAAAAAAATAAGTCCTTTAAAGCTACACAAAAGTAGACCACAAAAGGAAGAGGCCAGTAGAGGGAAGAAATGAAAAGATAAAATCCAAAATTTTAGTGTTTTGTTGTTGTTCTTTGCTTATTTTATTTTAATAAATCTTTATTGTTGAAAGTTTTACATATGTCCCTTTTGCCCCCCATTGCCCTCCCTTCTCCCCCTCCCACTCCCCCCCAAGCCTTCACCACCTATTGTCTGTGTCCTTGGGTTATGCTTGTTTGTTTTTAAAGCAAGTAAAAATTAGGATGATTGAGGGAGATTCTAAGACATTTATATTTTTGGAAAATAAGTTTTTAAAAAATTTCAGAGCCTGTCACATGGCTGTCTGTGTGTTATTTCTGAAGTTTTGAAATCAGAGCCCACTGAAAGGGTATCTGAAAAAGGGAGACAAGAAGGAAGGAAGAAAAGAGGGAAGGAAGGAAGGGAGGAAGGGAGAGGGGAAGGGGGATTTCCAAATGAAATACATGAAGAAGAAATAAAATCATTCCATCAGTCACTGCAGAGAGGACTCTCACTAAACCTGTCCTCCTGAGTTATTTTAAAGAGAAAGGCACATATTAGTGCACAGAAGGGATTTCATTTCATTGTGCCATTTCCCTGCTTAATTTTCCCCTCTGACCCTTGTCTTCAATTGTGTTGTAAGTTATGCCCTTCACAGATCACCCGTACCATTTTGTTACCGTGATGTGCAGAACAAAGGCCCCAAATTTGCCCACCTCCTAATTGCTGAAACTTATAAGCAAATGTGCTACCCGCTATCGCAAAAGGGATTTTGCAGATGTGATGAAATTAAGGCTCTCAGGTGGGGGTATTATCCTGTGGGCCCAAAGTAATCACAAAGGTCTCTATAAAAGAAGGGGATATGACATCAGAAGCAGGGGTCAGAGGTCAGAGTGATGCCATTGTCAGAAGCAGACCAAGGGCCAAGGAATGTGGGCAGCCATTGAGAGCTGGACAGGGCAAGGGGATGGGCCATTCCCTGGAGCCTTCAGAAGAAATGTGGTCCAATGACACCATGATCGTAGGACCTCTGACCTCTAGAGTTTTAAGGAAACTAACCTGCATTGTTTGGAGCCGCCACGTTTGCAGTGGTCTGTCTCAGGGGCCACAGGAGCCTCACACAGCCACTTGCCAAGTGGCTCAGGATGTGTGACCGATGCAGGTGCAGCCTGCTCTTTCTCTCAAGCCCCTCAGGACTTCTCCATGGAGTTTCTGAGGTTCTGAGGCTCAGAGCCTCTCTTTGATTATCCAAGTCTCCTCGTCTGGTGGGCCAGAGTCTTTATCTTTAGTGCAAGGACAATCCCATTTAATAAGGAGAAGGCTGAGTCCAGCCCCTGCCTGGTGCCCTCCATGAGCACACGGATGCACCCTTCAGCCTCCATCGGCATCCCGTTTTCTGGGGGCAGCCATGGAGATCGATTACAACCCAAACCTGAACATCTGTGCTCCTCGGAACTCTAATGCCCTCCAATCTTCCTTAGCATAAAAGGCTTATAAGCACCTAGCTACCTGCCCTGCCCAGCATCACCCTTACCTGCCTGCCCTCAGCTCCCCTCGCGCCCCACTCCATGCTCTAAACTCATAAACCTTCTCTGCTTCTCTGAGTCCCCATGGGCCCCAGGCAGGCTGATCCCTGCTGTGCTCATTGAGGCCATTTCCCTCCACCGGGTGTCTCTTCCTCCTCCTTTCTCCCTGACTCCTTCCCATCTTTTCCCAGGGAGCCTTTCCTGTCATCTCCTCTCCCTGGGGCCCCTTCCCTCACCCCAGATCCTTTTGACTCGTAGAATTTCCCCGAGTTTACACAACTACTGGTTCAACTGTCTGCTCTTCCTACTGCTCTGTCATTTCCTAGGAAAATGATTTTGAAAGTGGCGTCCTGCCACCAGTAACATCAGATTTTTCAATAAATTTCTGAGGAAAGTTAATAATCAGCTCCCACCCAGACTTACAGTAAGAGAGGCTCTGGTGTGGGGTCCTGGCATCGTGTTTTTAAAAATCATATTTGGTTGTGCAGCCACTGCCTGGATGGAGCTGCCCTGCCCTAGCCCACTGTCCCATCCATAGTGAATCCAGCTTCCTGTCTTGTTACTGCACCTCAGCCTTGGGCTGTGCTTCATTGCCTTAGTGTCTGTAATTCTCCTTGTCCCTTGATTGACAGGCATCCTTTTCTGGCAACACTCAGGACTTCCTTCTGGTAACACTGGTTTGACACCTAACTGCTCACACCATGACTGCATGTATGGGACACCCTTCCCTTCTCCAGTCCCCATCCCCTGTCCTCACCTCCTCATTAGCTTTCTGCGGGGGGAGAGGGGGCAGGGACAAGGGCAGAGGTGAAGTCTAACTGCTTTGGGAATATTCTGTGTTTTTCTTGCAACCAGCACAGTCATGAGCACCCAGAGAGCTCAAAGACAGGGAGGTGCGTACCCGGCTTGAAACACAAACCTCAATGTGTGACAGAGCCTAGACGTCAAAGCAAGTGTGTTGGTCAAAGTTGAATACTCACATTCCATTAGTGTCTCTTACAAATTACTTTTCTAATTAAGCGCCTGCTTATTAAAGATGCAATCTGTCACTGCATGGGTGATGCCCGACTCTATTCCCGTTCCTTCTTGTCTTCGTCCAGATGTTGTTTACTAAGATGTGTTTCTTTAAATTCCTACTTTACTATCTCATCCCTGAAGTCAACTAGCCAGCTAAGGACCACTCAGTTGGTACCTGGGCACAGAGAACCTTTGGGGGCTCGAGTCAGGATGGCTTGTTCGTTTCTCCAGGCTGCTTGAGCCCATGACTATCCATCTGTAGAACTGGAAGGATTTCTCTTTATATCAATTGATTTGCCCATTCTTAATTTGGACAAAAGACAAATTAAAAACTGTTGGCCTTTTGAGGTAAGGCCTTCTCCATATGTAAGCACAAAACCAAGGATTTTCAATGATGGTTATTATAAACTAGAGGCCCGGTGCATGAAAATTCATGCACTAAGGGGGGGTCCCTCAGCCAGGCCTATCCCCTCTCACAGTCTGGGAGCCCTCAGAGGTGGGTGAAAATTCATGCACTAAGGGGGGGTCCCTCAGCCAGACCTATCCCCTCTCACAGTCTGGGAGCCCTCAGAGGTGGGAGGTGACCCGGCGATTGGGGAAGGTGATGCCCCATCACACCTCTGCTGCTGCCACTGCCAGTAGTGCAAGCCTCGGCCAGCCCTGGTTACCTGAGCCTCGGGCCAGCCCTGGACGGCTGGGCAGCTGCCATCCAAGGCTTGTCTGTGCCTTGGACAGGCCCTGGGCAGCTGGGAAGCTGAAATCTGAGGCTTGCCTGAGCCTCAGGCAGCCCTGGTGTCTGGGGAGCTGAAGGGACTGGGGGACTCTGGAGGCAGGTGCACGGGGCGGGCCAGGCCTTGCCAAGCACATGTCACCCCAGCAGGGCTGAAGGGACTGGGGGACTCTGGAGGCAGGTGTGCGGGGCGGGCCAAGCCTTGCCAAGCACCTGCCACCCCAGCGGGGCTGAAGGGACTGGGCGCCGCCATCTTGTGGCTGTGGGCACTGCCATCTTTGAGGGCAGGGCAGCCAATTAGCATATTCCCTCCTTATTGACTGTGGGAGCCACCATCTTTTCGACGTTATGAGGGTCAATTAGCATATTCCCTCTTTATTAGATAGGATGCTCTGGTCACAAAATGATGGGTAATAACTAAACCCTATTTGGGTGGCCACACACAGTTCAGGTGGGAAGTCTTATTGTGTCCAAGAAGTTTAAAAACCAAAAATAATGAAAGGGTTCCCATTCTCTACTCAATTGTCTTGCAATCTACTGAAAGATATTTGATTATAGTCATCAAGCCATTTACCAAATGCCTTCATCTCCTGTCCCCACCCTCTTTCTGCCTTTCATTCAGTGGCCCCCCCTTAAGTGCATCTCCATCCAATAAACCAACAGAAACATCTCGTCTTCTGTCCCAGTCCATATGTCCATATGACTTTTTTTCTGCCTTTCTGTCTCTTTCAGCTCTCTCAGCCCTTAACATATAGACCCACTTGTCCTTACTCCCAACTGGGAAGAATTCCTGTAGAAAGAAGGAAATTGGGAGGCTAGTTATTGGATTCTTTGTGTGTGGGATTGGAAAGGGGTGATATCTGTGAATATTATCCTGTTCATAATATGTTTCCTATAAAATAAAATTACAAGACAGGACTTAGCACATACTATATTTGTGATAGCAAGCACTTTATCATTTTCATTAAATGTTCACAGGCCCATTTTACAATGTAGGAAACCACACCTCATAGAAGTGAATGAATTTGCCGAAAGCCACCCTGCTGAACCTTGCAGTCGGTTAATGATGGCATGCCTACTTGCTCTGCCAGCCTTTCAATGGAGCGCCACCCACCCTAAATATTGTTAAAAAACAAACACACACACCCTTGCAAAGTCTGGCCTGGTTCCTCAATTAGAAAGCACTGAGATCAAATAAGGCCTTCAAGTTGGTTTCCAATTAATAGTTCCATCCAGACTTTGCAAAAATTGACTGAATGCTTCTCAGAACCAGGCACTAACCTCGCTAAGGAGCTGGAGTTTGATACCAGCTAGAATGACAAGAGAATCCTGGGACTCAAAGGTGGACCACTCTGAGTTCATCTCTTTCTCTCAGGCGCTTTGTGACTTCGTATACACCCTCACCTTTCTGAGGGACAGTCTCCACCTTTATAAACACCATGTAATATGTATACTCCAAAAATGCCTAGGATTGTTATTGAGTCAGAAAATACATAGACAGGGCTTTGCCTAAGCCCAGGTCATACATAGTCTATGATTTCCACAGTGGGACCAGGTGGTGGGAAAATGTGGCCCCAAGGTCATCTGAGTCACAAATATGACCCTGAAACGGCTCTAAACAGCAAAGCAAGGGCCAGCGAACAATGCAAGGTACCTCTCAGGCATTGTCAGTTTCTTCCACTCCTCTTACGAGAACCATCTGCTGCATCTGAGCTTGGCAATAACCTGGCTAAGGTCAGGGAGCAAGTTGCAGCAGAGTTGGACTGACCATCTAATGCTTTAGCTCTTACTACACGCCTTGGTGCTGAATACTCAGCCTCACTCTTTGACAAGAGTGGCCTGCTGAGTGCTGGCATTTCTGACCTCAGCACACTAGTGGGTGACCCCCACAGAGGATTCGGAGGGGCAAAGGGCTCATCGGGAGACCCAGAATCCAGGCATGGACAACCAACCAGCTCAACAAACCCAGTCACACTGGATCCAGAACAAGATGCAGAACAGACTCTCCCGGGCCCAATGCATCCTGCACACACCTGTGAACCTAAAAATAAAAGGCTCCATTGGAATTTTTCTAGAATTTCAGGGAGGTTTCTCACCTGGTGGTAGTCCCAAGCAGAGGTGCAGACCAATGTGAACATGCACAGGGAGTGATCCCATGGCCTAAAAGCAGATCGTGTGGCTCAGGAGGGAGGTGGAGAGAAGAGGCCCACCTGTAGGGTTTCCTTGGCTCATGACAGTTTTAAGTTCAAGTGCAAATGTATTCTTCCTAGAAATCAGGGTCTAGTCAATAAAACAGAATCCATTCTAGGTATCTCAGAAGGATGCTGTTTAATGTGGAATCAGTGAAACAAGTCACGGAGAGCGGAGCAGGCCACCAGCAGGGCTTTCTCTTGAAGGTGGGACCCCGGGGGGAAGGCCACCTGCTGGAATCAGCAAGAGACACAGAAACTTCTGGAAATGCTCAGAGAAGGGTTGGGGGGATGTATTTATTCTCGAGTTGCCCTACTTCTCAGCCTC
>NW_005369964.1:3960858-3971641 GCF_000412655.1 Myotis brandtii
AAAGGGACCTGCGCTGACAGAGAGACCACGGGGTGAGCTGACTCGTCCTCAGGGCTCAGAGGCGCCCACACTGCCCGTCGGAGCCCCGTCCGGGTCTTTGTCCTTCTCCAGCTCCTGACAGTCCCTGGCCTCAGGGAAGCCGTGTGCACATGGGGTGACTGGAGAGGGCCAACCCCATGCAGAGACGGTGATGCTGACGCTGGGCCTGGATGCGTGGATGGAACTGTGCCAAGTACAAAAGGATAAAAGCACTTCCGGGTGGGAGGCAGCCTCCCGAAGGTGAGGAAGTGTGCCACACAGTGCCAGTTTCAGCAGGTGCCTGTCCGTCAAGGCTACGCGGACAGAACACCCCAGCTGGCTGGCTTATGAGTAACTCATGCATCACAGTCTAAAGGCTGGACGTCCAAGGTCAGGGAGCCGGAGGGGCAGCCTCCTCTGGTCTCAGGTGGGCACCTTCTCCTGTCCTTCACCAGGAGAAAGCTCTGGGAGCCTTCCTAGGGCAAGACCCTTCCTTTAGGTACCTAAAGGCAGTCATTCTTTTTAACTATAAACTTGACTTTATATATATAGTCCATTAGGTGCCTAGCAACATGGGAACAATAGGGCGCTTCCTGAAGGACAGTGGGGTCCTGGGGGCGGGGGAGGGTGAGACCCCTGGGGGCACGGGGAGGGAGACCCCGTGGGACCAGGGCATTCTCATCATCCCCATTCTCAATATGCTTTGTCTTTGCCTCTCGCATCAGACATGGGTCTGTACTTTAAGGAACCTCTTCTAATCTAAAAGCAAGCGATCCCGGGTCACGCCTGGAGCCTCACACACGCGTGCAAATGGCGCAGAGCATGTCTCCCACCTACTCACCTTTTCTGCACGAGTCACTGCTTCAAAATGAAGGCTACCATGCTTCCTGAAGTTTCCTCCCAGTGACTCATACCCTATATTCTTACATTTTAAACAAGCCAATCACTACCCCCAGCCTTTTGCATGAGGACACACAGCATCTTTGATTTCTAGTTGACAAAATTACATCCAGCAGTTTTAACACCATTTCCTTTAGGACAGTCTAATACCCCAATAATCATGTACTCAATTTTAGAACTCAGCTTTGTGGGGTTTTTTTAGATAAAACAAATTATTCATTTTTCTTGCAACACAATTGTGGGTGAGTATCACCTTGCCCAATAGACACCTGAGTAAACGGTGGAATAAAAATCTGACCAAGTTCCTGGAGGAAAGAGAGGGGCAGATGTGAGGCCTGGCTGGCCCCTTTGTCGGAAGCCCTCCCAGGGTTTGAACACTGGAAGGCAAATTGAATGAATGGGTTCAAGAGAAAAATAAGCAAATAGATCTTTTCCAGTGTCTTTCCAGAAGGTTTAATGCGGGCCATTTCCCTACCTGTGTCCTGGCCTCTGAAGCCATGAAGAAAACATTGAATGTCTTGTCTCAGCCTCCCCATCCTCCCCCCAGCTCGGCTTTTGCCAAATGAAGCAGGAGGCAGGTGAGGCTGCAAAGCTGGCTGTGCACAGGGCAATGTGAGGGTTAACTCCCCTCCTGTGGGGATGCAGGAGGGCAGATGACCACAGAGATCGAACTCTTCCCTCCCAGACGGCGAGGCCCGGTTCCTGAAGCATGAGTCATCCAGGAAAAATTAATAACGGAAACGGCTAATTTATAACGGGGCGCGTGCAAGGAAAGGGCACGTGTGGGGAAGGGACGGCTAATGGTGACTTTTCTCATTAACAATAAGCTGACCGGAGCGATCCATCTGCCAACGTGAGCCACTCAGAAGACTCAGAAACGTCACCAGGAGGGACCCCGGAGCACAGGCAGCCGAGATGGCTTTGCTGACCATCAGCCAAGGACACCCTCTGTCCTCTTGCTGTCCGCCAGCCCCCCCCCCCCCCCCCCCCCCCCCCCCCAACTGACATTGCCTGGTTCTCATCCTGACACCAGCTCATTGGGTCTGGGCCTGGGCAAGTGACCCCTCCCTCCTTTATTCTGTCCTTCCTTCTCGCCCCGTCCTCTCTTTTCCCTTCTGTTTCTGCCCCCTCCCTCTCTTCTTCCCCACTTCCTGCACCTTCTGCTTCGTTTGCTTTCTCTGCCTCTCCATCATTTCTGTCTCGCTTCCTCGCTGGCCTCTCTGTCATTGTTCCTCAGCGTTTCCCTCTTCCTCTCCTGGTCCCCCTTCTCCTGCCCTTCTCCCTTCTCCCTGGAGCCCCTGCCTACATCCTTGGCATGAATGAGTCTCAGAGCAGGAGAAGGGGAAGGACTGGTTCCCTGAGCTCCTCACACTTGCATGGGTCCATGAAGGTTGTGACAATGCAGATCGGCCCCAGCAGGAGTGGGCGGGACCTGGGAATCCCACAGGTTCACAAGGTCCCAGGTGACATGGATGCTGCGGGTCCCAGGTCCTAGGCGCTCCAAGGCTTTGGAGCATTGGTGTCGAGTGCTCCATGGACAGAGCGGGAGACCAGCCTGAAGAGGGGAGACCTGTCGGGGCCTGGGCCTCCGTGGCCTGATGGCAGGATGGGAACTCGGTCTTTCTAGGGGTGACACAGCCAGGACCCCCTTCCCTCTTCGAAGCTGACTGTTGTGTGTGAGCTGTCATAGCTACAACTTAGGGGAGAGAAACCCTGTTTTCCAGTTTAAAGTCAGGTTTACAGTTAAAAAGAATGACTGCCTTAGACTCAGCTCTGGGTTTGAATCTCAGCTCCCACATATCTTCTCCTTGACATTGAACAAGTCCTCTAACCTCTTAGGGCCTCAGTCTTTACCCTTAAAACATGGTCAGTATTTATCTCTCCGGCAGCTGTGAGGAGGAGTCTGCAGGTGGTCTGCTTACAGTACCCGGCTCAGGGGTGGGACATAACCAAGTCCTGCATATCCCCCCCTGCCCCATCTCAGAGCCTCAGGTGTCAGGTTGGCGGGCTCCTTGCTAATGGGGGCACCTGTCTCCCTTGTGCAGAGGCACAGGGACAGAGGTCGTCCATCCTTCAGTGCTGCGGAAGCTCCTGCACCCCCTGTGTGAGGTCATCCTTCACGGGCCACCTATCCATGGGGCCCAGGGAGCAAATCCCCATACCTTCACCTCGTCAAAGCGACCCATGGAGATAAAGTCCAGAGATGGTTGCCCCAGGAGACTTAACCCATGTGGTGCCTCGATATCCTCCACGTGAACACAAATGACCAATCCCTGGCCAAGCGTCTATTGGTCTTTGTTATGACTCATGTTGTCATTACAAATAGCTTTTGCTGGTTTACCTGTCTCTCTCTCTTTTCTCTCTCCCCCAACCATGGCCCATGCTTCACTGGACTTCTCCAGAATGGACCTTGCCCTGTTTAGTCCAGCTCCGACCCTGCCAAACCAGGGACATCAGCCCGCTCAGGAGCCGGCTGCACTGTGGACAGTCCTCTGGGTTTCCAGGAGGAAGGGCGGTGGCCATTTTATTTCTATGCCCAACCCCTTTGTAAATCACAGGGACATTGAGTTTGCAGGTCTCAGGCTCCTCTCCCCACCGCATTGCATCTCAGGGTGCCAGTCCCCGAGTCCCCGGGGAGACTTCTTGCGTAGCCTGGAAACCACTGTGAGCTGAACGCGCAGCTGGGAGAGCAGGTGGCGGTTCAGGGCTGTGTTCCCGGCTCGGACCGCGGCTGCATCCCTAGGTGCCTCTGTGACACAGAGAAGTCACTCTTCCCTCCAGCTTCACTGTCCTCGAATGAACACAGAGATGACCATGCCAGTCCCTGCGGGACCCGAGAGGGTTCTCTGACTCTGTGTGTATCTCGTGTGCTGGGCTCGGTGTCTGCCTGGGAAGATGCTGCATTCTCCGGGCCCCGCACCCTGTCCATGGTTCAGGCTGCCCCACTGTCCCCGGTGGTCTCTGCCCTCACATCAGCCAGTTTTCTTTAAAAAAAAATATTTTTATTGATTTCAGAGAGGAAGGGAGGAGAGAGAGAGAGACATCAATGATGAGAGAGAATCATGGATTGGCTGCCTCCTGCACACTCCACACTAGAGATCGAGCCTGCAACCCGGGCACATGGCCTGACAGGGAATAGAACTGTGACTTCCTGGTTCATAGGTCAACACTCAACCACTGAGCCACACCAGCCAGGCTAGTTTTCTGAGCTTAGTAAGTCCAGGGTTGGACATATGTCCCTGGTCTATGAGTCAGACCAACAAGGCTTGTGACCAAGTCATTTTGGTGGGTTGTTGTGTTGTTTTGTTTGTGTCTCTTTGTTGTTTCATTCCTGTGGCATCACCATGAAGCTAAGTCTGCTTGCATTCTGCTTGCGGAAGGCAGGAAAGGTAAGAATTTAATTACAGGCCATGGAGTCTGATTAAAACAGAAGGTTTTAGAAAACATGTACGTTTCCTTTCTTTCAAAGAGAAACATCGGGAGTAGGGTGTTGCTGTCCTCTTCCTGGGCTGTTTCTTCCACTTGCATTTCTTTTTCTTTCCTCTTCTCTTTTCTTCACTCTTTTCTGCCTTTCTTATTTTCTAAAAGGCTCTGGACGGCTGCCAGTTATTATTATAAGCTGAATGCTTTGGCATGGAGCCAAGAGCTGATAGGTGAGCCTGAAGAGAGAATGAATGGTTTCTCCCACTTCCCCTCCCCCCAGCCCCCGGGTAGCCGGAGGCGGGGGGCGGGGGGAGGTGGGGGACGTGCTTCTGTTGTCTGGATTTTGCAAATATGCTCTGATCCTTGGGAGAGCAGGGTCGTGTGAGGGGTCTAAATGGCAGGATGGTTGTCCGAGGTGAGCGTGGGGGATTTTGTCCTTCTCTCGTGATCAGTGATTTCGTATTGAATTGGATTATTGTGATCGAAGACTGACCGGGTGTAAGGCGGGTCTGGGCTGCAGTGGTTTCAAAGTGGGAGATGCCACCTGAAGACCAACCGATTCCAGGAAAATGGAGGTTGAAATGTCCAAAAACTGTCACCAATGCTTTGCACTCACTGGACTTTGCCAGCCCTCACGTCCAAAGAGAGGGGCCTTCCCGGGGCCTATCCTGAGGCGGGGAATAGGAGTCCCCTGGCCTGGCTGCAGCAAGTTATGACGAGCTAAGTGGCTCAAGACAACACACCTTGGTGACCTCACGGTCTGGAGGCCCGAGTTCCTGACCCAGGGTGGGCACTGCATTCCTTCTAGGAATTCGGAGGGAGCGTGGCCCTTGCCCTTCCCAGCTCCTGGAGGTCGCCCAGGCTCCCTGACTGTGATGCTGTGACGCTGACCTGCTCTGTCACCCCGTCTCCTCTGGCTCTGCCTCCCCGGCCGCATCCCCTGCTTTCTCGCATCTGCCTGCTTCTTTCTCGGAACCTGTCACCACAGGGGCTCACTCAGATAATCAGGATCACCTTCCCCGCTCAGGACCCAGGGTCAGTCCCACCTGCAGTCCCCTGTGCCGTGTGCATGAGCACATTCACAGGTTCTGGGGTTGGGACGGGGCCATCCAGGCGTGAGGAGTGGGCCCAGTCCTGTCTACCAGCGGGGCTTTGCCGATTCTCACTGGCCAGCCTGACAGACGCGTGTGGAACCGTGGTTTTAACATGCGGCTCCAGGGGCTTCAGCCTGCAGAACACACACCATCCCTCTGATTTAGCTGAAGGGCGTCCCCGGGCATTCAGGGCTTCGTCCTCCAATCCCATACTCTGCCCTGATGCTTAGACCTCCTCTCTGCACAGTGGAAACCCAGGCACAGCTCCTGCGAGGAGTAAGGCCTGTCTGGGCTAAAGTGGTTCCATCCACATTAGAACACCCGCCACCAGGAACGGTGTGACTTGCCTAGGCTTCTGTGGCTCCTCCCTCCTCCCTCTGCCTCTTCCATCTCACCCCCTTCTGCAGTGCATGCTGGCGCTGGCACCGTGAAATAAGTAGCCACATTCCAATACAAACATTCAGAATGGCCTTAGGCCCAAACATAAATGCCCAGAGACTAATTCCAAACCACAGCTGGGCAGCTTGAGATTTGCTCCTCCCCATGATTTTGCCGCTGGGATAGCAGAAAAGGAGGATGAAGAGAGAGGGCCCCCAACTCAGCTCCCACATGCCTTCTTCCTTTGCCCCGTGTTAACAGTGGCCGCAGAGCTGGGATCCTGAAGCTCAGTGGCTTTTAGGAGATGATTTCGGAACATCTTAAAATGCAGCTGTACGACCGTCACATGGACAGATCCAGAGCCTCGTAGATGGAGAATGTTCCTATTTCAACCCCATTCGAACGAAGCACGTGACGTGCAAAATCCCCATCATCCAGGATATTTAAGCAGCACGTTGTTTTAAAGAGAACATTCATGTATTAGCAATTCAACAAAAGATAACCAAATCAGGGTTTTTTAAAAAGAAGGAACAGTACGTCTCCCGGGAGCCGGGAGGTTGAGCTCTGATAGTACACACTGCCGTCCGCCTGTTTCATGCATGAACTCGGCCTTGTGCCTCGGCCACCGCCTATGCTCCATGCAGATACTAAAGCTTCATGGTTTTAACAGGTTTTTGTACAACTGAGTAAACAAAAGAATATTATTTATAGGTCCCCAGAGGAAAGGCTTAGCATCTCCTCACTGGTAGGGATTGTGTGGCTTTGGCTACTTTTTTTCAGGTCTCTGAGGGAACGAGGTTGCCGGCCTTTCTCACATTCCTGGATGTCACACTGGGACGCTGAGGCTCTAACGGAGTCACCGAGAGAGAACACTTTTTTTCCCTGGGAAATGTGCTTTTGTGGTGAGGGGAATGCTGGGAGCATTTGGGGCCATCCTCGTAGTCTCCACTTTTGTTCACTGTGTCTTCAAAGTGAGCCGAAGCGTCTGTGAGCCTCCCGGAAGGAGGGGATGGAGGTGCTTTTCCGGGCGCTGAAGGCGGGCTTGGGAGGAAGGCGCTACCAAGGCCGGACATCGGGAGGAGCTGCAGAAAGAGGAGGAGGGAAGAACAGGGAGTTGAGCCCTAGCCAGTTTGGCTCAGTGGATAGAGCGTTGGCCTGCAGCCTGAAGGGTCCCAGGTTCAGTTCTGGTCTGGGTCATGTACCTCTGTTGCAGTCTCCATCCCCAGCTCTGGTGGGGGCGTGTGTGGGGGAGGCAACCAATCAATGTGTTTCTCTCACATCCATGTTTCTCTCTCTGAGTCTCTCCCAATCCCTTCCACTCTCTAAAAATCAATATCAATGGAAAAAATATCCTTGGGTGAGAATTAACAATAAACAAACAAACAAACAAACAAACAGGGAGCTGAGAAAGAGTGGGAACACGGGGCGGACGTGGAGCTGAGAGCCGGCGCTTAGGAAGAGGGGAGCTGAGAAAGAGTAGGAGGGTAGGAACACGGGCGGACGTGGAGCTGAGAGCCGGCGCTTAGGAAGAGGGGCTCTCGGACGAGACTTCCTTGAGCACCAGCTTGTCCTTCAAACTGCAGGTCCTCTGTGGCCAGGGCTGGGGAGCATCCTGGGGGATGCACCCTAGGCTCCCAAGGGCTGAGTGACGGACAGGAATTCCTTGGTAGACACTTTTCTGGTTAGATTCCCCAGTGTCTAGCCAGAAACAGGTAATGCATGTCAGCTCCTAATATGCATCACGGTCTGCAGAGTCTACTTTCCTGTGCAGCGTTGAGAGGGCATCGCTAAGCCTACACATGGGCGGAATAGGGTCCCTGAGGAGAACTAAGGGCTCCTGGGACATGGTCAGTGTGCTGCACAGATGTCTACAGAGTCTACTTTCCTGTGCAGCGTTGAGAGGGCATTGCTAAGCCTACACATGGGCGGAATAGGGTCCCTCAGGAGTACTAAGGGCTCCTGGGACATGGTCAGTGTGCTGCACAGAGCTGACCCGATGGTGCAAATTACACTCGCCCGTGCTCAGCTCTTCAAGAAAGACCTGGCAGCTGAGATCAAAGCTTCACAATTTATCACTTGCTCGGGATTGATGGAAAACTATTCAGTTTAATCAATTATAAAGGTACATCCTTTATCCCCAATATGTATAATCCATTCTTCAGATAGTCGCAATCCTTAAATAGAGACATACGCTCTGTTTTGTTTTAAAGAAGGCCTGGTAGAATACAGTTCCTGCTCAGGGTGGATTTGGATTTGTCCCTCAGCCACACCCAGAGCTTCTGTTTGTCTTGCGCACACACATGATCTCTTTTAATCTGACCTCAAACCTACTAACCAAGGTAGGTCCGCACTCCTATTCTTGATACCACCTTGTCTTCAGTTTCCTCAGGTGTTATTTTCTTATCTAATGTGAGTCCATAATTTATCAACTTTTGTCTTTGCCTAAAACCCCTTTCTATCAACAAAGGAGGGAAATTGGCAGGAAAGCGGAACGTGCAATAAAGACATCCACGTTCCACATACAGCTGCCCATCACCTCTTCCCTCCTACCCGGCTTTGCCCTTCATGTAAATGGGGAGGTCAGACTAGATTACGTCCCGGTTCCTGGTCTCCCCCACTCCCGTCACCTTCCCACCTGGACAAGCCCTGCAAAAGAGGTTACTTGTTTTGTAGGTTTTCTATCCCATCTTTTCCACAGAATCATTTCTGTTACTTTTGGAGGGGAAAAATAAACCATCTTTCTTGGCAATCAAGAAAGGCATCTAAAGACACCCCTATGGTCCCGCTGCCCTCCTGCAGGGATGACAGCTGTTAGAGAGAAATCAGAATATTGTACGGATCATGTCAGAAGACCAGGGTTTGCTCTTTCTCTCTTTACTATTCTGAGCAGGTTATGTGACCTTTACAATTTGATTTCTGTCCTCTTGAGGTGTAGAACTAGGGTTCGTCCTGGCCTACTTCAGAGCAACTCTTGGAAGATCTAAATGGATGATGTTCAACCAACTTGTCACCAAAGGCACATGGGTAGCAGGAGCTGTCTCTGGTCCAGGTCTCCAGCGCCCGCCAACTATTTGGCTACCAGCAGAACCAGCAGGAGTCGCCAATTTGATCCTGCAGTTTCCTGGCTCCCCCTCGCCTCCAGGATGCTGTCGTCTATTTCATTTCCAGCCTCAGCTCCCACCACCACCTTCCCCCACCCACAAGGAGCCTGGCCCCAGCCATGGAGCCATCCTGGAAGCTTCGGCCAGGTCAATCCTGCACACTTCAGAGACTTTCATCGCCTCTTCTCTCTGCCCGGAAAATTCATTTCCATCTATTTTTTTCATCTGATTAAATACTTCTGATATAGTTTGCAAGAAGACCTCCCCTTCCTTCATCTTTTTTTAAAAGTATATATATTTTTATTGATTTCAGAGAGGAAAGGAGAGGAAGGGAGAGAGAGAGAAGCATCAATGAGGAGAGAATCATTGATTGGCTGCCTCCTGCACACCCCTTACTGGGGATGGAGCCCACAACCCCTAGCATGTGCCCTTGACCGGAATTGAACCTGGGACCCTTCAGTCCACAGGCTGACACTCTATCCACTGAGCCAAACCAGCTAGGGCCTTCATCTTTTTATTTAAAAAATAATAGCATCAATAATAAGACATTACAATTACAGTGATATTCTCCTGGTCCCCGTCACCTGGCTCCCCCTCGCCTCCAGGATGCTGTCATCTATTTCATTTCCAGCCTCAGCTCCCACCACCTTCCCCCACCCACAAGGAGCCTGGCCCCAGCCATGGAGCCATCCTGCAGGCTTCGGCCAGGTCAACCCTGCACACTTCAGAGACTTTCATCGTCTCTTCTCTCTGCCTGGAAAATTCATTTCCGTCAATTTTTTTTCATCTGATTAAATACTTCTGATATAGTTTGCAAGAAGACCTCCCCTTCCTTCATCTTTTTAAAAAAGTATATATATTTTTATTGATTTCAGAGAGGAAAGGAGAGGAAGGGAGAGAGAGAGAAACATCCATGATGAGAGAGAATCATGGATCGGCGGCCTCCTGCACGCCCCACACTGGGAATGGAGCCGGCTGCCTCCTGCACACCCCTTACTGGGGATGGAGCCCACAACCCCTAGCATGTGCCCTTGACCGGAATTGAACCTGGGACCCTTCAGTCCACAGGCTGACACTCTATCCACTGAGCCAAACCAGCTAGGGCCTTCATCTTTTTATTTAAAAAATAATAGCATCAATAATAAGACATTACAATTACAGTGATATTCTCCTGGTCCCCGTCACTAGTCTTGTTTATTTTCCTTCCCGGAAGCAGACACCCTCCTGGACTTGACAATGGTCAGTCCCTGAAGTATTTTTAACAAAATCCCAAGTATGCATGTTGCCATGAAACATAGCGTGCTCTTAAGCATGTTTTAAAATTTATATATATGCGATCATGCTGTGTGTCTATTTTTGCAACTTGCTTTATAAAATTAAATATAAGCCCAGAATCTCTATACTAAAGACCAAAGACCAACAGAGAAACATCGACCAGACGGTCAAACCTCAGAGGGAAGGTAGGGGAGGGTGGGGGTAAGGGGGAGAGATCAACCAAAGGACTTGTATGCATGCATATAAGTCTAACCAATGGACACAGACAACAAGGAGGTGAGGGACAGGAACCTGTGGCCTCTGGATGGTGAGGCCACAGGTTCCTGTCCTGTCAGCCCCCAGCCTGTGCGACTTCGAGGGGCAGCCCCAGCCCAAGGATCTGGAAGACCGCACTGCCATCTCTTCTCTACCTCCTGCCTGTTTGCCTTTAGCTCAGAAGTTACTGTTGACCTTTCTAGAAGCCAGCATCTTTCACAAGATTTGTCTCTTCTTTATTGGCAGCAACATCCTTAAGTTTGCTGATTTTATGTCTATTTTTTTTAATCCTCACCCAAGGACGTGTTTTTTGATTGATTTTAGAGAAAGAAAGGGAGG
>NW_005369964.1:3971658-4001176 GCF_000412655.1 Myotis brandtii
GAGAGAGGGAAGGAGGGAGGGAGGGAGGGAGAAAGAGAAAGAGAGAGAGAAAGAAACTGAGAGAGAGAAACATCAATTGGTTGCCTCCCACATTTCCCTGAATGTGGATCAAACCCAAAACTTAGGTATGTGCCCTGACTGGGAATTGAACCGGCAACTTTTTGGTGTATGTTATGATGCTTCAACCAACTGAGCCACCTGGCCACCAGGGCTTACATCTATTTTCTTAAATCCTCACTGGAGGACATGCTTAGAGAGGAAGGGGGAAGAGAGAGAGAGAGAGAGAGAGAGAGAGAGAGAGAGAAGAAAGGAACATCAATCAATCAATCAATCAATCGGCCACTTTCCCTATGTGCCCCAACTGGAGATCCCACCTGTAACTCAGGCATGTGCCCTGACTGGGAATCAAATCAGTGACCTTCTGGTGCACAGGACTATACTAAACCAACTGAGCCACTCCGGCCTGGCTCGCTCTGTTTTCACAGATAAAGAAACTCTGACAGTTGGTGAGCAGGCTAGCTGGCCTCCAGCACATGGCTGCCTCCCCGCCCCCCAAAATCTCCAGCCACACCTCACTGCTGAGGGAAACTGGCTTGCACACAGATAGAAAGGAGGGAAATGCTAAGTACCCAGGCAGGAGATAGAAGCTGAAGAGTAATGAAAAAAATGTCATTTTAATTCACCAATAACACCCCCCCCCCACGCCCCGCCGGCCCTGTCCTGGCCCGAAACCCTTGTTAATGCAGCCAGCGTGGTGCAGATCCTTCCGGAAACATTCGGAGGAACTCTGAGCGCACTCAGAGGCTTGGAGGGCTCTCAGCGAGTTATTTTGAACGCGAACACAAAGCCCTTCCCTACAGTACAATGCAACTTGATTTTGTATGGCGCCCCATTCACGCCGGAACCCCCACGGAAGCTCACGCGTCCTGTTTTTCATCATCGTTGAGTGACTTACTGTCAAACACTCTACCACTTCGCCTAATGCAACCTGCGCTGGAAGAAAGGTTTTTTCTGACAGGGATTGAGAGGGCCACAGGCACTTTCTTCTGGCTCCACCTCCTTAGTCACCTCTTGCCTCTGATGAGGGAACAGAGGACCACCTGGGGGAGGTGAAGGATGGGAGGCATGGATTTTCCATTCTTCCCCCCTCTCTGAACTACTCATGTGCTCAGATTACAGTGTTGAATAACAATAAAACTACCCAGAGTGGCTCTGATTTTTTTCCCACGCCTTGAAAAGGGACTCCTGTCTCCTACCATGATGAGAAGACAGCTGGCACATGGATGAACAGTGGTGGAGGGTCCTGGTTTTCGCTCCAGGCTCTGCCAACCAACTGGCCAACTTTAGGTCCTTGGGCGAACCCCTCCCCTTCTCCTACGTGGGTGTCTGGGTGCCCTGAAGAAGCAAAAGGCCACGCCCTCTCTGTGCTGTGTATTAACACAGATCCCCACCTGCCTCTTTCTTAGCCTGGGTTTTTGGTTCCTTAAGAGAATCCAGTGATACAGAGCCGTGTAGGTTATGCATAGTCAGTCAGAGGAAAAGCTCCTGATTGAACAAACTTCATGAGCTAAAGATAATGTTTGGGGAAGACAGCGGGCAATGTAACTGGATGGAGGATGAATTGATACAGAGTTGACATTGATACCAGAAATCAAGGACAGGGCTTCCTTGCTCTGCTTGTCCTGCTCTCTTTCTCGGTGAGCAACCAACAAAGGCTTCAGGGAGAGCTGAAGAGGCCTCCCAACAGGCAGATGTTCCTACTCATTTGGAGCATGAACCTCAGATAGGAAGCCTCGGAGGCAGCATCTGGCCCCACGTGGTCTTGCTGTGCACAGGCCCACTGAGTGCAACGCTCCTCCACCTCGCAGTGCAAGGTACAACCTTCCTGCCTCCACGTGGCTTCTGCAGCCACTCTTAGCACCACGGAGTCCCTTCCATGACACTATGCCACAGGCCCAGAGGAGCAGCAGACCTCCTGGATAGGACAGCCTGACGCAGCCACGGCAGCTGCCCTCAGCTAAGGCGATGGGCATAAGGATCATCGCCAGTGTGGGCCAGCTGACCAGAGAACAAGAACCCTCAGTTGCATTTGCCTTCCGGAGATTAGTTAGGGCTGTTCCACTGTCCACTTTGTCTACTTTCTTATACTCCTAATTCTCCCCAGGACTGTGGATGAGGACACCAGGTTCCTGGTTGAAGACCCTGATAGAGTGCTTCTATGTTTTCAATCTCATGTACAGGAAGTCCAGGTCTAGTGTGGGCATATTGCATGGTCAGGGACCTGATTCATTTCTCTCCTATTTGTTGGCCTCCTTTTGGTCTGACAGCTACATCCTCAGGGTGTTTCCCTATAGAATCACGTGATGGATTTCAGAATCTAGAGGCAGCATGCTGCCAGGGCTCTGAGTAAGAAAGCTTCTCCCCCACATCACAGTGAAACTATAGTACCCCGCAAACTCTGACAAGTGGGAGCCTGGGCTCCAGAACTCTTTATCCTCTGGAGGGATCCATAGCCCATTACGGACTGCAGCCATTCCGGTTCCACTCTTGGATCTCATGGTCTTTCCACCTCCCTGAGTCACAAGAGCTGCATCTGGTAGAGTTGAATAGCTGAATCAAAGATAGATTCTATTAGCCTGACTGGCATGGCTCAGTGGTTGAGCATTTGTTCAATTCCTGGTCAGGGCACATGCCAGGGTTGTGGGCTCGATCCCCAGTGTGGGACGTGCAGGAGGCAGCTGATCATTGATGTTTCTATCTCTCTCTCTCATGCTCCCTTTCTCTCTCTCTGAAGTCAATAAAAATACATTTTTAAAAAAGATAGAATCTATTAAGAAGAAGGAAAGGAGGAAGGGATGTATCATTACCATTTCACAGATGGGAAAACTAAGACAGAGTGAGGTTAAGTATCAAGTTCATGCAATATGAACTGACCACACAATTAAGTGGCAGATTAAAATTTGTACCCGAGTCAGTCTGTACCAAAGCCTGTGTTTATTGCATAATGGACAGGGGAGGGGTGGCAGAGAGGAGGAGGAATCAAAGAGGAAAAGTAGGAGTGAGAGGGGAAGCATGCAGCAAGGAAGTCCTCCCCAACAGGCCTTGCTAATGCACCAGGGCCAGCTTCAGAACCAACTGTCACCATGTGGTTTTCCAGTTCATTACTCCTTGGCATCAGCGAGTTCTCATTTGTGAGAAGAAAACAATGACTTTAAAAGGCTCATAAAGATTCCTGGACCTCAGCAGAGGCTTCCCCAAACATCATTTCATTCCATTCGGAGAAAAGTGAATCTGCTTTCTTCAGAGACAGCCTTCGCTTCCAGACATATTAATTTACAAATGAACAGAAGACAACCGTCCTGCGCTTGGCTGAACTCCAGATATTAGAGGAGGACAATAGCTGAAGCCGTTCAACGAAAGTCAAATGCAACAGAGGTGCAGGCCTGAGTTTTAAAGAAGCTCCAGATTTTATAGTTTCATTCTGAATGGGGTCCTGTTAGTCCTGAGAATAGTAGTATTTTAAGAGACAGGAAAGTTTCCCTTTGTCTATGGGACACCCTAGCCTGGTCCTTTCTGTTCGTTTCCTGGGTGTCCTGGGCAGGAGTAAGCATTCCTGCTCAGAAGAAATGCTGGGCTGAGAAAGGGAGGAAGCTCCTGGCTGTGGTAACCCACACCCTGAATTGCCTCAAGTAACTTCCATGCTTAAAGTTCTCTCTCTGTTTCATTGTGTTGGCCAGAGAGTTGGATTCATCCAGAGTGGAAAGTGAGAGTAGGACATAAAGTAAACCTTTGTTGTGGAAATGAACCCTTGCCATCTCCTTTCCTTCTTCTATTATTTTAATTAATCAATTATTTTCTCTAAGGAAGAAAGATCCCATTTCCAATTTGTTTTAGGGACCTTGCACTTTGTACTCACAACTCCAACTATGGTACCTACGTTAAACGGTACCAGTATTTTACAAAACATATTTTCCACAGAATCCTAAAGAAGTCTCAACATTGTCTAATACAGAGCCGCACAGAAAACATTACAAATCAACATTGGCAAGTCAGCATGAGACCAATTTCTCCTGTATGTTTAGGACCTGCTAGGTGGGCCTGAGGAGGGGAAATTTCACATTTTTGATTTAGTGAAATTTCAGATATTTTAGAAATTCTGGGTCAGTGGAAAGATCAATGGAAAGATTACAGATGTTAGAAGTAGATAATTACTTCAATTCTGGTTATCTCACATCTAAACTCTATAGCTTTGAGTAAGTCAAGACAATTCTTTATGACTCAGTTGTCTCATATGATGGCAGGAAAAACTATTACCTACCTATAGGTGTAGTTGTTCTTTAGTGATATTGTTTGCCGAGCCTTTGGTAAAAGATAGGGTCTCAATAAGTGTTAGTTTTTTCTACCATATGGTGCTCTTAATCCTCTATGTGGGCCATGTTTGCATCCCTGAGAAATGGTTGGTTGAAAATTTCTAGATGAAACTTAGATAACCAAACAAATCTTTCTCAGTATCAATATTTCAAAGAGAGGTTTGATTCTGGTCATATCAGAGTAAATTGTATTAGACTAACCCCAAAGCCAATGACAATAACAACTCTGAAAAAAATTAAAATATTTTGAATGGTTGGGAAGCAAACAAAGTAGGCAGGACATGATCCTTGAAACAAGAGAGGTAAACTAGATATATGAGTCCCACATTTATCTGGCTTTTACTGTGTAGACATGGGGGGAAAGAACTCAAACATAAAAGAACAGAATTACTTGGCAGAAGAAAAAAGATGTGAATTTAAGACTGATTATTGATGGGAAATAAAATGAAATGAAATGAGACATATTTGGGAAGCCCCAAATTCTGCATACCAGTTATTTCTAAATCTTTGATTGATTCTTAAACTTGATATTTATGAGAAAGGCACCAAAAAATTACCAAAGAGCCTTGCAGAAACTAGAAGTTGAGGGCTAAATAACTGAGTAGTTTAAAAAGTTACTCAGTACTAGGGAAGACATAATTTGGAGATGATATTTCATCACATTACAGGGGTTTGGTAAAAACAATGAGTATTTCATTGAAAACATAGAATCACTATATCATAAGAAAAAGGACAAAACCCAAAAACTAATCAATTAAATGATCAATAAGTCAACAAACAACAAAATAAACTGATCTAGAAAGGCATAAATCCAATACAAGAAGATCTTCTAGTAATGTAATTGCCTGTCAATAGAAAAAAAAAAGCAACTCAACATTATTTTGAGGAAGTTAGCAACATCCAAATTATCTATGAAAAATGCACAATATCATGTATGCAGTAACTCATAAAACATACCAAGAAGCAGGAAATATGGCCTATAATCAAGAGAATGTATAGTCAAGAGAAGTAGACTGACAGATGTATCAGGTGTTAGATTGTGAAAATGACTTTAATATAGCTATTAAAACTTCAGTAAATAAATTACAAATAAAAACAAAAGAAGTAACGAACAGTGGAACATTATCAAGGAAATATATAATGTATAAGGGAAAAACTAGTGAAAATTTTTGAACAAAAAAACATGGACTATATGAAATAAATAGTGCAAAAATAGACTTAAAAGTGGTTTGGATACCTTAGGTAAATGATCAGTGAACAAATCAATATAAAGTGAAGCTCAGAGTTGAGCAAACATATTGGAAACATTCAGAACTTTGGAAACACAAGGAATAGTATGAAACTGTTTACTATGCATGTGCTTAAAGTTCCAGAAGGAAAATAAATAAAAATTATTTATAAAAATAAATAAACAAATAGTTGCCAGAAGAGTCCAAATTTAGAGAAAAAAAATTATTTACAGGTCCAGGAAGCTCTCAAAATCATAAACAGATAACAGTTAAAATTATGCAAACAATAAATAAAGAAAAAAACTTAAAAGTAGCCATAGATATATGTATACTATACAAGGAATTGTTTCACTGAAGAATACTAATGATGACTGACTTTTAATGAGATATGATGGAAGTCAGAAGGCAATGGAATGCCATCTTTAAAGTGATGAAAATGAATCTGTTGACCTAGAATTCCATTTCCAGCAAATATACATTCTTCAAAAGTTAAAGTATAATTAAGATATTTTGTATTTTTAAAAAACTGATTAAATCTATGTCCAGCAAATTTATACAATAAGTGCTTTAAAAAGTTCATCAGGAGGAGGAAAAAAATATCAGGTAAAAATTCTGATTTAGACAAAATATGGAAGAATTCAAGAAGTAGTATATATGTGACAAAATAAAACTGAAAAATTTTAAATAAATTTTTAATATTATGAATAAATAATAGAATGCCTAAAGCAAAAAGGTGACATTTATAACACAGGTAAAATGTACAACAACAGCAGCACAGAAGATACAAACATTAATAATAAGTATGCCATTATATGGTCCTTACTTTATATTTAAAGTAATATAATATTTGAAAATAGACTTGGATATGTTATTGCAACTACAACTAATATAATAGAACAACAAAATAAAATCATATACCTAGTAGGTTCTACCTATGAAAAATTAATCATAACAAATAATCCAAAAAAAAATTGTCAAGGGAACAACCAGAGAATCAATGAACAGATGGGACAGGTGGAAGATAAATAGCAAAACAGTATATTTAAATCTAACCATGCTGGTCAAATAAAGGTAGATATTCTCACAATAAATTAAAAAAAGAAGGACTGATTATATGTTTATAAAAAATCACACAAATATGAAGACACTTAGATTAAAAAGAAATAGAGAAAAAATAAAACAGAGATAGTAATATATGTGAGATACATTTAAAACACTGCTCAGAGAAAAAAATTAGTTAAATATTTATATTAGAAATAAAGAAAATTATAAAGTCAATTATCTAAGTTTCCAACTTAAAAATTGGAACACAAAGAAGACCTAAACTCCAAACTAAGAAGTAAAAACTAAAAGTTGCTATTTAATATCTTATGCAAAGATTACCAATATCAGAACCAGAAGTTAAGACATTATTAAAGGTCCTTAGTTCTATGAACATCAATAGGATAATAAGGAAATATAATAAACATCTTTCTAACAATAAGTTTTACAATTTGAAGAAATGAACAATTTTTTTTAAAGTCACAGACTAGCAAAGCTTACACAAGAAGGAATAGCTAATGTGAGTATTCCTACATTTATTTTTAAAATTGAGTTAAAATTTTGAAATTTCCCATGGAGAAAATTTAAGATTTACATTGTTTCACAGGTGGATTTTACCAAATGTTCAATTTACAATTAATGACTCTACAGGCACTCTGTCAGAAAATAGAGGAGCAGCAAATATTTCCAAATCCATTTCATTAGGCCAGTATTTATCTGAAAAAAATTATTAGACAAAGACATTACCAAACAAAAGTTAACTCACATAAACATAGATGCAGAATGTTATAACAATATTTTGTTTCTTTTTGTTTGTTTGTTTTTGCAAAATCAAATCTAGGAATATATAAAACTGAATAACGCAGCTTGGCCAGCGTAGTGCAATGATTAAGTGTTGACTTATAAACCAGGAGGTCAATTCCTGGTCAGGGCACATGCCTGGGTTGCGGGTCCACAGTGTGGGGCGGGCAGAAGGCAACAGATCAATGATTCTCTGTCATTATTGATGTTTCTATCTCTCTCTCCCTCTTCCTTCCTCTCTTTAGTCAATAAAAATATTTTTTAAATGGAAAATGCAAATGAGCAAGATGGATTTATCTTAAGAATGCCAGGTTAGCTTAACATTTGAAAATAAATTAAAGAAAGTTATAGTCACAGAGTAAAATAAAATAATATTTAATCACCCTCAATACATACAAAAAAAGAATTTAATTAAATTCAACATCCAGTCATAATTAAAAAATAATGATCCCTCAACAAACTAGTAATATAAGAAAACTTCCTTAATTTATAAAAGACATCTATGAAAACCCACTTATGGTAAGTAAGTAAGTGTGTAAAATAACTTGTACTTAATGGTAGATTATTGGTTAGCTTGCCACTAAAATTAGAACTACTGCAAGAATGCTTATTTTCAGCACTTCTTTTCCACATTATGCTATAAGTTCTTGCAAGCACTAGGTCTAAAAATAAATAAGTAGAATTAAGATATAAAAGAATTGAAAGTATCTTATGCATAAATGACTAGATTGTTCACATAAATAACTCTAGGAAATAAAAAATATTAAAATCAAATATACTTGAATTGATAAGTGAATTTAGTAAGATTTCAGGGTATTCGGTCAAAGTATTTAAGAATTTGAATTTCAAATATACTAGAAATACACAATTAGAAAGTAAAATTTAAAAATCACCATTTATAATAGCATAAAAGTCACAAAATACATAAAAATATATTTTGTAATAATATTCCCTAAATATTGTCAAATATTGCAGAAAATAATTTTTTAGACCTAAATAAATAGAGAGATGTACTATGTTCATGAATTGGGAGACTCAAATTGTCCTCAAATTGAACTTTAGACCTAATATAATCCCAACTAAAGTAAACAAATTTGCCTGCATCTATATGATATCTCTAGTCATCAAAAGACACCATGAAGAAAATAAAAAAGTCATCCACAGAATGGAAACATTTACAATACATATATCTAACAAGGGGCTTATATCTAAAATATATAAATGATTTCCACATATCAAATTAAAATTTCACAGTCCATTAAAATGGGCATATATATATATCAAAAAAGAAGATAAACAAATTAAAAGGACATTAAAAGGTGCTTAGAAATATTTGTTCTCCTAGAAACATAAATGAAAACCACAATAAAATCCACTGCACACCCAATAGAATGACTAAAATTAAAATTACTGACAACTAAAATAAGGTTGTGTAGCAACTGGATCTCATGCATTTTAGGGGAATGTAAAATGGTACAACCATTTTGGGAGGCTTTTAAGCAGTTTCTTTGAATGTTAAACATTCACTTGTCTTATGAACCAGCCACTTGTATTCCTAGGGACTGATGGGAGAGAAATGGTAGCATGTGTCCACAAAAAGATATGCATTAGAATTTTCAATTTTTACTATTAATTATAGTAAAAAACTAGAAATGATACAAATGCTTATTATCAGGAAAATAGATAAACTGCTATTGATACATTCATAGAATATGATACAATAATAAAAAATAACAAAAGCTAAAAAACAAAACAAAAAACATGTGTGAATAGCAGAAACATTATATTCAGAGAAAGAAACCAGACAAAGAATAAATGTTGCATCATTTTCTTCATATAAATGTTCACTGGAAGTCTCAGTTCATTGAAAGTTTAAGAATGGACATAACTAAGCTGTGGAAATAGGTGGTGATAGACTGCAAGTGGCCACGAGGCCATGCTCTGTGGTGATGAAATGTCTGTATCGTCTTTGGCACATCCAATAGCTTTAGCTGAGAAACAAACCACCACCAGAATCAGTGGCTTAAAATACTGATGCAATTCCGCCTCTGCATTTGGTTCTTTGATGCCCTGTGAAGTGTCCTGGGGTTACCAGTTGTCCGGACTGGTTTCTCTCCGCACGGCAGAGAGAGGCTCCTTAGCAACTAAGTCTGGAGCTAGAAGAGCCTTCTTTCGGACACATGCTATTAGTCAGGTTTAGTCACAAGGCCAGCCCAGACTCAAAGAAAAGGGAAGTAGATTCCATCTTTTTTTTTTTAAAGTATATATTTTATTGATTTTTACAGAGAGGAAGGGAGAGGGATAGAGAGTTAGAAACATCGATGAGAGAGAAACATTGATCAGCTCCCTCCTGCACAACCTCAACTGGGGATCGAGCCTGCAACCAAGGTACATGCCCTTAACCAGAATCGAACCGGGGACCCTCCAGTCCATGGGTCGATGCTCTATCCACTGAGCAAAGTATGTATTTTATTGATTTTTACAGAGATGAAGGGAGAGGGATAGAGAGTTAGAAACATCGATGAGAGAGAAACATTGATCAGCTCCCTCCTGCACAACCTCAACTGGGGATCAAGCCTGCAACCAAGGTACATGCCCTTAACCAGAATCGAACCGGGGACCCTCCAGTCCATGGGTCGATGCTCTATCCACTGAGCCAAACCAGTTAGGGCTAGATTCCATCTTTTGATGGGAAGAGCAGGAGGCACATACGGGGGGGGGGGGCCTCTCTGGAGACCATTTAACCCAGTTCAAATGTTGGGTACATGGATGTGCATTTGTCAAAATTCATCCAACTAGACTCTTAAAATCTATGCATCTCACTATATGTAAATTCAAGCAAATGTGCAATGGAGTCGGCTGTGACAGTTCAGATTTCTCATCTTTACCATTTTTCGGTGAGCATATGGAATAAAATTAAGGGAGGGAAAGGGTTCTAAAGAATGCATATCAAGGTTCTTTCACTTCGTAAAGTTTTCTTTGGTTGAATTCTCTTTCCAGAATCTGTTACAAGGATGAAAGATGGTATAAAATCAAAGGGAAAATTAAAATTGCTCAGTAGGTCTTCCATAAAAGTCTGTGTTGGAAGAGTTCTCATGTGTAGCTTGGCTACTTGCACAAACTAGTCGAAGCACACAGTGATGGTTTTGTCGGATGCCGGGAAGAGAGGCCTTCTATGGTTTGTACCCCTTTCCCCCTTCATTTCACGGACATGGAAGAAGAGGTCACATCCAGGGATGAAAACCCCGGCTTTGGGGAGAGACCACTTGGGTTGAACTCTACCACTCACTACTTGTGGGAACCTGGAAAAGTGCATGACCCTCTCTGTGCCTTATTTTCCCCAACAGCAAAAGAGAAATAATGCCACTGAGCTGGTGGAGTTCTCGCGAAGAGAAGGAGAGGTCATATGAAGTGTTTAGCACGATGTCAGGCATGTCCGAGGGAGTCATTGTAGAACAGTAAGAATGTGAAAAGAAGAAAGAAATTGCATAACTCAGCAGCTAAAGACCTTCTCCAGTTAACCACACTCTTGGCAGCTCCTACTGCCACGCAGGACCCCACCGTCTCACACACAGCCCCCCCACACCCCGGAGCTGCTCTGTCTCTGCACGGCTCCATTAGTTGCAACTAGACTCCAAATATCAGGATTCTTGTCATTACAGGATTATGTGTGGGAATGCAAATCCCCCTAAGGAAGAACCTTATAATTATTAGGGCTGCTTGTAAGGGAAGGGATACCCCAGTAAAAATTCACTTTCTAATCACCAGAGGCATTACATGAGAGAAGGCTTACTCGCTTCTCAAGTTTTGCTCCTTCATGTTGCCAGAAGGGAATGTGTTTGATTTCTGGTTCACACGTGTCGTGTGTCTTTGCATGGGTCAGCCTAGCTGGACCTCAATTTCCTCACCTATAAAATGAGGTTGATGACAACCAGCTCAGGAACTGCGGTCAGTATCAGCGGTGGGTGATATGTATCAGGTTGCCAGCCACGGTGAGTACCTTCTGTAGTTATCATCACTGCACATACTGTTATGAAACCCCTGTTAAATGTCAGGCCCTGGGCTGGGATTCACAGTCCAAGGGGAACACAGACGTGGCAGGATCTAATTGCGATACAGAATGAAAAAGCTGTGTGAAATATGAAAACAATTCTACAAATGTAATGAGGGGAAAGTGACTGCCCGGGTAATTATAAAGTAACACAAAAAAATTAAAAACAAACACAGTTCGATTGTATTTGATTATTAAATTTAAAAGATTAGAGTGTAGCTTGAAAAGCACTCTGAGGTGTTTACATTTGGTGGGAATGGGAATTCAGACTTGAGATATTAAAGCTGGTGAAGTTTATAATAGAAAGACAACAGACTTGGAAGCCAAATGGTTATGGTTTGAATATTGATTGCAATGTCCTCTGGGTGAACTGGGATAACTAAGTACGCATCCCGTGCCTCAGTCACATAATCTGTTAAATGGGTATAAAACAGGCTCTCTCACCATTGAGAGGGTTACATGGAATAATACGCATCAGATCATACAGCTGTTAACCTAAAAATAAAAAGCCTTTCACAGTGACAGGCAACAAGCATTCGTTTGAGATGGAAGAACAGCTATTTGGGAGCACTGATTCAGGCAGAAGCCCACATCATGTTCTGATGAGAAGATAAAGGTAATGGGCATGTATGAGAGAGGAAGAGGGGCAATTATACCAACAGAAGGAAGGCCTTTCTATTGGTGCAGAAAACATAACACATGATGCCGATGCTAAACAATGTGTTTAGTTTTCAGTCTGGGCAGCCATCTGTCTGGTATCCATACCTGGTTTTCTGTCATCTTTCCAAAGAGTTCTATGGGACCTGGTTGCTTTCGGCTCAGTCTGAAGGTTGTTTTGACCTGTCTTAGCATCCAAAGGTTTGAGGCATTGATAGGCAAGCCAGCTCCTCTGGCATGGCAGCTCTGGCTCCATTTAAAATGGCTCTGTTCATTCTTTTTTGCACAGCCAAACAGAGCTGGGGAAGTGCCCTCCGACTAAAAGATGGCATGGGTTGTGGGACAGTTAAGATGTTTTTAGTTCCAGTAGCAGGATAGCCTATCTAAGAGTGGCCTGGACAATCAGACAGGTTTATTACCTGCCATGTGAGAGTCTGTCCGAAGCCAAGTGAACGGAGTGGATGGGCTCAGCGGCTCAGTGATGCCAACAAGAACCCAGCCTTTCCTGGCTCTGCTCGGCCACCCTCAGCTGTCGGCTTCACCTTTCATCGGCCCTTCAAGACGGTTCTGACATCTGCAGACCGTCTTGTCCTCACGCAAAGGCATCTGGGAAAAGGGGATGTCCTCCTGTGCATCCAAAATATGTCTCCTACAATGTAATGGCTGCCAAATGTTTAGATCTCAGAACCCCAAAGCACATTTTTTCATATGGTATATATACACATTTACTCTAATAGAAAGTAAACCTGATCACTTAAAGATATTTAGGTACTTTAAAAGTAACAAACAAACCCATTCATACCAATGAAAGTAGCATTTTAATGAAAAACAACCATCTTTTCTAAACCAAAACGACACTTGTTTTTTCAATTAAAAAATAGTGGGAAGTGGCATTGCTTCCTATTTTTTTTTCAAATGTCTTTCCTATCTGGCTCAGTAGAACGCTGCCCGTTTCCATGAGATCTGCATGCAGGCTGTCAGAATAGGCTGTTTGCTGTTTGGGTTGAAATGTATGATGAAAATCAGATGTGGAGGCGAGGAAAAGAGGAGCAGTAGTCTTTCAGGTAATTTCAGAGAAAGGTTTTCTTTTCTATTACACTCAAACTCAACAAGTGGCAGCGTCCTCATGCGATCAGAAAGCGTATCGGTGACCTTTTTGCATTCTGTTTTATTGTCTCTCTTGGCCTCGGAATGGGTAGTTTCCCGGTGTTCAACAGGCATTGGTCGTTTGGAAAACACTGCTCCTGCCATGAGTACGCAGACTTCCAAATGTCCACACATTTCATGACACAGCCTCCAAAACCAAGCCACAGATCACCTCGTCAAAATAGAAGTCTCTATTTATTAGGAATCTGTCAAGGTCATGGTAGAATCTGTCTGTCAAGGAAGAAGTATTCAAAAAATCTGTTTTATTTTCTTAAAAGTTCTTTTTTTTTTTCATTAGCAACAAATACTATCAGTTGTTTTCCTCTGATGTGGGAGACTCCCTTTCACAGAAACGTTGCCAAATATCCCTGGTCAGTAACTAGCTTGCCAGTTGCTCTTGGAAGGACAAATAATGACTCATGGGAAAAGCATTTGGTTCCATTTGTGACTCAGTAAGGCGCAGGCTTTCCCAGGTCCCTGGGCGTGCAGCAGGGCCGGACAGCCGGTCCCCTACTTAGGCTACTTCCACTTACCACGTGTTGACTTTACCGTGGTGCAGAAGTGCAATGCATTTGAATTTTGGACTCTGGGCATTTCCAGGCCAGCGATATGCCCTCTGGCGATGCTGTGTGGCACCCGTAGTGAGTTGCAGCCCCTGCCAGCCACCCAATCCTCAGTGTCCACAGCAAAGAACGCGTTTTCAACTTACACTATTTTTAACTTGTTTATCAGGACATCACCCCAATGTAAGTGTAAGAGCATTTCTTTTTTCTTTTTAAAATATATTTTATTGATTTCTTTTACAGAGAGGAAGGGAGGGTGATAGAGAAGTTAGAAACATCGACCAGCTGCCTCCTGCACACCCACCACTGGGGATGTGCCCGCAACCAAGGTACATGCCCTTGACCAGAATCGAACCTGGGGCCCTTGAGTCCGCAGGCCGACGCTCTACCCACTGAGCCAAACCGGTTAGGGCAGTAAGAGCATTTCATGACACAGAATAGTGAAAGGATTGTACTTTAGGGTCGAGATTTACTAGGAAAAGAGCATTATAGCTGGGTTGGGCTGGGAGTACTATAAAAAAGGGAACGCTTAATAGGGTTAATATTTTTCACTGCTTCATCAAGGCTATGATTAAGTAAAACTAGCTTTTAAGAGCTTTTTTTGTGTGTTTTTGTTTTTTTGTTTGTTTGTTTACTGGGAGTATGGCGCAGTGAATACAATTACTCCTGGGCAGTCTGGTGCCACCGCCGGGCACCACACCACACAGGTACCTCCGTCCACATGTCACCACAGTGACAGAGAGGCCTGCCATCTTAGTGTTACTGTGAAAATAATCGTGTCATCCTTCAATCCAGGACGATTCACACCTTGCGAGCTGCTGTGCAGTCTAATAGGTCAGAAAACTCAGCTCTCATTAAACAGACCTCCTCACAGGGGACCTACAACTGCAGAGTAAATGGTTGATTGAATAAATCTCATTAAAACATGCTCCACCTGGTTCTGTTTATCCTGAGACTAGGTTTTTAAAAATTACAACAATTACTATATTTTATTTGTTAAAACGTTCATAACTTGTATTGCTGCAATTTGGACAAATAACAAAGTAAAGATAAAATGTTTTAAGGGGCAGTTCCCCAGCTGGAGATCCAGCCTGTGAATGTTTGAGTCGGCAGCTTTCCTTTCTTTCTGTGCATTTGGACTGTTTTGCAACCTGCCCTTTTTTAACTTCACCTTGTCTCACGGACATTGTTCCACGTGGTGAAAGACTGATGGGCGACATCACTCTATTCAGCTCCCTTTGGATCGGACCTCCATTCTGCCTGAAGCAAGGAGGGACCGGGGTGCTGGGCCACACAGTATTGAGCCAGTGACCTGGCGTTTCAGGATTTCTTACCTGTGATGGAGGTTAGGGAAGGAAGGTGTCCCCCTGAGTCCTTGAAGCCTTTAGACAACTACTGGCTACTCAAGGACCTCAGAACTCCCTTGTCCAAGCTGCTTGTCCTCCTCTTGCATGTTTTTCCTGCCACTTCCTATAGCCACGCCCATGCCCATGCCCCCTTGCACCTGCCTGGCTGGGCAGGGCTTCCTCCATGTCTTTCTGACACCAGCCTGTCTTGGGGTGGCCCCCTCACACATCATCCCCTTCAAATGGTATTTTCTCCCCAGCAGCCTTTGAACATTGAATGTTTGTGCCTCCCCTTAGCTCCCATTGGGAACCTCCGCACCATAACCCACCCCCAATGGCTCTCCACCTGCCTCCAGCCTTGATCCATGGTTCCCTCTGTACCTGGACCACCGACTTGGTCCAGATTGCTGAGCAACCACAGAGCCCACGGTGGCAGATCGTGGTTTTCCCAAATGGCCACAGCCATATTGTCAGTTGTACGTGTTCCTGTAGAAACTTCCTATTTCTCCATCAAAAGCCGGAGAAAATAGTTTCCCTTTTCCTGGAAGTGAGCGAGCATCTGTGGTTGCCTTGAAGACAGTGGAGTGCCATTGTGTGGTGTCTGAGGCTGAGTTTCAGAAGGAGGGACAGTTTCCCTCTGGCCTCCCTCTTGGGGCATGCACCTCTGGAGCCTGCACCAGCATCTGAGAAGGCTGGTGACCCTGAAGGACCACACTGAGACCTCATAGAGGGAAAGGGACAATGAGGTGCCCCGGGAGCCCTGGTCCAGCTGTGTGAGTGAGCAGCCTCTGAAGTTTCTAGTCCCAGACACGGAGCTGACCCAGCTGAACCGGAGTGGAGACCGCACGAGCTGTCTGCGCTGAGCCCTGCCCCTGCTGCATGTTCAGGAGCAAAATCAACGCCGTTGCTGCTCACACCACTAGGTTTTGGTATGCAGCGATGGATACACAGAGCACATGTTCTACCCCCTTTTGCCATTCCTGGAGCAGGTAAGTGTTCCCTTCTTTATAGTACTTCCAGCCCAACTCAGCTTTAATGCTCAGGCTTCGCTTTCCCATTGAAACATTCAGCTCTGTTCCTGTTCTAACAGCTGTGTTCCTTAAATACTAATCTACTTGGAACATCTTCTGCTCATGCCCTTTTCTCTTTATTCTTTTAAAAATATTACTTGACTCATACAAAACAATATATTTGATACATGCATAAGATTTAACAGATATTTAATGTTTGCATACAAAGTAATATATTTAATATATGATACTAAGAAGCATAAAAATGCATACTTCTGAGCCAGAGCACCACCAATGCCCTGTGAACACCCCTCCCAGAGAATTTGGGGTTCCTCATACCTGGCGAGAGGTTTATCAATGGTATTTATTATTATCAAAGAACTAGCTTATGGTATCCTTCATTTTCTCTGTTGCTTTTCTGTTTTCTCTTTTATTAGCTCTATCAGGTTCAGTTTGATCTATTTTGAAGCTCTTTTGCTGGGTACTTACAAGTTAAGCTTGTTTTGTTTTCTGGTAATAGTGACCCTTTGATCATTATTTTGTCCCTCTTCATACCTGGTACCTTTTCTTGCTGTCAAGTCTACTTGTCTATTACTTTCTTTGGATTAGACTTTCCATTGTGTGTGTGTGTGTGTGTGTGTGTGTGTGTGTGTGTGTGTATACATTTAACCTTTATTATATTTAAAGATTTAACCTTTATTATATTTAAAGTGAGTTGCTTGTAGACAACATGTAGTTGGGTTTTTTTTTTCTTTCTTATCCAAGTTGATAGTCTCTGTCTTTTAATTATCATATTTAAATCATTTACATTTAGTGTAATTATTGAGTTTGTTTTACAATTAAGTTTACCATTTTATTATTTATTATGGATTACCTTTTTATTCCCCTGTGTTTTTTCCCTTTCTTGCCTTATTTTGAGTTACTTAAATAATATTTGTATCCCATTTTCATCCACCTATTGAGTTTTTAACAATATCTGTTTTATAATTGTATAGTGGTTGCCCAAGGGATTATAACATTTATACTTAACATTTTATTCTTTACCTAGAATTAACATTTCACTATTTCAAGTGGAATGTAAAAAATTTACTATCATGCAAGTTCTTTCACACCCTATCTTCCTCTTTTTGTTTTCATGTACATTATGTCTAAAAATGTTGAGAAACCCCATCATACAGGGTTATAATTTTTAAGTTGTAATATATATTAAAAACATGAAGAGGAAAGAATTTATTGTATTTTCCAAGAATTTTACTGTTTTTGTTGCTCTTCCTTGATTTCCAATGTTCTAAATTTACTTCTAATATAATTTTCCTTCCATTTGAAGAACATTCTTAGCAATTTTTCAAAGATATGGTTAGCTATTAACAAATTTACTTTGTTTTCTTTCACCTGAAAATGCCTTTACTTCACCTTTATTCCTGGGACATATTTTCATCTACTGTAGATTTCTGGGCTAGTAGCACTTTTCTTTCAGCACTTTAAAAATATGACCCACTTCTTTCTGGTCTCTGTGGCTTTGATAAGACTGAAGACATTAATATAATTTCCATATACTTGTTCTTCTAGAAGTAATGTGTTGCCATGGCTGGGTAGCTCAGATGGTTAGAATGTCGTCCTGATATACCAAGGTTGTGGGTTTGATCCCAGGTCAGGGCACATACAAGAATTAACCAATGAATGCTTCAATAAGAGGAATAACAAATTGATGTTTCTCTCTCTCTCTTTCTCTCTCTCAGAAAAATAAAAGTATGTGTTATTTTTCTCTGGATGCTTTCAGAATTTTTCTTTGTCTTAAGTTTTCAACTGTTTGATTATGATGTATTTGAGAATGGATTTCTTAGAATTAATTCTGTTGGAGTTCATCTAAAAATTCATGGATGGAAATGCCCACAAACGATGGAGTATTTGGGGAGAGCCTCATAACTCAATAAAAAAATTGATTCTGTAAAAAAGAGGGGAAGCAGGAGGATTGGGTAGGAAGAGTCTTTGAATGTTCTAAGTTCTAAGAAATGTTTGGCCAAGCCAATGGTTGTCCTTGAGCTGAAGCCACTAATTGGTAGTCTTACACCCTTCAGGAACAGGCCTATGTGAATACTTCTGCCAGGCTTGGTCCTGGTGGAGCAGCCCTTGAAGCACAGCCTTGGCAGGAAAGAGGTGGTGCATATGGAGGGACAAGAGCTGGGATCGCCCCTGGATTACGCTCCCTGTGGCAGAAAATCTGAGCATCATATTTTCATGGCTGACTATCTAATTCACTTCATAGCATATCACCTGGCAGCTGAGTGGAGGGTAGACTGGAGGGGACCAGCCACAAAGGGGGGATACCAGTTACGCTGCTGCATTGTTAGTGAGAGAATTCAGTGACAGTGTCGGAATCCATGAGAAGGGCACAGACTGGATATATGTTTAATGCAGGGCCAACAGAATTTTCTGAAAGAGCAGTTTTGGTGTTTGGAGTCAAATACAGGAATAACAAGTATCTTTTAGCTTGAACAGCTCAGAAACAGTCACCAAGTGAGACACTGAGGGTTCTAGCAGAGTAAGGGCAACAAACAAGAGCAATAGGGGACACAGAATCATGGAATTCAGCATTTGCTTATAAGCCGCTCAGGTTTAACAAGGGAGAGGAAGGAAAGCTCCCTGAAGAAGACACACCATTTTCCAGAAATGACAGAGGGGAACTGAGAGTTAACAGGTGTTGAGGAGCACAAGAGACTTGGTTGGAAAGTTGTAAGGAGGACATTCTGGTAAAGGGGGTGTGTGTGGAAGGCCACCTGCCCTGTTTATTGGCATTTCGACTTAGAGGAGACTTAGGGGAACATCGAAGGCGGCACCCCTAATTATTCCTTGACCTTTCCAAACAAGTCTGCATGTGCAGACCCCAGGGTGTTTACTGGAATCCTTAATCTTAATCTTTGGTTGTTCTAGCTTAAAGGATGCTACAAACACATGTGTCCTCCCAAGATTACTTCCCTTACTGATTGTATCTTAAAGATAAACTTTATCTCAAACTGCTGTTACAATAAAAGGCTAATGAGGCTGGCAATTGAGGCTGCCTGGTTGCTATAGCCTGGCCATCCCTTAGCCTCTCTTTCACAGCAAACATTGTATCAGAGCGGTTGTCCTGGCTTAAAGGATGCTACAAACACATGTGTCCTCCCAAGATTACTTCCCTTACTGATTGTATCTTAAAGATAAACTTTATCTCAAACTGCTGTTACAATAAAAGGCTAATGAGGCTGGCAATTGAGGCTGCCTGGTTGCTATAGCCTGGCCATCCCTTAGCCTCTCTTTCACAGCAAACATTGTATCAGAGTAATCTGTTTATCCGCCATTCAGGGGCTGCTGGTCAGCCCCAGCAAGGTGGTACCTTGTGTGAGCAGCCCCAGCAAACAGGGATATGAGAGAATGAGGCCCAGGGGGGTGAGGAGACTGACAGGGAACCGGGGGACCTTCATCACAGATGGAGGCGATGCTTCCTGTGTCTGGTCAGCACAGCAACCTTAGATGAATGGCAGCCGAAATCAAACCTAGGCCTGAAGTCGCTCAGGGAAATGAGTCCCTCACAGCTTGAATCTTTCAGAGTTGAAGGAGTCTTCAGAGATTCCAGCCCATCCCCTCAGTGTGTACGTGTAGAAACTGAGGCCAGGTCAGGGTGGAACATCATCCAAAGTCACAAAGCCTTTTCATCTCAGGAACAGCCTTAGCCCACATCTCCTGTCTCACATGCTTCCTCCACTTCGGATGTCCCCCTAACGTAGGCCTGCGCGGTCCCTCCCATGTCCATGTCACTGGAATCTGCTTGTGTGGTGCCTGGGTCTGTGCATCTGAGCACCCCCACTCGGTGACTGGTGCCTCCGTATCCCAGGTCCACGCTGCAGGCAATTTTCTTTGATTTAATTATTCCAGAACAGTCTGGACTGTGACATCAAATGGATCAGTCACCCAGGGCACTTTATCCAGGTATATCCTCCTGGCCCCGATCTCAGCAACTGGAACATAGTAGGCTACTCAGAGAGATATTTAAAGCATTTCCAGTACAGCTTATCACAGAGCTGCATAAGGACAGTGTGACAGCATGATGGTAATCCCAGTGGACGCCCATCACCTCACCCATGGGGTGGAGGGCAAGGTCCCCAGGCCTCACCCCAGCCCTTCCGTGAACCCTCGGTCACTGACGGCAGGGCCTAGGCACTCCCACCTAATACAATCGCCAGGATTTGGAGGCAGCCACGTGTCCATCAGTGGACGGGTGGGTAAAAAAGCTGTGGTACATTTACACCATGGAATACTCCTCATCTGTAAAAATAAGGAACTCTCTCCCTTTGTGACAGCATGGATAGGCCTGGAGAGCATCATGAAAAGTGAAGTAAGCCAGTCAGAGAAAGACAAGTATCACATGGTCTCACTCATATGTGGAATCTAGTGAATTAAACAAACTAACAAACAAAATAGAAACAGATTCATAGATATAGAGAACAGACTGACATCTGTCAGAAGGGAGGGGTGTTGCTGGGCTGGGTGAAAAAAGAGAAGGGAAAAAACAAACAAACCAAAAACAAAAAAAAAACAAAAAAAAATCACAGACACAGACGGCAGTATAGTGATTACCAGAGGGAAAAGGGGTTGGGGAAGGCAGCAGAAGCTAGAGCAAGAAAAGTAGTAATCAAAGGAGAATTGGTGTGGTGAAGACACAATACAATATATAGAAATTTACACCTGAAACCTATAATATTTTATTAACTAACTAGAGGCCTGGTGCATGGATTAGTGCACTGGTGGGGTCCCTGGGCCTGGCCTGCCCCCTCTCACAATCCAGGACCCCTCAGTGGATATTGGAGAGCTGGTTTCAGCCCAATCCCCACAGGCCAGGCCAAGGGACCCCACCGGTGCACGAATCTGTGCACCAGGCCTCTAGTGTGCATATAAGATTTTTGGTTAATCTCTTCCTGCCCTCCTCCTGCCCCCTCTCCTCTGAAATTCATCAGTCTGTTCCATGTTAACATGCCCATGATTTCAGTTCCTGTGTTGAGCGTCTGCCCTCTGGTTGTCAGTGTGTGTCACAGCTACTGGTCAGTCAGCCGGTTGCTTAGGCTTATATATATATAGATGCCACACCAATAAATTCAATAAAAAAAGGCTATGGGAGAAGTGACAGGATGTCACTTTTGTGATTAGGTTATGAAAGATGCTGACTCCGTCTCACGGGCACCTCTGGATGCAGCCATCTGGGAGGCAGCTCCCCCACAGCCAGCAGGTCACCGAGGCCCTCCACCCACTGCCAGAGAAGAACTGATCCTGCTCCCAACCAGGGAAGCGGTCCTGGCAGGGGATCCTGTCCTATGACACCCTGAGATGACTGTGACTCCCGCCGACAACTCTAGGGTGGCCCCGGGAGAAACCCTGCATCCACACATTGACTGCAGGCTCTTAAGAGATCTGAAGCAGGGGACCCACCCTCTAGGGGGCTCAGATTCTGGAACCAGGGACACTGTAGGGTAACACATGCATGGTTGTGTCGGTCTCTAAGTTTTGTCCTCCTTTGTTACACAGTCGTCCATGACCGACTCAGGTGACATAGGCATTTGTGGGACATCACGTTCCACCTCCCGTGGCGCCTGGGTGAGGAGCCTGTAATGAAACTCATGAACCTTTCTCTGCCCAGACCTGTGCTTATGTCAATTCTATGGTGTCAATGAAGATCATAAATAACGTCACACTTTTCAGTTCAGCTTTTGCTGCTTTGGAGGTTTGGAGCTTCCGGATTTGGAGATTTCAGAGAACAGGGGTGGACTTCCCCAGGGATGCGGCCGGGATCAAGGACGAGGTGCTTGGGGACGTGTTTTAAAAGCTACAAAGCCCCCTGGGAGCTGGTTCCTGTGATGACGGAGAGTGAACTACCAGCCCCAGCGTCCGCGTGAACCGCCGTCCGGGTCTCAGACTCCCAGGCCGGCAGGAGAACCAACCGGGAGTGCAGCCACTCACAGGGCCCCTCTGGGTCGGGGTCACTGCTTGCCAGGCTGCTGCCGAGTGAAATGCCTGCTCCGTACACATGTCCTCGGCTCCTGCAGGGGACGGGGCTCTGACCTACACGAAGGCATGAACGAGCCTCTCCCTTTTCCAGCACCTGATTCCCAAGAACAAAGTGCAATCCTGCCAGGACGTCATCAGAATCCAAATCAGGGGCTTGCTGAAGACCACGCCCTGTGCAGGAGGGGGCCACTCCCAGCCTACTTTGTTCCTGTCTGGGCCACGGCCACATCCATCAACCTGTCTGCCTCCTAACGATGAGGTCCCTTTAAGGGAGGGTCCAGCCAGCTCTCGTCAGGCCCTGGGCTGAGTGGCATGGGGTGGCGAGGAGGTTCTAGCTGCGCCTGGACACGGTGGTTCCTGCAGAGGCCGGGGCTGCACACTGGCCACGTGCACACAGCGATGTGCCCAGGAAGGATAAGGCCATCCTTGCAGCTTTGATTTTATTTCAAGTGTCTTCATTTTCATGGTTTTAGTTAGGGGGAGATGACAAGAAAAAGGACCCTTAATCTGTTTCTTCTCCCAGGCTTCAGGCTGAGTTTTTGTTTTGTTTTCACCCCAATCGGGTTTTCTTGCTATCTCCAATGTGCCAGTGACTCCAGCGAGCCCGAACCCCTTCCCCGGCCTTGTGCGCTGGGGTGGGAAAGCGCTCCGCACTTTCATGAGGGTGCCCCCAAATTCACACGCACACACCTCGCGCCCATCCAGTGTTCAAACCCACCGTGGCGTTTAAGACCCACTTGCCAGGGCTGGTTTTGGCAAGGGCTGCGTTGTGATACTGTAACATCGCCGCAGGCAATTTTCTTTGATTTAATTAGATGAACTGTGGTATTTTTTTTTTCTTTTTGCAAAAAGGCTTTATTATGTAGGAATGAAATATGTATAAATTTAATTTTTAATCTTGTCACTACAGTGTGGGAAGGAACAAGCTGGTTCTTTTAATTTACCCTCTTTGTTTAAGAAAAAAATTAAATTAATCCCATCACAAGTGTTTATAAGTAATTGGTTTGCTTTTTGCTCTCCAGTCGGAAGTGAGGGAGTTAAGGCTGCCTGACTCACCCTCCGACTGAAGCCCAGTGTGGCCGTGTTTAATGTGTAGACACTGCTACTGTGTTTAATGTGTAGATACTGCAACCATGTTTAATGTGTAGATAGTGAATCTGTGTTTAATATGTAGATATTGCATCTGTGTAGACACTGCAACCAGGTTTAATGTGTAGATACTGAATCTGTGTTTAATATGTAGATATTGCATCTATGTAGACACAGCAACCATGTTTAATGTGTAGATACTGCAACCATGTTTAATGTGTAGATATTGCATCTGTGTAGACACTGCAACCAGGTTTAATGTGTAGATACTGAATCTGTGTTTAATATGTAGATATTGCATCCATGTAGATACTGCAACCATGTTTAATGTGTAGATACTGCAACCTTGTATAATGTGTAGATACTGCATCTGTGTTTAATATGTAGATATTGCATCCATGTAGACACTGCAACCATGTTCCAATGTGTAGACACTGCTACTGTGTTTAATGTGTAGACACTGCAACCATGTTTAATGTGTAGACACTGCAACCATGTTTAATGTGTAGACACTGCAACCATGTTTAATGTGTAGACACTGCAACCATGTTTAATGTGTAGACACTGCAACCATGTTTAATGTGTAGACACTGCAACCATGTTTAATGCCATGTAGACGCAACCATGTTTAATGTGTAGATACTGCAACCTTGTATAATGTGTAGATACTGCATCTGTGTTTAATATGTAGATATTGCATCCGTGTAGACACTGCAACCATGTTCCAATGTGTAGACACTGCAACTGTGTTTAATGTGTAGACACTGAAGAGCATCCACACTGTGTCCCACTCTCAGAGACAACAGTCACATTGGCTGAGGTGCAGAGCCCCCTCACTGTCCCTCACAGGAGGTCTGTCTGCAGGACCAGCCCTGCATGGGTGCCTGTCCCTGTTGGAGCACCAGTGTCACCCATCCTGGTGAGCAGAGCACTCACCCCTTTACCCCCGCTGCGCTGGTCCTACACCCATTCATGGGATCTTTCCTGTCCTTTGCTCAGAGTTGAGACTGGTGTCAACTGGGTCCCAGACATGAAAAGGCTTTATTTCTCAAACTTTGGGGTTCATATGACCTCCCGAAGAATTTCTGTGGAAACTTGGCCCCAGTGATTCAATTCAGCAGGTCCGGGTGAGATCCAGGAACTGCGCACACACTGGTGCTCCTTGCAGGGGCCTGGACATCCCTCGCAAAGAAGGACAGATGCTTGCTCCTCCCACCAGGTGTGACCGGTACACATCACCCCTCCGTGAACAATACCCGTTCTACTGCCCGTGCCTCTTATTCCAGCCAGCCAGACATGTAATCAGTATACAGCATGACACCACATTATTATTTACGCTAGAGGCCCGGTGTACGAATTTGTGCACAGGAAGGGTCCCTAGGCCTGGCCAGCAATCAGGGCCTTTCGGCTGCCGGCCGGGCCTTCCTTTATTTCACACCACCCCCTGGTAGTCAGTGCACACCATAGCGAGCGATCAAACTCCTGGTCTCCTTGTCAAACTCCTGAGCGGACACTTTGCATATTAGCCTTTTATATATATAGATAATTATAACATGTAATCACATTAACAATTATAGTAATCATATATCATTTTACATAGGATAGATTTGTAATATAAATATAAATATTTATAGTGTACATATGGTGGAATATACAGGGCAAGAAAAAAATCACGTGGGTTCTATTTTCTGTATGCCTTCTAAGGTCTTATTTGTTTGCTTGATAAAATAGTTTTTAAGCTTTTGACAAACGCACTTGCCCATTAGATGTGGGTTCTGAGCCGTGGCGATGTGAACATTGGGGCTGGATCGTCCTGCAGTTGTCACGTGGGGACCGTCCTGTGCATGTGGGTGGTTGACAGCATCCTTGCTTCCATCTGCTGGATGCCCACAGCCCTCCCCTTACACACACACACCAAGTTGTGACAACAAAAACTGGCTCTAGACGTTACAGAATGCACCCAGGGGAGCAATGTCGCCTCTGGTTGACAACCGCTGAGTCCTGCAGAGTCCCTGGATGCCCCCCAGGCCGCAGAGCCCAGCCACGCTTGGGGCACAGTGCTCAGCCCACAGTGCTGTGTCAGGACTTCCTGCTCCATGAGCAGTCGGTCGTTATGTTCAGAAATGGAAGTGAGGAGGGCACGGGGGATACATGGTGACGGACTGAGACTTGGCTGGGGTGGTGGCCACACGATGCAGTGTATAGGTGATGTGTGTGGAATTGCGCACCTAAATCCTGTATCATTTTGTTAACCAGTGTCATCCCCAATAAAAAAAGGGGGGGGGACTTCAAAAATGAGTCCCTTTCCATAGCAACAGGCGTCCTTTAAGTTGGGGAAGAACAGGTGTTCCCTGTGGTCCCAGAGCCCTGCACGCCAAAGCAAGAAGTCACGAACCTCGAACCTCATTTGGGCTTTGTTGTGCAGGAGCGGGTGGACCAGAGAGGGGTGTCAGGGCTGATTTGGTCGTGGCAGGTGGCATAGCAGAGGCGTTGTGAATGGTGCCAAGCCCTTTGGCCACTCAGCCATTTGAGGTTCCTTCTGATAAATCCCCGCAGCCTCCTAGGCTTCAGGGAGCAGGCGGCTCCCCCCATGGGGGCTGGTTCCTGGGGGCTGGGTCAGAGCGGGAGTGAGTCTCCCTCTCCCTCAGAATCTGTGGGATGTTTATGAGCAGGGAGGCCTGAGGTACACAGGAATCTGAGGGGTCAGCCAGGCCACCTGCCTGAGGCTTGGGGTGTCTGGTGGCAGCATCAGCTACTCCTGGCAGCTTGGTGGTGGGTTCCTCCGTGACCCGGGGACCAGGCTGAAAAGATCTCTAAACCTAGAGGCCTTCCTGATGGTGTTGCCAAGGGCAACCTGCGCCAAGTCCAAGGACCTGGTTTGTGCCTGTGCTTCGGTGTCTGGATGGTTTTTCTCGAGGCCCCGTCTTCCAGCGCCTCCCCTTTCGATGACGCTGACTGTGCCTCCCGCACGCTGGTGGCAACCTGCGCCAAGTCCACGGACCTGGTTTGTGCCTGTGCTTCAGTGTCTGGATGGTTTTTGTCGAGGCCCCGTCTTCCAGCGCCTCCCTTTCGATGACGCTGACTGTGCCTCCCGCACGCTGGCCAGCCTTCCCTGCAATGCAATGCAAGGTGCCTCGGCAGACCTGGGCCCTAACTGCCCCCCAGGGAAGAGCCCAGTGGACTCCCTCCCTGGCACATTCGGTAAAGGAGGCTTAGGGGCTTCAAGGGGCTTGTCCAGGGTGACAGGGCTGGAGAAGAAGCAGGGGGAGCGCTGGGTCCCCAGCCACTGGCCACCGCTGCCTGGTCCCACCTCTCACGCCCAGCTCCTCAAATGCCCTTTGGAGCCAATGGGATGGTTGCAAAAATCCCAGGCATGTAGAGGGTGCACATTAGCCACCCCCAAAACACCCTGCCCCCCTCACCCACATGTGAGAGTCCCCTTCTTCTTCTCTAAAGGGCACCCCATGTAGTCTGACAGGCATGTCTCAGGGGTTGAGCATCGACCTATATATGAACCAGGAGGTCACAGTTTGATTCCTGGCCAGGGCACATGCCAGGGTTGTGGGCTTGATCCCCTGTGTGGGGTGTGCAAGAGGCAGCCTATCAATGATTCTCTCTCATCACTGATGTTTCTATCTCTCTCTATCCCTCTCCCTTTCTCTCTGAAATAAATACAAATATATATATATTTTAAAAAGGGGCCCCTCATGTAGACATCCACGTTAATGATTACACTCACAGTCTTCCCCGCATGTAACATGTACCTTTTCAAGACATGGTCGGGCGGTCCCATCCATGATATTTCCCGATTAATGCATTTTCATTTCCCACCCTCTGGAAAGATGTGATTATGGGATTTTGCTGTATTTGGCTAAATATCGGGTTTATTGAAATTCATCGTGTTTCCCTGACAGTCTGACGGGTTGTAGGAGCTGAATGGGCATATTTACACAAACTGAAAACACGCATTTTCACCTATGTGTTGCGAAGGTGGCTTCTCCCCCGTCAGAAGCAGAGGTGAGTGGTGGGGGTGAGTCCCCGTGATCGCTGGGCGTCCCCACACCTCTCCCCACGTGGTGCCTGGAAGGAGCCACCCTCAGTTCGATTTGTTTGAACTTTCTCTACTTGTAATGAAATTAAACTGCTTCTTGGTTTTGCCTTCGCAGTGCCAAGTGCCAACCCAAGCATCTTTCAGTGACACATTGTTTTTATTTTTTGGAAGTGGAATGATGTTTCTAATGGAATAGAAACCATGATGGTACTGCACTATAATCACACTATCGACATCTTGGTAGTGTAATTAGGGGTGATTTTCACCTTCTCTTGGCTCATATTTCATAAGAAACATGTATTTCCTTTGTGAGAAATAACAACCACAGTTATTTAGCAAGCAATGGTACCAACAACAGCAATGACAACAAAATGATTCTTCTGGTTAACATTTAAATCATGGCCAACTCAAGGTCACCTTCACCATTGGCACAGTACCTTCCCCCGTCGCATCCCCACTGCTGGTTAGTGTGCCTGCTCCTCCTTGAGTTGGCAGGTCCTAGGAGATGAACCCAAAAATATTCATTCATCCACACAACCTACGAAACCCCTAGCCCGGGCCCAGGCGGCACACCCAGCCCACAAGGGCCAGCGGTGTTGGCTAAATGTTTGTTCAACTGCATCTTTCCAGGTGTGACGGTGCGTCCTTTGGGTAAAGCAATAGACAGGACGCACGCCTGGAGAGGATGGCGCTTGGTGAAGCTGCTTCGCCTGGAGCCTTTATGTGATGGAGGATGGGACGGACTCGCGGCTCCCACTTTGCAGGAGAGTCAAGAGAGGCCTGGAGAGGTCATGCATGATTTGAGGTCAACAAAGCAGAGCAGGGGACACCCTGGACCCCCACTCGGATTTTGTATGTCAACTTCAGCTTCCTCTCTGAGAAATGCCTAGCTGCTGGAAGAAGGGTCCCCATCCCTTTTTTGAGAAATGACACATTATAGTCACCATTGTCCTGAAGTGGGTTTCATTTCTGATGACTTCATTTGCCCGGCGTCCGCTTTACACAGCTTTTCCAGGCCGGCGGGGGTGGTGGGGAGGATGTTTGCCTGCCTGCGGTTGACTTTTTGACATTCGAACACTTTCATACAAAGGCCGCTCCAGAAAGCAACAATGAAAACATTGACGAAGTATGTTTGTAATCAAATAGAGGCCTCAGCAATTTAATGTGGAGGAAGCAAGAGCCGGGCACTGCAAGCAGAAGTCTTGTTAATAATTCATATGTCCTGACACAGGCAGAGCAGGGATGAGGATGCACGCTGGGGCCACAGGGGGCGCTCTGCTCGGAACCACCTCTGTCCTGGGAACTGGGCGTTGGGGAATGAGAGTCCAGGAAACTGAGGTATGGTGGGTTTTGAAAGGTGGTCCGGGAGGCTCTGGTTCTGAGGGGTCAACTCAGGGATGCGACCAGGCATCGGGTCAGGGAGGGAGAGACTGAGGGGCCTTGGTCACTCCCAGCCTGTTAGGCACCAGGTCTGAATCTGGCCTCCCAGCTCTGGGGTCAGCCTCGGCAGCTGCCCAGCTGGTGTCTCTAATGGAAGGTTTTCGCTTTACCCTTGGCCTTTGGGGTTGAACATGGGAGACCAGTGATGAGCCCGGAAGAATGGGAATGAGAGACACGTGCTCCATTCTGCCCGCCTTGCAGCAGGCCGAGCAGCAGCCCAGAAGCACACCTCCCCCCTCTGGCTGGGGCCACAGCGCACCTGGGGGAGCTCACCTCCTGGGTTGTACAAAGAGGGGCTGGGCTTGGTCAGTCCCTGCCCGGATCTGGGTGGAGACAGCTGACAACCAGGACGCCTGTCCTCAGGGACTGGGGTCCACAGAAGAGAGAAGGGGTGTGAGTTCCCTCACGTTGGCACAGGTTCCGTCTAAAAGATGGAAAGAGGCTTGGCCGCTTTCTTGGGAACTTAGTTATTTAAGGAATTAGAGTGAGTTTAGGGGGAAAATGGATGAGGGATGAGAAAGGTAGTTTACAGAGAGGGGGGTAAAAATGGCTTTTGTGCGTGTGAAAATAGGCAAACTTTACTTCTGATAAGAGAAATGCGAATTGCAACTAAAATGAGATACTGGTTCTCATTGATCACATTGGCAAAGATCAAAGAGTCTAATAAATCCCGTGTGGGCGGAGTGCG
>NW_005369964.1:4001443-4029648 GCF_000412655.1 Myotis brandtii
GCTGTGGGGTACGGGGGGCTGTGGAGTGCGGGGGCTGTGTGGAGTGTGGACCACCTGAGGGATGCTGGGAAGTGTGTGCCAGAGCGGATGCTCACACTTTGACATGGTGATTTCATGGCAAAGTGTTTGTGAAACGAATGTATGAACACGCTTGCTTTAGCATTTTTCATAGAATTAAAATATGGTAAGTTCCCAGATTATTCATTAATGAAAAATCATTTACACAGTTTTTGTTACACACACATACACAGTGGAATAGTAGACAATCCTTACAATGAATGAGGGATGAAATATTTCATTCCTTCATTCTTCACCTAAGTTCAATATATACACACGTATTTTCTACTTGATTCCTTCATACATAAACACATGTGTAGATGTGTGTGCATATACACACTTACATTCACACAAACACACATCCCACTGACAGGGAATGTTCTACCGAGTGACAAGTGGGTTACAATTTGGTTCAGAATTTCACGTGCATGGGAAATTCTCATCCACCTAAAAATAATTCACAGGAACACACAGGCACGCCTCATTCCCATGGACCTGCCAAGAACGAGAGAGCTCTAGAACAGTGAAGTATCAAGGAGAGATACACATGTGCCTTTGTAGTATCAACTACCAAGTGCAGTAAACGATTGAAACATCAATATTTAGAAGACATCACGGCCTCCTGAGTTAAAGTCTTAGATGAAAAGAGAGCATACAACATGGCGGTGACTGCTGGTACCTGCACAGCACCGTGGCTCCCACCCCCACCCTTCCCTAATCAAGTCCCTTTTCCTTCCTGCTCCACCAGGCACTTCAGGGAAGAGAGGCTCCATCCAGCTCCTCTCTGGGGACCTGGGGATCTGCCAGGGCCCACACTCCCAGCACCATCTTCCCTGTGTCAGCCCATGTTCCCTAGACCTGTGGCAGCCCCATGCTGAGGAGCTCAGCTCAGAGTGTGGAGGCATTATTGAGCCCCCAGACCACCAGCCCACAATCTGCCCTGCCCCCCCACCCCCCCGAACGCTCATGTGGCCTCGCTGTGTGAGCGGCTGTGGGTAGGTTTGTCATCAGTTCAGTGGGAAGTAGTGAAACTGACCCGAAGCTCAGGCAGCCACCTGGTCATCGCCTCCTCCGACACAGGGGTCCTGGGTCAGCGTTCTGCATGGGTGGTCTTGTTCCTTTGCGCTTACACATCCGCAGACACAGAAAAGCCTTACCTTCTGAGCAGGTGACGTCTCGCTTAAAAGTTCAGTCTGTTAGAATGTCCTCCCTTCCCAGGAAGGGAGAGCATCCTGTTCCATGTTTCTTTCCAAGGGTTCCAGGTGTTCATCCCTCACCTGTCAGTCATGTCATGCCCTCCATGTTCTCTCATCTATCCATCTACCCATGCACAACTGAGAGCCCCACACGAGGCAGGGATTTGAGGGAAACACATTTCAGGACCCCATTATAGGACTTCAGCTAGCTAAGGACAAGCCATGCCCCCAGAAGTCATTATTTTCTTTTCAAGATGACTTTCATTTTTTTATGTTTTTCTTTACATGCCCTGATTTTTCAAGTCATCCTCATTTCAGCCCCCCCTTCCTTGAGGATGTTGTCCTGCAAATCCTCTGTGAAGTCAGGGGTCAGAATTTAAATGTCTCGTGTGGTCTATAGGCACCTCCCTATTCCCAACACCCTACCACTATTAATACAGCCCCAAAGCATGGACTGCTGTGAAGGGTCTTATTACCAACAGAGTAAAGTTTGAGTGTGAACTAAGATCCTACATAATATCCTATATAATAAAAAGGTAATACGCAAATTGAGCCTCACGCCCTTGCGTCACAAGATGGCCACGGCTGCCCCATGTCGTCACAAGATGGCTGCCCCCATGCCCTAGCCAGTTTGGCTCAGTGGATAGAGTGTCGGCCTGCAGACTGAAGGGTCCCAGGTGCGATTCTGGTAAAGGGCATATACCTTGGTTGCGGGCACATCCCCGGTAGGGAGTGTGCAGGAGGCAGCTGATCAATGTTTCTCTCTCATCGATGTTTCTAACTCTCTATCCCTCTCCTTTCCTCTCTGTAAAAAAATCAATAAAATATATTTTAAAAAAAGATGGCTGCCCCCACATTATCACAAGATGCCCGGCAGGGGAGGGCAGTTGGGGGTGACCAGGCCTGCAGGGGAGGGCAGTTGGGGACAATTGAGCTAGCAGGGGAGCAGTTAGGTGTCAATCAGGCAGGCAGGGGAGCAGTTAGGGGGTGATCAGGCTGGCAGGCAGGTGAGTGGTTAGGAGCCAGCAGTCCTGTATTGTGAGAGGGATGTCCGCCTGCCGGTTTAGGCCCGATCCCTGTTGGATCCTGTGGGGTCAGGCCTAAACCGGCAGTTGGACATCCCCCAAGGGGTCCTAGATTGGAGAGAGTGCAGGCTGGGCTGAGGAACACCCCCCCCACACACACCCAGAGTGCACAGATGTCATGCACTGGGTGCACAGATGTCATGCACCGCGCCTCTAGTCTCAAATAAAGCTCTTGACTCTAGTACCTAAGTCTTACCTACCATCTTGTCTCAGTGTAGTTGGTCCCTGGGGACCTTTCTTGACTTGAATTTGCCTTCAAATTCTTCATTGTTGACTACTTTCCACCCTCGTTCTTGGCCCTTTCCCAGTGCGGCTCCCACCACAGCCCCTCATCACCCCTTCCCCACTGACCAAGCAGATGTTCCCCGGCTGAGTCCCCACTGTGACACTCACATATACTTCTTTCATTGTGTCACTAATGGTACCACCAGGGCTCCTCTTTCAGGTCGAAAATGGCTTCCAGTAACTCAGCCTTTGTTTTGTAAAAACACTATTGCAGCATTGTGTAACACTTTAGAAATGCTCACATTTAGGCTGGGGTAATTTAGCAGACTTGGGGCTCACATATGGAGCTTACTATGCTCAGGAGGCTGTGGCTGTGTGGCTGGCACCTCCAGGGAAGCCCGGATTAGCAGCCGGGGGACCTTCTCACAACTGAGCTGGCCGCACCACCAGGTGTGGTTACCTGTCTTGCACCAGGAGCCGAAGACTTGTAGGCTTATGGCAGAGATAACATTTGGATATCCTAAGGCAAGCAGTTTCCATAAGTTCATTCATTCATTCATTCATTCATTCATTCATTCTTTACTTAGCATCTGCAATATACCAGTGACAGAGATGTTTAAGATTCATACATAGGACTTAGATCCTGCCCTCAACGCATTCGTAGTCTAATCAAGGGTCCAGGAACTGTAGCTTATTTGCAGATCCGCTTGAGAATTACAAGATGTGGGCATTTGGGGGCACCTGGGAATAAAGGACTGAGAAGATGACAGTGGATTTTAGGGTCCTTTCCTACACATATGTGTCTAACCATTAAGCTAACACTAAGAGTCCTAGGGAGAAGATGGGGAGAACAGCACTTCTGGCAAAGGGGACTGTGTGTGGAGTCACTGGGCACCACACAGAAAAGGTCAGAGGCTGGAGGTCAGGTGTCTCCTCCCCCCCCAGCTTGTCTGAGATCTACCTGAGTGATCACGGACCCTCTGGTCACCTGGGAGGCTCCAGGCTGTTAGCCCCAGGGAGGGACATTCACTTGCTCCCATCTGAGCCCCCTATGAAGCTGAAATCTTGCACAGAATCATCCCGGTGACCCTCCACTGGCGTCCTGACCTCTGCAGGTGGTGGAGAGTGTGAGATAACCACAGAGTTGCAGCTCAAAGGCTGGAGGCCCAGCCCGGCGTGGGCTTCGCTCAATATTAGTCTGGAGAGTCTGAGATTCGCTAAACCCTGCAGAGCCTCAGCTTCCTCACTTGTCATAGGTGCTTGAGCCTGCCTCACAGGGATGGCACCATGACCCAGGTGCATAGCATGTCACATGGAAGGGATGGTACCACAACCCAGGTGCATAGCACATCACCTGGAAGGGATGGTACCACAATCCAGGTGCATTGCACATCATGTGGAAGGGGTGTGGTGGTCCATAATGCTGGTCACATATGACCATCATCTTGCCATTGCCACTGCTGTCACCACATTAATTATTTCATGCTCATACTAAGGCAGCTGATGTGGGATGGTGACAGCTCTGAGTGCCAGGGAGTGATTCTTTATACTGAGCCACAGTCCCCGTGACTTCCTGTCCACCAGTTGCCTAGAGTAAGTGCTACTGTTCTTCTCAGTGACAGGTCGGAGGGCCGCTCTCCCGCACCCACGTGTCCTGTCTGTTCCTCTCATTCTGTCTTCGGCCCTTTGAGAGCAGAAGTTGAGGTGCTGAAAAGGGGTGTGATTTTGTCTAAGTCCTCATCCCATTGCATCCATCTCCTGGGGAGTTTCTTTCTATGAAATAAAATGTCAGAAATGAAGACGAGGAGGCATGGAACAGATTGACATACCTCGAGGTGGGATTGCTTTGGCTCAACTCACAGGGGTCCTCGCCCCCAGTTCAGGCCGCTGAGAAGACCAGCGAGCGGCCCGAGGTGGTTCCAGCAGCTCTGGCTGAGCCAGTGTGGTCACGGCCTGAATCCACAGGCCACTATTTCCCTCCTCCCCCTCCGCAACCAGCAGGGGCGCCCCCTCACTTCATTCTCATGGTTGACATGTCTCTCCTTCGCCTTCAGTTCTTCAGGGCAGAGGCAGGCAGACCCCAATCACTGTGCACAGACCACTCACTCCACAAACCCTGGCCAACGTGCCCACTGGCAGGGTGAGTAACGGCTGCAAAGGTGTTCTGAGAACTGCGTGGTGGGAAAATGACAAGGGATTGATACTTATTTTTTTAAAAAATTATATTTTGTTGATTTTTTTTACAGAGAGGAAGGGAGAGGGATAGAGAGTTAGAAACATCGATGAGAGAGAAACATTGATCAGCTGCCTCCTTCACAACCCCTACTGGGGATGTGCCCGCAACCAAGGTACATGCCCTTGATCGGAATCGAACCTGGGACCCTTCAGTCCACAGGCCGACGCTCTATCCACTGAGCCAAACCGGTTAGGGCAATACTAATTTTTGTTGATGTCTTTTATCTATGCATTTTTCCCTTTATAACACACCTGGTATAGCCTCTTCCTTTCCTGGGCATTCACCTTGGACTGACCTTGTCCATGGCATGCAATTCCCTTGGAGGACAGACAATGATTGCAGCCATGGGGCTGAGGACAGTCTCCTGGGTCTTCACATTAAAAGAAGACACAGGGTGATGGGGAGAAGGGCACCTTGACACTCAGTCAAGGTCACTGAATGTTGCCCCAGGCATTGGGTCAAGAATCCACCCTCCATGAGGGCAGGTCCTTTGCTTCTGTTATAATATACTGGCATTTTTATATATGCATATTAAAAATCATATACACACAGCTATTTAATATGGAGAGAGAAAAGACATAGATATATAGGCATGGCTGCAAAAGTATGAATATCTGAATAGATGGATAAGCTAGGAGGCCTTAGAGGTCATTTAGTTAATTAAATTATCTAACCTAAGTATTTTTCCATTGTTTAGAATAACCCAGGTTTCCTTTGGTTAAATAAGAATCTGATAAAAGTTTCATACCCTATCATGTTTAAATTTAAGAGCAATTACTTTACACTTAAGGAAGTGTTTTGAGAACACAGTCAACACAGGCATAGAATAGAGTTCTTTTTCCTCCCCTTCATCACCTCACATGCTCTTTGGAAATTTCCAAGAAATTTACTATTGACACCCCAAATAAACTTCTCCTGTTATGATTCATATGATTTGGAACTCATATTGATTTAAATGATGAAAATAAAAGGAAATGTTGGATATTCCCACACCATATATCTGTTCGCACAGAAATTTTGATCGGTGTCTCCTGTTCTGTGTCAGATTAAGAGTCACCAAATATGCATGGCTGACATTATAACATTGGTCCAAATGTCTACACTTGTAAAACAGTAAAAAAAAAATCTCTAGTGATTTTTGAACATGAAGCTGGATGTTAAATACCAAGTGTTCTTCATGCTTGTCTTAGCACCAGGCTCAGTTCTATGGGGTGTTCCAGGTATTGGATGCGATTCTCTATTAGTCTTTCCAAACTGGCAAAACTTGGTTTCAGATAAGTCGTAATTGTTTGCCTGGCCTGACTTCTATTTAATTAGAAAAATTGACTCAGGAAAAATGTTCTCACTCATTACTCAAGAATGCTTTGTAGGGGCGAGAAAGAAGGTGTTGCACGAAATTTGAAGAATGGTGCAGAAGCTGAGCTCGGAATCCGCCACCCGCCCTCTGGAACGTGCATGGTTTAAACGCAGGAAGAGGATGAAAAGCAACGTTACAGAGGAAGGGGAGAGTTTCCAGGGCGCACTGATGAATAGTGGGGGTGCAAGCGGCCGGAGTCCAGGCGCCTCTACCGGGTGGGGTGATTTCAGGCCAATCTCTGACCCCACCAAAATCATCTCCGCTAGGGAGAGCAAGTGTGGGAGAGAGAGAGAGGGGTGGACAGAGCATAGAGTGCCAGCAATCCGCCCACTAGCAGTGTGTCTGCACCTTCAAGTCACGTCTCTGTTTCTCTACCTGGTTCCATTCCTTTGTGAGGCTCCGTGATGCTGTGTGGGCACCCTCCTGGCCATGGAAACCCAGGGCCTCTCCTATTCCTTCCTCCCCTCCACAGCCTTGCTCTGTGTAAGGATCATTACAGTGGAAGTTCCAGCCAGACCCCACCCTTGTTACCTCCGCCCACCGAAGCGCCACAGGTGGAAGGCAGCTGGATTTACATTCCCCACACACCTGTACCCCACCTGCGGGGGCTCCCAGGGGTGCACTTTCCCAGTTAGGCTGACCCACTGGGCCTAAATGAGAGCTTTGGCTCTATAATATGCTTTCTGAATGGTGGAAGGTTGGCACGTCGAAGCCAGGAAAAGGATGACAAAATATACCCGTTCCTTTCATTGTTTTCTAATTTCATATTTTCATGGCCTTTTCAGATGATAACAAAATACCTGACCATTATGAAAAAATATATATACTTGGACACCAGAACCACAATGAGATGAAAATATAAATATCCCATAACCCCAGAAAAAAGAAAAACAATACTATCTGTCTTGTAGAATTTTTCATATGAGCTTGTCTTTATTTACATGATGGAGATTGTATGGAATAAAAACTTTATATTTGCTTTTTTCCACTCAACTTTGTATTATACACATTTGAGTAAGTGTTCACATTACTCTAAATTCTATTTATGACTCACTGCCCATTGTGACTACATAAGACTGTTGACCATCCACCTACCATTGCATTTTTAAACATTTGAGTAAGTGTTCACATTACTCCAAATTCTAATTATTTATGACTCACTGCCCATTGTGACTATATAAGACTGTTGACCATCCACCTACCATTGCATTTTTAGGTTCTTATTTTGATGTTGTTACTGATTTTACTTTATTTTTAAGAACACTCCAGTGCTTACTTTACCCACCTTCTCTTTGGTATTCCTTCTAGCTAGGAGATTCTTCTCTGTCTAGACTTACTTCCTCCACAGTGTGCTCAAGAATTTCCTCATTGGTCCTGGCCAGCATGGCTCAGTGGTTGAGCATTGACCCAGGAGATCATGACTCAATTCCCAATCAGAGCACATGCTCTGGTTGCAGGTTGGATCCCCAGTGTGGGGCATGCAGGAGGCAGCTGATGAATGATTCCCTCTCATCACTGAAGTTTCTCTCTCGCTCTCTCTCCCCCTCTCCCTTTCTCTCTGAAATCAATAAAAATGTATTTTTTTTTAAAAAAAAGAATTGCTTTTTCGGTGAAGCCTTTATCAGTTCTTCAAGATGTAATTGATGGCTTTTCACTTTACAGCTTTGATACCTAAATAGATGCCGTGATGTTCTGGATCTACTGTTTTGCGATGTGTGTTTTCCTGTCGACCCAGAGAGCCAGTTGCTATCTAGGTGGGCAGCGCAATGTGCCTTCCCGCTGTGTTCTCAGAGTCCCCATCCCCAAAGCAAAGGTAACAGACCTCATATCTGAGAGCTGCTGTGAGGATTACTAGTAAGTGAGATCCCAGATATAAAGTGCCCAGAATAGCACGTGGCACACGAAAGTCCTCCTGCAACCTCAGCATCACTGTTGTATTAATTTAGCTACAAAGTAGTTTTCTGTGATAATGTAAACGCTTGAAGGAAAAAGCACACATGCAAACACACAGATACGTGCACATACAGATTTGTACACACATCTGTGCACACACACACACGTACATACATGTATGTATATAGCCTCAGTACCTAGTAGAGTGCCTGGTCTTTAGAGCTCAGAAATTACTGGCTGAATGGAATGGTTACAGTTTAATTTCGTTAACATTAACATCATAAGGCCTTTCGCTTAATGGATATGCTAATAAAAGTGTTACTTATAATGAGATTTTCGCCTCTACTATACAGTATTTATTTATAGATCTGGCATTTACATATATTTTAGTATTTTATAAATCAAACCTTATTTTATCTAGAAGACTCTCATATCACCAAACAAAAGATGTTAGAAGCCTTCTAATAGTGGCCGTATGTTCAGTGAGAGAGGCTCTTTTCATCATGCAGAAATGAAGATGCTAATTGAATGGTTCTGATGACTTCAGAGGGGTTTGGGAAAGTCACAATTAAGAGGAACCCACTGTAAGTAAAGGCAACATGTCCCTTCTCGAGGCTCCCATAAGCTGTGTTTTCAATGCACAGATCTGAGAAAATTCCCTTTCCAAATCCTCTTTTGTGCCACATGAAAGGGATGCGGACTTGTACGCAGAGAGTCGGGCTTGAGCAAGAGAAAAGAAAAGAAAAGAAATGTTTACTCCAAGCAGAACATCATGGGCTCCATCCCAGCCTTCATTCCATTCCCCTTCCAGCTGTTTTTATTTAGCCCGCAACTTCCAATAAGACGTTTGTTTTTTATTCCCCCAAGGGGCAAACCATAATTAACTTTGCAACTTGTGGCAGTGGTTTCCTGAGGTGCCACCAACAGGGTGGAATTCAGCTTTAACATGTAAACGTGAATATGCAAGGCCAGGTGGGTATACCTTCACTGGTCCCAGTGAGGTTTGCTCCTCCAGAGTGTCAGGGTGATGGAGACATTATGGGATTGGACTGGACTGCACAAGAAGAAGCAGAGCGTCATGTGACAGAGGTGGATGCTCAACTTCCCCTTCCTCTTTCAAAGATGGGCACCTGGAGGATACAGGTGTCTCCAATCCCAGTAGGTAGGTAGGTAGTGGGTAGGTAGATAGGTAGGCATGTAGGTAAGTAGATAGGTAGGTAGGTAGATAGATAGGTAGGTAGGTAGGTAGGTAGGTAGATAGATAAGTAGGTAGGTAAGTAGGTAGGTAGGTATATATGTGGGTAGATAGGTAGGTAGGTAGGTAGGTAGATAGATAGGTAGGTAGGTAGGTAGGTAGGTAGGTAGATATGTGGGTAGATAGGTAGGTAGATAGGTAGGTAGGTAGATAGATAGGTAGATTATATAGATGATAGATAGTTCATAGATTAAGTACATGATAGAGAGATATGCATGTACTCTCATCTAGCCATATCTATCTATATATCTATATATCTGACTATTTATCATCTCTTGATTGATTGATCCATCCATCCATCCATCACTCCATCTACCTGGCACACCAGTGTGAAGCTAGCCAGTCAGTGTTATTCTCCTCCAATGTCCTCAGAACATTTTGGAAACACGAAGAGCAATTGGAGAAGAGAAAGATGTAAAGAGAGAAGCCGTGATTTAATTGAGACTCTGCTGAGTGCCACAGTGAAGAGAGAGGTTGAAACTGTGTCTGGGGAGGAAATCAAATGACAGGGAAAGGGAAGAGCAGCCAGAGAGAGTGAGGCTGATAATCCATGGCTGAGGCCCTGGCCTTGTGTCTCCTTGTGACAAGTTCAAGGTGATCATTCTTTTCTCTGTTCTGCACCTTTCTGTCCTTGTGTGACTTGAGCAGAACCCACCTTTGCTTTGTTTATGTCTAAGTCCAGGATATTCAAGTTGTCACTTGGGGCTCAGTGACATGCGTCAAGTCCTTTAGGTCTAAGACAACTTCTCGGACTTTCTCAAGGGGAGGGAACCATCCCAGTCCTTGGCTTTTGCCAGTGTCTACGTCGTCATCGATAAGCGCTCAGCATTATAACTGCATCGATAACGTCTGCACTTGCTTCTTGGGTTGGACTTGGAGCTCCCTGAGGGACACATATATATTCGTCTCTGTAGTGCCTGCCCCATGCCGCACCAGGGAGGGGTAACCTTGGTAAACAGCCATGATAGAGCTCCGTGCTTTGTGTGGTCCCGAGAAATACAGGTGAGTTAAAGGGGAAGCCGAAGGCAAGTCCAGGTGTAGGATGAATGTCAAGGAGGCTTCCGAATCTGCCTGCCTTCCACACGCTGCCTTCTTTCATCCTTACAAGCATCCTGGGAGGTAGGACCATCCCTTTGGTAAATTAAGAAGCTGAGGCTCAGGGAAGATAAGTCCGTTCTCCAAGGTCACAGAGCTAGTAAGTGGCAGAAGTGCAGGTCGACCCTGGCCCCCCAGCCCCATCCCTTTGCTCCCTGCAGGCCCCTGGCAGGGCAGGGCTGGCTGCTTTCTCTTTGCCTGCAGCACTGGAATCTGGCTCCGTTTTTGGAGGTCTGCACTCAGCTGGAAACGAGGCTGGGTGTTCAACAGCAAGCTCCCAGCAAAACTGCGTATCTGGGCTGCCACCTCAGACTGGCTAGAGAGCCACAGGGTGTGGAAATTAGACACACACAGAAGATTCCTGCAGTGTGTCCACTGAGTTCATTCCAACAGCTGTTTTCTGAAACCAACCCCAGTGCTGCATTTTAGCTATTGTGGTGGGTGAGATTTCCCCCCCCCCAATAGTTCTTGGTTCACCATCTTGACACCTTCTCTTTGACCGCCCTCCCCCCGCCCCTACCACCTTCAGTTCCATTTACTGACCCCTCTACATTATCCATCGACACAGGAATGCCCCAGATCTCAGTTTCCAGACACTTCTATTCTCATCACATTCTCCTCTCTCCAGGTGATGCCGTCAGCCACACCCGCTCCAAGGACCTCTCCTCTCAGCTGTGGACACGTGTGTGCAACAGCTCCGTGCACTACTCACCAGGAAGCTGGACCTGATCACGCTCATACCCAAACTTCTGAGTCTTCTCTGTTCCCAAACTGCTCCCCCCTCATCTGTCTTCCCATCTCAAGAAACTGCAACTCCATCTCTCCCACTGCAGGGCCAGCAGCCTCACAGGAATCCTCCTTCCTCTTTTCTCTGTCAGGAGCTTATCCACGGTGCTTCCAAATCTCTGAGATGTGACGACTTCTTACCACATCCAGGGCTTCCGCCAGGCCCAGGGCTGGGGCACCATCACTCACCCCCATTATCATCATGGCCCAAATGGTCACCCGTTTGGCTGCTGTTCCTCCAGAGCTGCCCTTCCAACATGAGAGCCACTAGGTACTATGGCCATGTACATGCAAATTTACATGGGACAACACCCACCCAAGTGAGCCACAATGACCAGGAAGTGGGAGACAGGCTTGGAGCAGGGGCCTTGCCTGCCCCAGAGGAGCTGGCTTCCTTAAGGTTGCACAAGGTGATGCCCTCTCTCCAGGTGATGCCGTCAGCCACACCCGCTCCAAGGACCTCTCCTCTCAGCTGTGGACACGTGTGTGCAACAGCTCCGTACACTACTCACCAGAAAGCTGGACCTGATCACGCTCATACCCAAACTCCTGAGTCTTCTCTGTTCCCAAACTGCTCCTGCCTCGTCTGTCTTCCCATCTCAGGAAACTGCGACTCCATCTCTCCCACTGCAGGGCCAGCAGCCTCACGGAAATCCTCCTTCCTCTTCTCTCTATTGGGAGCCTATCGCAGTGCTTCCAAATCTCTGAGATGTGACGACTTCTTACCACATCCAGGGCTTCTGCCAGGCGCAGGGCTGGGGCACCATCACTCACCCCCACTATCATCATGGCCCAAATGGTCACCCGTTTGGCTGCTGTTCCTCCAGAGCTGCCCTTCCAACATGAGAGCCACTAGGTACTATGGCCATGTACATGCAAATTTACATGGGACAACACCCACCCAAGTGAGCCACAATGGCCAGGCAGCCGGAGACAGGCTTGGAGCAGGGGCCTTGCCTGCCCCAGAGGAGCTGGCTTCCTTAAGGTTGCACAAGGCGATGCTTGCTGCTGTAACAAACACACCCTGGAACACATAGGGACTCAAACACGAGGAGAGTGCAACTCTCACTCCTGGAGGGTCCCCGGCAGACACTCCTACTGACAAGCAGCTGACTCCACGGCAGGACTCAGGCTCTTGCACTCACTCTTCCATTAATGTGCCAGTGGAGTGTACAGTGGGGGCTGGGGGTGAGGAGGGGAGGTCATTGCTGGCGGATGGAATCTGAAAGGGCTACAGGGACAAGAGCATGTTGCAGCCTATGGAGACAAGCCCAGCTGGAACACACAGAGGTGAGCAGGCAGGGGTGCAGGCATCCGGAAGCCTTTCCTTTGGAAAAAGCCAAGACAAAGAGAAGACTATTCTGTGAGGAAGATGGGCTGGGAGGAGATCCAGGGACACTTGAAAGGCTGGGCTTGGCCTGTCTTCTCTCCATGCTGTCCAGGTCCGTCCGAGACACACTCCTTACAGCTGACAGGGGCTCTCGAGACATAGACTGGCAGGAGGCTCCATCCACAGTCGATCGCGGAGAAAACAAGCTGAGAGCAGGGGAAGCTTATCGAAGGGCAGGCACACCAGGGTGAGAGGTGAGGCCAGCCCCAAGCCTCGGATCCCTAGGTCCAGAGCTCTCTGCTAATCAGCCCCTGCCCGGAAAGTGCTGGGAGCAGCAGCCAGACTCCCTCCCCATAGCATGAGGAGTTCCAGGCTTGAGCTGGTCAGACCTCTGAAGTTCATCGCGCTTCCATTTGTCCCGTTCAGATAATGAAGCAGGCGAAGTAAAACCAAATTAAAATTTGAAGTGTGGTTCCAGTATTAAAATATTTTGACTGCCCTTCAGCTGTTCTCTCCTGCGCATGATCTTATCTATCTCACATGCGTATTAATTGCATTTGGCCCAGATTTAAAGAGACAGTGCCTGCCCTGATGTATGGGCCAGGGCATCAGAGACAGTGCCATGGCACGGCAGGACTCAGGCTCTTGCACTCACTCTTCCATTAATGTGCCAGTGGAGTGTACAGTGGGGGCTGGGGGTGAGGAGGGGAGGTCATTGCTGGCGGATGGAATCTGAAAGGGCTACAGGGACAAGAGCATGTTGCAGCCTATGGAGACAAGCCCAGCTGGAACACACAGAGGTGAGCAGGCAGGGGTGCAGGCATCCGGAAGCCTTTCCTTTGGAAAGAGCCAAGACAAAGAGAAGACTGTTTTGTGAGGAAGATGGGCTGGGGCGAGATCCCGGGACACTTGAAAGGCTGGGCTTAGCCTGTCTTCTCTCCACGCTGTCCAGGTCTGTCCGAGACACACTCCTTACAGCTGACAGGGGCCCTCGAGACATAGACAGGCAGGAGGCTCCATCCACAGTCAACCGCGGAGAAAACAAGCTGAGAGCAGGGGAAGCTTATTGAAGGGCAGGCACACCAGGGTGAGAGGTGAGGCCAGCCCCAAGCCTCGGATCCCTAGGTCCAGAGCTCTCTGCTAATCAGCCCCTGCCCGGAAAGTGCTGGGAGCAGCAGCCAGACTCCCTCCCCATAGCATGAGGAGTTCCAGGCTTGAGCTGGTCAGACCTCTGAAGTTCATCGCGCTTCCATTTGTCCCGTTCAGATAATGAAGCAGGCGAAGTAAAACCAAATTAAAATTTGAAGTGTGGTTCCAGTATTAAAATATTTTGACTGCCCTTCAGCTGTTCTCTCCTGCACATGATCTTATCTATCTCACACGCGTATTAATTGCGGTTGGCCCAGATTTAAAGAGACAGTGACTGCCCTGATGTATGGGCCAGGGCATCAGAGACAGTGCCACGCCAGGGACTGCAGGACCAGGCCTTAGGGTACCAGCAGAGCTTTGAGCTCAAGCTTTCCCAGACTTCTGGGCCGAGAAAGCCCTTCCCTGGCGTGGTGTGGGCAGGTGGAGGAGGAAGAGCACATTTTTAAAACTTACTATTATGGTAACGGTCGTGGCTGCCTCTCCATCCCCACTTTGCTGCTACATCCAAGAGCGCACCTGCTCCTCAGAGCTGCCCAGAGGCCAGGAAAAGGTCTCACACATAGTAGGTGCGCAATGGGTATTTAAAAGGTAATGAATGCATGACTCCATGGAAATTAACATAACGTTCCTTGTTCCGTCACGTTGGACACATGGAAACTGCCTCTCAGGGGTTCAATTAGTGGACATGCAGTGCTGTCCAAAGCTTCCACGGAGACATGTGGTTCAGGCCTGAGGTCCTTGCTGGTGGAGATGGTCCAAAACTCCTAGGGAGACCATGGGTTCGTGCCAAAAGGTTCTTGATCACGTGCCATGACCAGCCAGGCTACCGAGGCCAGAAAGGTTCTTATTGGCAATACAGCCACAATGCAATTATTAGACCCGGAAAACATGGTAGCATCTTTTACATATTAATCCTGTAAACACAAAGCATAAATAAACATCATGGGCAATTTGAATCCGGGACATTGTCTAAGTGTGAAGCTTGTGGACAGGAGCAAGCATCAAGGACCTTTGGGTGTGGACCCCTATGTCCCACAAGGGCAGGGCTTCCACGACCAGCACGGCCAACCTGGCCAGAGACCCAGGTCTCTGGACGTGGGCCCAGCGCTCCTTCCTTCCTGCCAACGCCTCTCCCAGGACACAGCCCCACACACGGGAACAGGATGCCTGGAGTCAGTGCCTGGAAATGGCGTCAGCTCCGAATCGCATCACTAAAAACATCTGTCATTTCTACTTCATTTCCATTGCTTCAGGGAGAAAGCTTCAAGGTAGGGCCCATCTGTATGTATATTTTTAAAATCTTCCTACACAGACTCCTAATCTGCCCTCTTCACAGAGAGATGGCCAGCCACAGGTTCCAGCCTGGGCAGGCAGCAGCATGGAGCTAGAATCCCGTAGCAGTGTTTTATTCGCGTTTTCTTTATCTTACCCTCATCTCTCACTGGTGGCCTGGGATACTGTTGTCCCCTTAAAAAATATAAGGTAGAGTGTGTGCAGATAAATTAATCCAAGTAAGAAAAGAATAATATAATTTCATTATATTCAAGGAAATAATAACGAAAAAATGGTGTAAATGATAGATTCGATATAGCAGAAGTTGTGAAAGGTGGCTAACTTAGAGATGGAAGTTTGGAAATCACTACTTTGTGTCAAGATAGCCCCTTGAACAAACCAAAAAAGGCACCTTTGATATGAGTAACAGCTAGGTAGTCCGGGGGCAGGCAGTGACTCCTCCCTGATGTGCAGAGACCAGCCGGGGATACTTAGAGGTCAGACTAGTCGAACTGGTCTTGCTTGCTTAATACATGTGCTGCTGCCTCCAGGAAGGCTTTGAGGATTTCCCCAACCAGGGAAGGCCAGTTCCTCTTTTAAATCTTCGGAACCATATTTCTAGACCATTCTCAGGGCAGCCGGACCTCTTGGCCTTTTCCCAGGCAATCCATGTGTGTTCTTCATTTCCTTGGACCGTCTTCTTGAGGTACGTTCTGTACCTGACGTCCTTACCTTCTCGTCACACACCCTGAACTGAGTCAGGCCACGCCTTCACGTCACAGAAGCCAATGGCCTTGGCGGCGTGACTAGGTGTCTGGAATCCCGCATGGGTGTAAGTAGCCGGCATGGCCTGGGGTTCTCGTCCTCCTCTGAGGCGGTCCCAGATGTTTCAGTGACGTCCTGCTCGCTGCTGCCATGCTGTCCTGCTGTGTGTCCTGGAAACATCCTCCCTGCAGCCCTCCGCAGCTGAAATGAGCAGCGCTGGGTGTGCAAGACAAACAGGAACTCCCCGCAGAGGGAATAGCATTCCAGGGAAAAGGAATTGCACGTGCCAAGGATTGGAGGCATGACACCGTTTTTTTAAAGTATTTTTTTATTGATTTCAGAGAGGATGGGAGAGGGAGAGAGAGATAGAAACATCAATGATCAGAGAGAAACATCATGGATCTGCTGCCTCCTGCATGCCCCCTACTGGGGACCAAGCCTGCAACCTGGGCATGTGCCCTGACTGGGCATCGAACGGTGACCTTATGGTTCATAGGTCGATGCTCAACCATGAGCCACACCGGCCGGGCCAACAGGACACAGTACTGCTCATTGAAGAAGTGTTTCTGGGTTCAGTGCAGGGGAGCAAAAGGTGAATATGAGCTAAGATGCTAAGGAGATAGCCCTGTGGGGGGTGGTGAGGCATCATAAGGGTGAGTGCATGAAGCTGGGGGCTTGAAAGTCATTCCGAACGTTCTGGAAATCCTTAGCAGTGAGTAAGTGGGCATGCTCGAATCATGTTCAGTGTGGGTTCGTCCCAGCAGCCACAGAGTGAAGGTGGTGGGTTGGATGGGGCAGACCTGGAGGCCCCGCTTGCATGTTCAGGTGGAGCAGGAGTAGAGAGGATGGGGAGGGTGGGGCCAGGGAGATGGGCAAGGAGGCCCCCTGTGTGGAACGCTGCTTACACACACCTTCCTACTGGAACCCACTGGAATATTCAGGACGCGTCTCTCCAGAACAGAGCATCGATTGAATAATTTGCTCTGAATAATTAAATCTTCAAAGCCCATAGCCATAGAGTTTATTTATAACTGGAGCCACAGTTAGCATGTACTTTAAATGCAAAGAGGGGCTTTCACCGTCAAGTTATTATATTACTCAAGAGTTTAATTAATAACACACTAATTGTAGAAGCCAGCATCAAGAGTCACACCATATTGTTCCGATTACATTTGGAAACTGTCTGAAGTGATTTGGTAATTAAAAAAAAACGAACTTCAAAATCTAGCCGTATCTTCTCACAGATGTGGAGGGTCTTTTGTTTATGTCTTCTAGGATTTTTTAAAAAAATATATTTTATTGATTTTTTACAGAGAGGAAGGGAGAGGGATAGAGAGTTGAAAACATCGATGAGAGAGAAAAATTGATCAGCTGCCTCCTGCACACTACCTACTGGGTATGTGCCCGCAATGCCCTTGACTGGAATCAAACCTGGGACTCTTGAGTCTGCAGGCCGATGCTTTATCCACTTAGCGAAACCTGTTAGGGTTCTTCTAGGATTTTTTAAGCTAGAGGGGTTTCCCTTGGGTCTTATGATACAGAGACTCTGAATAATACCTTTAGAATAGCTATATGCCTGTATATTAAAAATGCATGCCACTGGTTTGAAAGACATCTATCAAAGTCAAATAAAATAGTAGAATAAAAAGTATAAATCTATAGATTAGAACTGAAATGGACTTCAGACCTGATCTGTTTTACCTTAAAGCCCATTTTCCAAATGTGAAGATCGAGATGAGTAAAGTCAAGGGATTTGCTTGAGAATGGCCAGAAGACAGACCTGAATCTACGGGTCTGTAAATTCCCCTCTGCTTCTGAAATCATGCCTCTCTCAGTCCCTCTCGAAAGACACAGACTTAACTAAAAGAACGCGGAAATGATCCACTAGCATCTGCCTTTGCCTCACGGGTAAACATCTTGAGAAAAGAGGTCAGGCCTCTTTCCTCTCTTATGGTCATGAACTTGGAATTCCTAACACGATGCTCATTATTCAACAGCCAATCACAAGGACCCGCTCACTGGAGCTGGACCGACTCCCTCCCTTGGCTGGTGTGAAAACTGCCTCTGTAAACCACTTAGCGAAACCTGTTAGGGTTCTTCTAGGATTTTTTAAGCTAGAGGGGTTTCCCTTGGGTCTTATGATACAGAGACTCCAAATAATGCCTTTAGAATAGCTATATGCCTGTATATTAAAACTCACTGAATGCTTGCATGCCACTGGTTCAAAAGACATCTATCAAAGTCAAATAAAATAGTAGAATAAAAAGTATAAATCTATAGATTAGAACTGAAATGGACTTCAGACCTGATCTGTTTTACCTTAAAGCCCATTTTCCAAATGTGAAGATCGAGATGAGTAAAGTCAAGGGATTTGCTTGAGAATGGCCAGAAGACAGACCTGAATCTACGGGTCTGTAAATTCCCCTCTGCTTCTGAAATCATGCCTCTCTCAGTCCCTCTCGAAAGACACAGACTTAACTAAAAGAACGCGGAAATGATCCACTAGCATCTGCCTTTGCCTCACGGGTAAACATCTTGAGAAAAGAGGTCAGGCCTCTTTCCTCTCTTATGGTCATGAACTTGGAATTCCTAACACGATGCTCATTATTCAACAGCCAATCACAAGGACCCGCTCACTGGAGCTGGACCGACTCCCTCCCTTGGCTGGTGTGAAAACTGCCTCTGTAAACTCAGATCCACACACCGCCTCTGGGCAGGTGCACTAACCAACCGCCTGGTTGCTACGCTAAGGGCAGCTAAGGAGCCAACCGTGGCCCAACCAGCAGAGGCAGCTCCACAAACACGATGCTCATCCTGCCCAGTCAGGCTGTGTCAGAGGCTGGGGCGCAAAACAGAATAGAGCGGCGTGGCAGCCGGGGGCGAGATAAGATGCACATAAACATGCGCGTACCTGTCGGCCAGGAAAGGTGCATCTTGTACAAAGGACTGTGAGTATAGAGATCAGAGGCCAGCAGACTTTCGGTAGAGAACCAACGAGTGGCTATTTTCTGCTTCAACGCCCACAGTCTGTGTCACAATCGGACAACTCTGCTGTTGTTGCTTCACGAAAGCTGATGTGGACAACAGGCAAGTGAATGGGCATGCTGTGTGCCAATAAAACTTTATTTATAAACACTAAATGTCGATTTCTTATAATTTTCATGTATCGTGAAATATATATTTACTTTTTTCAACAATAAACCTTCCTTAGCTGATGGGCTGCACACCCAGACAGTGGGCCGAATTTGGCCCTCGGGGGTTGAGTTTGCTGACCCTGTTGTAGCTGGGACATTTTCCCCCATTGTTGGGGGAAGACCAATCAAGCAGAGAGGTCAAGGTTGTGGTCCCCGAGGGGCAGGAGGGGTTGTTTGATGAATGGCCTGGAGATGCAGCTCTAAGGGTGGACTGGGCCAAATTGTAAAGGGATTTGAATGCCTACAAAGTCACTAGGGGGGCTGATGGAGGATGTCCTGCAGGAATAGCAGGGTGGGGAGGGGGAAGGGGAAGAAAAACCACTCCTGGAACCCTTCCCTCCTGTGGAGGACAGCCTGGAAGGGGGGCAGGACCAGTCCCACAAGGGTGTGGTCATGCTAGGCCAGGGAACTTGCCAGAATCAGTTCTTCAATTGACAGAAATGTGTTGAGCAGCAACCTTAACACATTGCTAAACAGGTTTGAGCAAACCTCCCACGTCTATAGAGACAACTGGACAAAATAAACACTCGCTCTGGGGGGATGTCTGATTCCTTGCTACAGGACAGTGTGAATGGCCTGGAGATGCAGCTCTAAGGGTGGACTGGGCCAAATTGTAAAGGGATTTGAATGCCTACAAAGTCACTAGGGGGGCTGATGGAGGATGTCCTGCAGGAATAGCAGGGTGGGGAGGGGGAAGGGGAAGAAAAACCACTCCTGGAACCCTTCCCTCCTGTGGAGGACAGCCTGGAAGGGGCAGGACCAGCGTCCCGCAAGGGTGTGGTCATGCTAGGCCAGGGAACTTGCCAGAATCAGTTCTTCAATTGACGGAAATGTGTTGAGCAGCAACCTTAACACATTGCTAAACAGGTTTGAGCAAACCTCCCACGTCTATAGAGACAACTGGACAAAATAAACACTCGCTCTGGGGGGATGTCTGATTCCTTGCTACAGGACAGTGCATCCAGAAATACTGTATGTAACAGACCACGGAGAGAAGCCCTGACAGACCACCAGGGACACGGCACAGAGAAAGTAAGGATTTGGCCTAAGGCCACACAGCTAGTAATTGATCTGCCGCAGACACAAATGCTGGCCTTCTGTCGACTCGCACCCCTGCACCTTCTAATGTGGAAATCAAATGAGAAAATAAATGGGAAACCTTTTGTGGTCTCCGAAGTCAGACACGATGGTGAGGCTTACCTGAATCTCTCAACGTTGTGCTTTCTGCTCCCACAATGGTCACCCCCAGAAGACCTTGCGTTCTGCAAGGGGAGAGCTGGGTCCCCTTCATCCCTGCAACCCTGGGACCTAAGACACAGCCTGGCACAGAGCCACCAAACAAGACATGTCTGAGTGAACAAGAAGCCACTGCGTTGTCACAGACTTTATGAAGAAATGACGCAAGACAACTCCACCACTCTCCAGCCCTTACGAATTGTTAGCCTGTTTTCACTGAGCTGTACAGTATATGCCCTGGACGTCAAGATGTACATTAGGGACCATAAACAGTAATAGATGATGACACCGCGATAACCAAGGAAAATCGAGGATAAAACAGGGAAACGGGATCTTATTACGCCTCCGGTGAAACAGAAATCAGGGTCACATTTTCAAGATTAGGAATTAGATTAGAAAATGGACAACGTGATAACTGTGAGCAAACATGATACTCAGCGATATCGCAGAGTGTGAAGGCATGGCGGTGAGTCAATGCGCCATATGAGACGGTATTTTGTGATGTTTCTAGTGCTCTATGCAGCATGGAGGAGGGGCCTGGGCGTGAGGGCAGATCGTCTATAGGTGTGAATCAGACAGTGTGCTTTATCCCCGACTTTAAACCTAACCTGAGGGGGGTCCCTTTCAAAACGTGTACATATCCAAGGAGGCCCTTTTCTCTACTTTACCCAAGTCACAGAGGCATGGATTGTAAGTTTCCAACAATGTACACATCCCTGCCATTGTATTTTGCAGCTGTAGTGCCAGGAAGCCGCACACTGCGGGTATGGGCAGTAATAGCAGAGTCCGATCGCTTCTCTGTTGTGAGTGATGAGGATGTTCGAGGTGATCTCATGATACACCACTGGGCTCCCTCTGGGTGAACGTGCCCTCCATGTCACCCATGGGTATGAGGGGTCAGTGTGGCTTATTCGCCCTATGCCCACGTTTGCTCGAGCAGTCAGATTTCTAAACTATTCGGCCTCAAAATGCAATGGCACGTGATTTTGAAATGCATTTTCCACCATGGGTCTCTGCATAGCATGCAAACCCGATTAAGTTCTCATCGGTGAAATGTGAAATTTGTCCCATGTAACGTGAGTCCAATAGGATTGACAGTAGCAATGACACAGATGGTGGGGCAGTTTCTGGTTCGAAATGGGAGTGTTAGGACTTGTGAAAAGCAGAACTTGATGAAGCCCCCGGGTCAGAGGTATCTGGCCACAGAGCTGAGAGAGAAAGATGGGCAAAAATACGCCAGCATGGGCTCCCCCGGCGCTCGCCAGAACCAGGGGACTGGGCATGGGGGTCAATATCCAAACTCCCAGCCAGATGCCAGGTGAAAGGGGAAACCTCCATGTTCTCATGCAATCCTCCCAGCAGCCCATTTCTCGGAGGGAGGGAGGGACTGAGACTTGGGGAGTTTTGGGGGCTTCGCCAGGACCTCAGCAACGAGGTGGGCTCTGAACTTGGACTTGCCTGATTCCCAAACCCAGGCTCCTTTGAGATTTCTCGGCGACTTACTTCCCCAGAACTTGACACCTACCAGCCATTCGAGCTGTCTGGTCATGAACCTGTCCACCAAAGTGGAGGCCCTGGGAAATGAAGAGTGGGTGCTGGGAGAGTCAGACTGGACCACAGTGGTGAGACAGACCGGACCTAAGCCAGAGGAACCGCAGACGGACACGCATGTCCACCTGCCCCTGGGAACACTGGCCTCATCGCCCCACGCAGCAGAGGGACAGTCTTTACTGCAGCGGAATGGCCGTCCTGAAGGGCCCTTCGCCGAGACCCCCAGTGCGACCTCCTGCACATAAACAGCCCCTGTGCCGGTTCTCAGAGCTTGTGGGACACACACAGCCGGGGGCAGGGCCAGCGCGCACAGAATCGTCCTGGGGCCCCGAGGCTGCCCTCCCCTTCTGTGGGGCGCCCTCTCCTCCAGGGCCCCAACCTTGTGAACAGGTGGGAGATGCCCGCTAGACAGCCTGACGGTGCAAAGCCCTCTCTGCTGAGGCGAGTCCTCAGTGTCCCCATCACGGGCAGCTGGAGCGCTCTACGTGAGGAGCCCCGCAGCCAGCAGCGGCGGAGCTGAGGCCAAGGCAGCTGAGGGGCAGCGGAGCCCTGGCCGGAGCGTGGACAGAGCTGCAGGAGCCAGCAGGGTGGAGTTGTCCCCGCTCACAGTGGGTCCCTCAGCCAAGAGTCAGAGCCCCAGACCTACCGACTTCGGATCTGCATCTTCACAAGATCCCAGGAGAGCCAGGTGACCTTACAATGAGATAAGACTCACTCATAGGAAGGACAGTGAGCTCGCTTGTCGATGCAATGGTGGTGGGCAGTGCAGCCAGGGGACAGAAGAGCAAAACCCCAGCCTCTCTCCAGGTGCTGGCTGCTGAGAGAAAGGGGTGTGGGTCCCAGGCGCAGGACCCCAAGATCCCACCATGTCCACTCGGCTCCCTTTACAAGGCCCAGGCAGTGGAGGAGGCCGCACATCCCTGCACACGCAGAGGGAAGGGCTCCTTCCTCCCTCTTCCTGTTCGTTCTCCCTTGAGACAGTTCCCCTAGTCCCGCCCTCGTGTTCAGGGCCCAGGTGTGGAGTGTCCAGGGCTGGTGGCGTCACCTCGCCTGTCCGGAGGGAGGACCTCTCCCCTCCCCACAGCACGTCAGTGGCTCAGCTGGCCTTGGGCAACAATTGCAGCCTTAATAAGCCATCCCTCTGGAACTGCCAGTAGCTTTATAAATCTGGAAAGCCATAAAATCATCAACTTTCCGTAAGCTTAAATTAAGTTCAGATCCTCCACGCCCATTTGAGTCCTCGCAAGAGGGATGCTGGCCAGGCCCCTCTGCACATATTTCTGGGCTTCCTCCAGCCCCCAGAACCCGTTCCTGAGGCCACATCGGCAGGACTCCCAAATGGGCCCGCACTGCACAGCTCCAGGCTCACAGCGTCCTTCTGCGCCCGTGGCCTCCTTTCAGCCAAGCAAGCGAGGGATGTGTAAAATGTCAGCATTGATGGGCAGATGCTAGTTCATACGCGGCGGAGCTGAGGCCAAGGCAGCTGAGGGGCAGCGGAGCCCTGGCCGGAGCGTGGACAGAGCTGCAGGAGCCAGCAGGGTGGAGTTGTCCCCGCTCACAGTGGGTCCCTCAGCCAAGAGTCAGAGCCCCAGACCTACCGACTTCGGATCTGCATCTTCACAAGATCCCGGGAGAGCCAGGTGACCTTACAATGAGATAAGACTCACTCATAGGAAGGACAGTGAGCTCGCTTGTCGATGCAATGGTGGTGGGCAGTGCAGCCAGGGGACAGAAGAGCAAAACCCCAGCCTCTCTCCAGGTGCTGGCTGCTGAGAGAAAGGGGTGTGGGTCCCAGGCGCAGGACCCCAAGATCCCACCATGTCCACTCGGCTCCCTTTACAAGGCCCAGGCAGTGGAGGAGGCCGCACATCCCTGCACACGCAGAGGGAAGGGCTCCTTCCTCCCTCTTCCTGTTCGTTCTCCCCTGAGACAGTTCCCCTAGCCCCGCCCTCGTGTTCAGGGCCCAGGTGTGGAGTGTCCAGGGCTGGTGGCGTCCCCTCGCCTGTCCGGAGGGAGGACCTCTCCCCTCCCCACAGCACGTCAGTGGCTCAGCTGGCCTTGGGCAACAATTGCAGCCTTAATAAGCCATCCCTCTGGAACTGCCAGTAGCTTTATAAATCTGGAAAGCCATAAAATCATCAACTTTCCGTAAGCTTAAATTAAGTTCAGATCCTCCACGCCCATTTGAGTCCTCGCAAGAGGGATGCTGGCCAGGCCCCTCTGCACGTATTTCTGGGCCTCCTCCAGCCCCCAGAACCCGTTCCTGAGGCCACATCGGCAGGACTCCCAAATGGGCCCGCACTGCACAGCTCCAGGCTCACAGCGTCCTTCTGCGCCCGTGGCCTCCTTTCAGCCAAGCAAGCGAGGGATGTGTAAAATGTCAGCATTGATGGGCAGATGCTAGTTCATACGGTGAGGATATGAATGCTGATGATCATGTGAGATTAACAGTAGTGGGTGAACAGCCCTCGGGGGTCAGGTATTCACATGTTTGCGGGATTCATGAACATGAAGACTTTCCCAACGGATGGGTTGATTCTCACGTCCCGATCCCACAAGAGCTGCCGGGATCCAAGTTAAAATCTACAAATGGAAGGAAGCAGAATGGACCCTGAAAGTTGTCCCTCTCTAAGCCCGAAACCCCAACAGAAGAGACTTTGCAGACATGACAAAAGAGAAGGGCCTTCAGATGGGAGGGGACCCTGGTCATCCGGGTCGACTCAGCTGAATCACATGAACCCGTAAAAGTGAGTGCTTTTCCCAGTTGAGAGGGGAGGGAGAGATGAGGCCAGAGCAGGGCCCAGAGCGAGGCTGCGTCTCGGCTGTGAAAACAGAGGAGGGGGCCCAGAGCCAGGAGGGCCATGTCCTCAAGAGGCTGAGAAAAGCGGGGGATGAATTCCACCCTCACCCCTCCAGGACGGACTGCACCCCTGCTCTGGGGTTGGAGCCCAGTGAGACCTGTGCTATTGGGCTTCTGACCTAGAGACCTGTAAGAGGATAAAGGATGTTGTTGTTGTTTTAATATATATTTTTATTGTTGATAGTACTACAGATATCTCCCATTTCTCCCCCTTTACCTCCCTCCTCCCAGCCCCTACACCACCACCCCAGGTCTTCACCACCCTATTGCCCGTGTCCTTGGGCTATGCATGTAAGTATATAAGTTCTTCGGTTTAATCTCTTTCATCCCCGCAGCCCCACATGGAGGTATGCCAGTCTGTTCCATGCCGCCATGCTTCGGGTCTTATTTTGTTGGTTGATTCATTTTGTTCATTAGATTTCACAAATAAGTGAGATCATGTGACATTTGTTTTTCTCAGATTGGTTAATTTCACTTCGCATAAGATTTTCCAGGTCCAGCCATGCTGTCCCAAAGGGTAAGCGATCCCCTTTTTTTAGAGCTGCATAGTATTCCATAGTGTACATGTCCCACAGCTAAAGCAATGTTGTTTAAGGCACCAGGCTCATGGTGATTTGTTAGGGCAGCAGCAGGAAACGAATCCAGCTACACCTGCCATCAGGAGCGTGCTACAGAGAGTGCTGTCTGTGCATTAGCTCAGGAAAGGGCATGGGGGTGCGGCAGGCTCTGTAACCCTAAAACGATTCCTTTAGGGGGCAGGGGGATGGCAGATGGAGAGGCTGTGAATCAGATTCCAATTTGCTGCATAGCCCTGTGGAGTCCTTGGGGGCCAGGCTGCCTGGGTTCAAATCCAAGCCGTGTCACTAACCAGTGAATGACCTTGGGCAGACCCTCCAGCCTCTGTGCCTCAGATCCCGACCTGAGACATCGGGTTCTGATGACACGGATGCCAGGGGCTGTGTGAATATTAAGTGAGCGAACATACGTGGTCACTAACCCAGTGCCTGCTACATAGTAGGTCCTTACTCATTTTGAACTCAGCTGGAATATGTTTGAGAAATTTCAGTTTAGCCTAAACCTGTGGTTGGGGAAGAGGAAGATAAAGGTTTGAAATGTGTAGGATACAGAAAGGACCAATTCCATGGAGTCAGATTCAAGTCATAGCTCAGCTAAAGGAAGGGCAGTTTATCTTATTTCTTTGGCCCTCAGTGTCCTCTCCGTAAACTAAAAACAAACAAAAATAAAACTGCCTGCTGGCGTTATTGTCAGGCGCAAATGGGTGGACACATCTGTCTAGTGGATTTGAGACCACACGTTGGGTGCACTGTCAAGCTCTGTCATGATGCTCCGGGTCTCAGGAGCTGCACTGAATACACACCGCTTCTCCACGTGTGGGCTGCTGTGTGGATGGCAGAGTTGTTGCTGGCTCACTTGCTTATACGTACCCATGACTTATGAGGGCCAACTATGCATTCTCATAATGAAATGCCAGCGGCCAAGTGCAGACCAAGTCCTGAATGGCGCCCTTGAACTTGGCCAGCCTGGCTGCAGCTGTGTGTGTGTGTGTGTGTGTGTGTGTGTCCAGCCTCTGGGGATGCCTCTGTTGGCACCTCAGAGTCCCTGGCAGTGTGAAAGGACCTTTATGTCCAGAAGCACACCTGAACGAATGACTGAACTGTGGAGAGGGTGGAATGGAGCGAGGAACTAGCTACAAACTGGAGGTGTGCATCACCTCTCAGATTATTAGCACGTCTGAACCCCACACTGCTGGTCGGGGACTGTGTGGTCCTTAAAGGGAGACCTGGGACTCTGTGCTGACATAGAGCTCAGCCACTGTTATTACCTGACTGCGTCGAGGTGCTCACCTGGGAACCCGCCGGCCTATCACCCTCTCCTCCTCCTGCCCCCATCATCTCCAAGCCCAGCCCTCCCAGGGGCTGACCCTCAGCTGTTTCAGAGCCTTAGAACCCATGTGGGAAGGAAACCACCAATGGCAGGTGGTGGGAAGGAGCTATGGTGGGAGTTCCCTTCAATCCAGGGGAGAGACAGAGGTGGAAGCCTGGAGGCAGCCCGCGCACGAAGAGGGGCAGGGGCCACTGAAGAGCCATCGCTTAGATGTGGAGCTTGGACACGGAGCCCACAGGCCTGGGCGTAAGATCTCTGGAAGCTTTGGGTTGCTGGCTCCGTTTCTGCAGCTATAAAATGGGCGTAATTATCATTGCCTGGAATTACTGTTGTGCATATAGGACATACAGTGAACTCGCCGCAGGCTGCCCCCTTAAAGGCCCTCAGCATCGCACTCACCCCGCCCGGGGGAGGGACAGGTAGGCTATGATGGGACCTGCTTGGTTTGACATCAGAGTAACTGGTTACAATTCCCGCCACCTCTGCCTCTCTGATCTCAATGATGTCATTTCATTCTCTGGACCCTCAGCTGCCAAACAGACATAGCGCCTGCCTGACCTCCCTCTCGGGGGCTGAGGTCTGGTGACTGGCACCTGGGCGCTTACCTTCCATCAGGTCTACGAGGCACGCAGAGGTCTCTGCTCATGTCTGGGGGTTACTTGGCTTTGTGGGTGCCAACAACAGAACCTCATTTCTAGGTGAGTCGAAACAGGAAATAGCTCCCTGCACTTTCCCAAGCCTGGGCTCAGGCACTAGGAAGCGTGCCCGCCACCGGAGGCTCTCCGGGGACCCGGTGTCTCTGTCATCACCGTCCTCCATGGGCACAGACAGGACATGCTGGGGTCTACGGGGACCTTCGCCCTGATTGGCAGCATCCCATGGTGCGTGTCTGCTCAGCGCTGAGCTCTGGGGACCGTGCCTATGTTCGCGTTTTCACGACAGGCTGCCTGCCACCGGGTTGGTTCTCAGGACAGATTGGCCCCCGCCCGCACACACCAGCCTCTCCTTCCGCTTCAAAATAATTATCTCCAAAAGGGAACGAGGCAGCCCATCCATTGTCAGCCCTGAATGACATCATGGCTGGTGTGCACTGTTCAGAAGATTAATAACATCTGCTTTGGAAATCACGGTCGGTCGCAGACCCCGGAGCTCACATCAAACATATGGGTGTTTTGCATGCACAGTGTGCAGGCTAACTCTGCACAGCCAAGGCCGCAGGCTAGGGGAAACGCTGTACCGATGCCTGCTCCCTTTTGTGGAAGGCCTTCCCTGGGACAGCTGGGCACTGACCCCTTAGAGGTACTACATCCTTATTGGCCACGGTCAGCCTGCAGGGCTGGGAACCTTCTCACTTCCCTTACAGAAAAGCTGAAGATCTAAGACGTTAAAGCCCTCAGCTGGTGTGCCGCTGAGAGCAAGCGAGAAAGCCAGGAGGCAAACCCAGGGAGACGGGGTTCCACACAGGACGCCGGCCACTCTTCCAACCTGTTTCCAATTGTGGACAATGGGGCCTAGTCAGCAGCAAAGAGTTGACAGGACACTGATGCTAAGACAGGACCGTTCATTGATTTGTTTCCTCATCCTCCTCCCAGCAGGTGCACACACATCGCAGAGAGCAAAGGTTGGCCAGGGCTACGCTTTCACCTGTGGGGCAGGACCCATGTTTACTTCCCAATCTAGAGTAAAGGGACTCCCTTACCTTGTGGATCAAGAGCTCACAGTGGGGGCTGAGGGGCGGGGCTAAGGGCCTGGGGGTGG
>NW_005369964.1:4029667-4056227 GCF_000412655.1 Myotis brandtii
AAAAAAAAAAAAAAGAGCTCACAGGAAAGCCCAGCAAGGCCCCTGCCTGAAACTCAAAGAAGGAAATGGAGAGATGGAAGTGAATGTTTGTCTGCATGTTAAGCACGTTTGTCTGAGGTTTGCTTTCTTTCTCTTTCTTTTTTTGCACAGGGTTAGGGAAGTTGGCAGCCCGCCCTCAGTCTTTCAAGCAGATTTCAATGAGCAAAAAGGGAGAGAAAGGGTCAAAAACAATGAGCACGTGCACCATTTCGAAATGTTTCCAGGATGAAACGGTAGTTCAGACAACTTGCAAAGAAATGCATGAAGAGCCAGGAGGGTCCTTGCATTCTCTCCTGCAGATGAGAGAAGGGCCGGGGGCTGTCTGTGCGGGGCATGAGGCTCTCCTGTGATTCCCCACGCATCAGGCGGCGATGTCTGCATTTGCCTCGGTCTTTGCAAGGCAGTTGCTCTTGTGGTAGCTCGATTCCCGCATTGCAGATCATCTCTCAATTTCTAAAACAATTGGAGGGCCTGGCTGGAGTGGCTCAGCTGGTTGAGCATCGCCCTGTGCACAGAAAGGTTACTGGTTTGATCCTGGTCAGGGCACATACCTGGGTTGTGGGTTCAGTTCCCAGTCGGGGCAGAGTACAGAAGGCGACTGATCAATGTTTTCTCTTCTCTTTCTCTCTCTCTCTCTCCCTTCCTTCTCTTTAAGCATGTCCTCAGATGAGGATTTAAAAAACACACAAAACAAACAAACAAACAAACAAACAAAAAATTGGAGGTGAGGGATTTAAAAAGATGATTTTAAACCATATTGCCCAAATCACCTAAACTATTGATACCATTTGAAGACACGTGTCTTCACTAACCAAGCGAGCTGTCTGTCAGGTTACAAGAGATGAAAGGAGGAGAATTAAGAGATGCTCTAGGCACCTGCCTGGGTCCAGGGGTTTTACCAGGGGAACCAAAGGACCCCCTGGATGGGTGGTAGGAAGATGCTCAGAGCATGGACAGTGAACTTGGAAAGGAGGGCGTGGGCACAGCATCCATTCATTTCACAGATGTCCCTGGCATTCCCTTGGTACCAGCCACGGAGGCTGGAGAGCCAGGGACCCCCATCCTTGTGCCCATGGATTCTACACTCTGGTGAGGAAAACCAATGGAAACACAGTACAAGGCACACATTAATCAAAGGATCGTGGGGAGAGGGAGGTGTTTGGAAGGCAATAAGTGAGAACCCAAGACCTTCTGGAAGGGCTCTCTGAAGAAGCAGCATTTAAGTTGAGACCTAGAAGAAAAAGGAGAAAAGAAAGAAGAAAAAGATGTCGTCTGAAGGCTGTGGACAATAACTGTAGTGATTTAAGCAGGGGAGCACCGTGCCCCAGGAGCCAACAAATCCATCCGACCACCTCCCTTTGTAAATAAAGTGTTGTTGGCGCACAGCCACACTCCGTTGTTTCCATAACATCCGAGGCTGCTCTGGAGCTGCTGGCACAGACTGGGGGAGTTGGGACAGAGACCCTCTGGCCTCAAAGCAAAGGCCTTTCCAGAGAAAGGCCTGCAGCTTGTGGCCTCTGCTGAGCTAGACCTCTGGGAGCATTTGTTTTCTCATCTATAAAGGGAAGATGTTAGTACCCTCGAAGCAGGTGGATTTTTGCATATGTAACTTATATCTCGATAAAGCTGTTAAAAATGCAGATGTCAACTTTCTGGGCAGGGAAATGCTATACAAAGAGTTAAAGGGATCTTGAGTAAACATCACAGCTGATAGGCAGATAGCGAGAAATCACTAACAATTTCTGTTGCTAATACTACCACTCATACTGTCCTTCACTAATCCACTCACAGTGTCCAGAGAGGCGAAGTCACCAGCCTGAGGATGCACAGCGCTAGTCTCTGAGACACCAGGGCTGCTTCCTGCATACGGCCCTGCCTTTGAGATCAAGGAGACTTGCAAAGTACATTTAGACTGAGAGGGGGAAGTGGATTGCAGGGCCGGAGGCAGCTTTGGTGAGCTGGAGGGAATTCATGCAAAGCCTCTCCCGTCTGGTTTCAGGCTGTGTGAATGCTCACGGCCCCATGTTTCGCTTTGAGCTGGGAGCTAGGTGAGCTCTGCACTTTGCATGAAAGCTGGCCTGAGCCGGGCTTGGTCGTGGGGGTGAAACTCGCAGAAACTGCTGAGCTGGGCCCAGAGGCTGGCCCCATCAAAGGCGCTGGCCAGGGCTCCCAGCCCCGGGGCAAAGGCCAGCCAGCCCACGGCTTCCTTGGGGCCAGAACACAGTCAGCTCCTCTTGTTTCAAGTTTCGCCTCAGCTCCTTTCGTGTTTCGCTCTTGAGCAGTTCACACAGCACCCCCCTCCCTCCCTCCTGAGCTGGTCTCAGCTGGCAAAGGCAAAGGCAGGCTGACACATGAGCTCGCCCAGGTGGCGAGCTCTGGGCTAGCAGGTGGGGCGTGGCCAGACCTGGGTCTGTGAGCCAGGAGCCTTGGGTCTGGGTCAGGCTTTGCCCCCAACTGACAATGGGCAGAACCATCCCTCCAAGCCTCAGTTTACCCCTCTGTGATGTGAGGGGTTAGATTAGGACCTCCAAGGTGTTTTGAGCTCTGTCACAGCGTGAGGCCAGGGCTAAGGCCCGTCTTTACTGGCCAAGTCCTACCTCATGTTGAGAGGCCACTCAGACACCTGCCCGCCACTGAGACCTCACTGGCCATCCCAGGTCTCCTGGGGTGAGGTGTTCCCAAGCCTCCCTTCCCCTTCCCTTCCTTCTTTTCCACTCCTTCCTCCCTCTCTTCCTTCTCTCCCCTTCCCTCTCTGTTCTAAGACGTGTCCTTAGGGATAACTAGAATTTGAAGTCCCAGGTTTCACTCTTTCCATCCAGCTACAGGCCTGAGACAGGTTTCTGAGAGGGTGCTGGCCTCCCTCTCTCCTGTTACAACAGAGGACATAGACCTCACCGATGCTAAGGAGGGTCTCAGGCTGCGGAGGAGTCAGGCGCAGGACCCGGAAGAGAACCCACCCGCAGGTGCCCAGGGCAGCGCTCCGAGACCTCCCTGTGCCCCACCCACACTGCACACGGATGCCCGGCGTCACCTTTGATTTGAGCCTTTCTAGTAAACAAAGGCGCGAGAGAGGGGCTCCATCAATACTTATTACACCTTAGATAAATTAACAGCGGTTTTCTTTGCCGCAGCCTGGCAACTTTCCCAAACATCTGGTGCAGGCCTGGCAGGCCTGGCCCTCCCACCCCCCTGCCCCCTCCCTCCTCGGAGGGAGGAACAGTTGGGGCTGCTGGAGCTGGGAGCCTTGGGGCTCCCACGGGACGGACACTACCTAATGCGCTGCCTGCCAGGCTCGCTTCGCTTCCAGGACACCTGCTTTCCAAGCTGAGCTGCCACTCAATCCCGGCTGGTGAAGCGTGGGGATGGGACAGGGAGCGAAGGCTGCAGGGCTGGGAGGGGTGACGCGGCATCTGTGATGTGGGCTCAGGGCTGGGGAAGATGGAACTTCCCAGGCTGGGCGCTCTGGGAGAGTCCAGCTGCTGATGGTTCTGGGCTAAGACAAGCTCAGGGGCTCAGGGACCTTGCCTGCCCGGGGTTGGCCGGCAGCTTTGGGTTTGGACTTTGTGGTGGCTTTTGCTCTCCGTGACCACCCCTGGTGGGGGCATCCTCAGCAGCCATGAAGCCATGTTCTGAAGTGGACAGAACAATCCAGGGTGTGGGTTCCGATCCAAACTCCTAGTACCCACAGGCAGATCACTGCCCAGCACTGGAGACACGCGATTCAGGATTCGTGTTCTGTGCAGGGCCAGTCCTGAGACAGGACAAAAGGTGATCCCTGCCTTTCTCCCAGTTGATGGGTATCCAATCAGGCAGGCAAAAAGGTGGGAAGACATAAAAAATTGTGTTTTTTTAAAAATATATATTCATAAAGAATAAGAGGAGGAAGGAAGAGAGGGAAGAAGAGAGGGAAAGAGAGTGGGTAGGAAAGAGGGAAGAAGAGAGGGAGGGGGAAGGGAGAAGACCTTGGGAACACGTGGCAACAGGGAAGAAACACCTGACCCTGGGAGGCCAGGTGAGGGCCAGTGAGTCTCAGTGGCGGGTGGTGTCTGAGTGACTCTCACTGTGAGGTCAGAGTTAGCCAGTGAGGAAGGGAGGGGTCATCCAGACCAGTTTGCAGAAATGAGAAACCAAACCTAAAATACCCACCACAGTGCTCCAAAAATGTTTACTACAAATACGTTCAAATTATCGGGCAAGAGGGGTCCCTTGGGCATGGTAGACCCCCAGCTTAATTTTCCTATGGTTAAAATTCAGTGAATTCCTACATATTGAGAGTGTTCCATATGGAAAGTGCTGGGGCAGGAGTTGAGTATTGTGACGACCATAAACAAAGACCATCAATGGAAGTCACTGGTCCCTATCTACCCAACCACTGCCTGGCCACGTCATCTCAGCTAACTGCCTCCAATTTTATTGGAGATAACGAAGTACCTAATCTCAGGAGATTCATCTTGGTTGGCAATAGGACATTTGGATCAATCAATTTTGCTTTGCCAGAGGCACACCATCCCAGCCACCTTTGCAGTAGGCGTGGTCATGTGATTGGTTCTAGCCAATGGGAGTTCTAGGAGACATTGGCTTTCTGACCTAGAGAGTGTGGCTTGAACAGAGCTCTCAACAAACCCAAACTTCCAATAGTTCCCAAGTTTTAGTCAACTGCTATGCAATTTAGCACAAACAACAGCAGCAAAACCACCAAATTCTAGACCTGAAACCAAAATAGATGGGACAGCAGTACCATTTTTAGAGGTGACATGTTGACAAGTCACTTAACTTCATCAAGCCCCCATTTCTTTTTTTTGAAAAAATTGAGCCAAACATACTCCAGGCTCCAAGGTTGATTTTGAAAAACTGATGGGTCCTTGAATGTGAAAGTATTTGTGTAAACTTTAAAAGTGTTTTCCAAAAAATCACTCATGATAATATTAAGGTGATATTCCCTTGGCTCTTCAATACAACCTTTATAATTACTCCCTATATTTCCCTCAATTAATTGTATTTTCTTTATATTTATAACCATTAAACTATAATGGGGTATTATCAAACCCCAGTGCTTTCTAATAACTTTACAAAATAACTTGAGTCTTTTTCATAATACTTATTAAGAAAAGGTGGTTGCAAAATGAAATTCTTTGTTCCTAAAAATATTTTATCAATTTTATTTATTTTCTATTATTCTATGCCATATGGTATTAGTGATATTTCTTTATCTAGTGATATCTCTGGTAGAGATTAAATTAATGAATAAAATCAAACATTTTTTTTCTAAGAAATAAAATTGGAATTACTAAATTCTTAGAAAAACATACGTCCTTCTGACTCAAGGACTTTTTGTGTTAACCAAGGTGTTGTCACGGGTTGGCAAATGTTCCCAATACAAGTGTTTGAGGGAATGATCTCCGAAGTTCCCTGCCATTTATTTCATTTATTTATCCTCTCCTAACAAAATTAAGGAATTAGTAATGCCCAAGTAATTATGTCCTCATTTTGATTGAATACCTACTAGGTCCTCCACTGAGTGAGAATAACTTGCCATTGATTTGGGTAATAATATGATTGCAATCTTTACCACATAGGTGGGACAACAAATTGATATTTCTCTCTCCTGTCCTCTTTCACTATAAAATCAATAAATAAAATAAATCTTCAATTGGAAATTTTAAGAGATGCTTGATCAGTTTTTCATATCCAAGATATTTGATTCCAGACATGGCAGGGAGCAATGCCCAAGAAGATCAGTCACGTCGACTTTCCTAATTCTCCCCGTAGTGGTCTTGGCACCACATTGAACCTCTTATACTTCTGTATACCTGTTCAGCCTTAACACACATGTATGGCTACTAGCAATTCAATAAAAGTGCTTCCTCTTTCCTGGCAAAGTGTAGTGTTATAAAAAAATAGAGATCAGACTTCTTAGAAGACTTTGCTCCTAGAGTGAGTTCAAACACTGAACAGCACAGTGCTTTTGATTGAGTAACTTAACTTCATCAAGTTAAGTTAAGAAATGAAGAAATGGGGCAGGAGTTGAGTATTGTGATGACCATAAACAAAGACCATCCGTGGAAGTCACTGGTCCCTATCTACCCAACCACTGCCTGGCCACGTCATCTCAGCTTCTTATACTTCTGTATACCTGTTCAGCCTTAAAACACATGTATGGTTACTAGCAATTCAATAAAAGTGCTTCCTCTTTTCTGGCAAAGTGTGATGTTATAAAAAAATAGAGATTGGACTTCTTAGAAGACTTTGTTCCTAGGGCGAGTTCAAACACTGAACAGCACAGTGCTTTTGATTGAGGCATTGCAACTTTTAGAGGTTCTGCACTATCATCTTTAAAAGGGAATAATAATAATAATGACAATAATAATAGTAGGAGTATTAATTATGAGGAGGAGGAGGAGGAGGAGGAGGAGGAAGAAGAAGAAGAAGAAGAAGAAGAAGAAGAAGAAGAAGAAGAAGAAGAAGAAGAAGAATGATTCTCGCATAATTATGTTGAGGAGAACTAAGATCCTGGCTTTAGAATCCTTAACTGTTAAAGGCTTAACATAATGCCAGGCTCTCCATAAATTAGGCAAAAGCAAAGCCTACATTTTTTGCATTGATTAAATATACTAGCAAATGTGAAGAAAATTCAATGCGTATTGAAAATTGCTGTATATATTTACTTTGTTAATCATAACTATTTCTATCTGTCTATGTAGCAAGCTAGTTATCTATCAGCCATCTTGTTCCAGAAATAATTTATTGTGGTCTATTTAATGTTATTATCTTGTTTTATGATTCATCTTCTAGTCAACCCTATTCAGACACTTTATTTTCTAGAAATAATAATTATAGTGATTTCAATATAAAATACAGTGTACAGGTATTGTTGGTTTTCTTCTAAGAGGCTGTCATCTACTTGTAGGCTTAATTGCTGCCACTGACATGAATTTACAAGACTGCAGACTGTAAGGTGAACTCTCTATGCATTCCCAGACTCATACTTCAAAGGACTTAGTATAGTGAGAAAGTCTACATTTAAAAAACAAATTATCAGGAGTGAATGTACTACCTCTGCACCAAAACTTCCATCATGTTGCTGGGTATACAGATTCTATATTCAAGATAGACTTTTCACATTAAGTTCCACTCAAAGTGAATTGATGGAGCAAGAAAGGCTATACAGGGAGCTACAGGGTTTTGCAAACATTCAAGTCCTCATGCTGCAAGAGATCTTATACATGATACGACCTCATTTTACTATCAAAGCAAGACTGCCTTTCCTAGCATTCTTGGAAGGAGGAGTTCTAGACCCACCTGACTGCTCAACATCACAGGGAGCTCATTACTCGACAAGGAAGATCAGTCCATGCTGGGGCAACTCTGACCGTTAGAAAACACCCACCTATGAATTAGAATGAATGTGCGTGCAGTCTGGGGGAGATCTATGCATTAACTGGTCTCCATCCCATAACTGCTCATGGCATCTTTGGCAAGTACTTTTCCCACCCAGGCCACAGCTTTCTCACCTGTAAAATGGGGTGAGGTATCTATTACTCTGAAAAAGAATGAGAAAATTAAATGCGATAACCAGTATAAGGTACCAGTGCGGCTTAGCAGGTACCCAATAAAACCCCCTGCCCCTCCTGACTTCACCTTCTTTCTAGGTGAAATGCTGGGAGTTGGCAACACTTGCAGATTGGAAATTTTCTCATAAAATAATAATAACTTAAATAAACCCAAAAGACTGGAGTTCTTCCTCGTTTTGTGGAGAAGATCGGTTGAAGCAGAGATGTCGCTGCTGCCCCATATAGAAGGGACACCTGTTCTGCTTATTGTCCCAGTCCCCACACAGCCAGGCCTCTCACGCTTTATATTATTATTATTATTATTATTATTATTAGTACTAGAGGCCCGTTGCATAAAGATTCGTGCAATAGGCCTTCTTTCCCCTGGCTGCCAGCACCAGTTTTCCTCTGGCACCTGGGACCCAGACCTTCACTCTGGCCATCTCCTTCCATCTTCGCTCTGGACACAGTCTTTGCTGCAGCTGGAGCCTTCAGTCTTTGCACCTCGCTCCGGCCAGAGTCTTCAGTCTCCGGCCAGAGCTGCTCCTGTAGCTCCTTCCGCCCGCCACCCTCCCCCTCATAGCTTGATTGCTGCTTCTCCTGCAGACCTCACCGAGGGGTTCCTGGGTCCTGGGGGGCCACCTTGCCTGTGGCCTGGCTTTCTGGAGGCTCCTGGGGTCGCACACGGGGGCCTGGATGGCGGCTCCTGGTGTCCCGCCCTGCCTGCAGTATGCAAATTAGCCACCATCTTTGTTGGCGGTTAATTTGCATATCACGCTGATCAGCCAATGGCGATGGTAGCGAAGGTACGGTTAATTACCATGTTTGTCTATTATTAGATAGGATTATTATTATTATTTATTTATTTATTTTTTACAAACCCTTGTGTCGAGGGCTGACTTTCAATAGATCGCAGCGAGGGAGCTGCTCTGCTACGTACGAAACCCCGACCCAGAAGCAGGTCGTCTACAAATGGTTTAGCGCCAGGTTCCCCACGAACGTGCGTTGCGTGAAGGGTGTGGAGGCGGCCTCACGCTTTATATTATCTGATTGCCATCAGTGGTGAGCTTTGGGACCTCGAATTTAATGTGTAAGCAGATCGCAGGTCTTTCTCTACATCCCTTCTTCAAACTTCACCTGAGACCTCCCACTGGCTAGGCAGCCATCCCAGGATCCTGTCTTCACAAAAGTGTGTCTGTCAAGGAGGGTCAGTATCCAGGGGATGGCGGGGCCCCCCAGCTGTGCATTCTCTGGTGGTTGCCGAGGATGCGTATCCTCTCCTTCGATCTGGCCTGGTGTGAAAGGTCCACACATCATTTCTTGGGCTTGTCCCCAGGAAAGTTCACACGCCCCTTGCTGTAGAATCTGGCTGACTAAGTGTCATCAATTCATATTGAAATTTACACTCACCTCCTCCCTCTGGTGCCATCAAACAGGATGGAACATTCTGCTCTTTGTTCTCAAGCCCGAGACTGGCCGGGGCCTGTGTGGCTGATACGGTTGGGTTTCACATGTGGGACCAGGGGTGTCTCAGAGGGTCTAGTTCTCTCAATGTGAGAGACATCTTCCCGCTGTAGGTCTTGAGCAGAGAGTTGGGGGGCCGGTCAGACACAGCTGGAGTCCCGGGGACGCTCAAAATCTAGACTCTGGTTGCCTTCAACACCCTTCCCCCAGTGGCCACCAAAGAAGAAAATAGCCAACCATTTCTCTGACCTTCCCCAAGAGTGCACATAATTTAAAAATACTGATAAGATTTACAAGACATAGAGCTTATACAGCTTTGACTTGATCTCAGTCATCAGCCCAGAGCCTGTTTCTTAAGAAGATCTATTTGCATAACTTAAAAAGTCTCTGTGGTCATCAAACAAAATATGGAATCTTATGTCAACGACACCGATACACATTCAACACCTTCTCTCTGCCAGAAACGTCCTAGGCTCTGAGAGGACGACGTGAACAAGACTCAGCCACTCACCCCTCCTAATAAAGGAAGCAGGGGAGCTTCCCATGGGGAACTTAGAGGAGGGACATTTGTGCTGAAACGTTCCAGTGCAGAGAAATAAAGCCATCGTCTCAGTATGCACCAGCGTTGCCTTAGGTGGCATCGGCCTTCTGTGGTACGAGGCTCGGTATAACCCCGGGCTCCTGTGGTGGCAGTGCTCCCAGCAGCTTCCCATCTGGGCCAGGCAGCAAGCGGCATCCTGTCTGACCTTGTCCACCCCACGTCAATGGGAACTGGAGAGTGAGAGGACTCAGGGTGGCCGGGTGGATGGCTGTGGCTGGAAGCACCCACTCCTCATCGGCATCCTCCAGGCCACCCTTCTTGAAGGGAGGAAGGAAAGAAAATGCTGCAGGCAGCCACTGTTCCAAAGGAAGGAACATATCAGTGGTACCCACTCATGTCATCTCTGCTTAGTGACAGGCAGACACCCACTCCTGGTGGCCCACACTCCAGGAGCAAAGGGCTCTGGAGCTGCCCACACTCTCAAGGACAGCACGGGAGATGGGGCAGGAGGCACCTCCCAACCTCTCACAGGGCTGATGGAAAAGGAGGGTCTAAGGCAGGTGTGATGAGCTGATGGCCATCTCTTCTTCTGAGGGCAGGGATGGCCAGGACTTAGTGAACGCAGCGACAGTGACATGTGGCAGAGGGCCTGGCACCAAGCGGAACCTCAAGGGAGACACAACAACCAAAAACAGTGTGATTACTGCTGCTGTTGAATGGAATCTGACACATGGTGAATAAAGAGATGGACCAGAAATAGATCCGAAAGGGACATTTTATTTACAATAATAGCTTTGTTATTTCAAGAAAATTGACTCATGTACATTATCAAAGCTCTAAGCACATGTCAAAAGTTCACTGAAGAAGGCAAACAATCACACAAAAGAAACCCAGAATTCAGATGCATGCAAACTTCTCATCCCGTAGGGATATCCATGTTAATATCACATGGGCAACTGAGGCATGGGGGCAGGATGCAGAGAGCAAAACCAGCAGGCCTGGCACCTAACGGGCAAGTGCCTCGCTATCCTGTAAGTGTCCCCCAGGACATCCTGACAGTGCCAAGGTTGTCATCCAAGGCAGGCATGCCACTACATTTCCAAACTGGCTGAAGACACCGATGTCTGTCATTAGGTCCTGGGGACATGCGGAGGATCTAAGTGTCCTCCTAATCAGCAGGAGGGCACAGCTAATGGCAGCTGGGATTCTGAGAAACTGAGGCGGGAGGGTGTGTCTGTTGGAATCACGGGGAAGCCCTCCGTGCTGGCGGGTTCCCTGCTGTGGTTGCCCTGGATGGTGGAGCTAGCAAAGATGCCAGAAGACCCACTGGACAAGAGGGAGAGAAAACCCCCTCTGAGATTCAATTCCGCATCGAAGCCTCTCCTTTGTCAGGAAGTCTGAGAACTCCGTGAATATATGGCGTTTAATTCTTCAATCCTCCAAACACCTTTAAGGACCAAATCACTGGGAATTTCTTTCTCTCTCATATAGAAGTCAACAACTAGGCTTTAGAGGTCTCCTGATACACCTACCACACCTTTCTGACCAGGTGTGAGCAAGTGCAGAAAGTAAGGAATCCACTCCCGCATGGACCCTAGTCCTCCAGTTTTCATCCCAGGTACATCTCAAAGCCTGAGGTAGTAACTGGGGGCTAAGAAAGCCTATAGTAGCACCCCAAGTCCTGGTGGGGCCCACCATCGGCCTGAGAAAATGGACAGAGCAGAGAGGTAGCATTTGGACTAACCCCGAGCTGAAAGAAGTAAATAATTTATTTTCTTTTATATTTGCAAATGCTGTGAGTTTTGTAGAGAATAATTGAAGAGGATACTATATTACCTATCCATGTAGGTAAGAATGAGAAGATGAATAGTTATTTATAAGGAAACCTTTGAAATTAGATTTCTTGTTTCCACAGAGAAAACATTTAAAAAGCAATATCCGCACACTCAATTATTACCTGGAAACCTCCTAGGTTAGAGGATTATGAAAACAGGGAACTGAATTTGTCACCTAAACGTTCTAGAGCTAAACCAATGTGGCTTTTCATTCCACCCCACTGAGACCCATTCATTCCACATGACAGTACACAAGCATGCAGATTGTATGATAGGTAGTAATAACATGGAACCTATCCTGCCCTGTTAAACAAAGTAGACCTAACAGTGGAACTGAAGAGGTGTTGGAAGCTGTGGGAAGAGAAGTGAAAGCAGGAATTGGTGACACGCAGGTCTCCTTCCAGGTTGTGTGCTAGAGACAAGTCCTCTTAGAAGAAGTGACATCTGAGCTGGACCTTCACCCTCAGGTCCTTCTGCTTAATGTGCAAGAGGGTGACACTGGAAGTGAGGGAGCCAAATAATCCAGTCAGAGAAAGGCATGATCACACTCAGATGTGGAATCCGATGAGCAAAATAAACTATTGAACAAAATAGATCCAGAGACACAGAAGCACGGAGCAGACTGTCAAACCTCAGAGGGAAGGCAGAGGTGGGTGGGTGGGAAGAGATCAACCAAAGACCTTGTATGCATATATGCACAATCCATGGGCACAGACAGTAGGGTGATGAAGGCCTGAGGTAGGGGCAGCGGGGGAGCAAGGATGGGCTAAAGGAGTCAATGGGAGAAAAGGGGGCCATTTGTAATACTTGCAACAATAAAGATTTTTTTAAAAAAAGAAAGTGAGGAAACATGGACGTAATCACATTCAATATGGGGAATGGAGGCCTTGAAATGACATCGTGTGGCTTAGACTAGCTGAGGAGGTAGCACGGATTGGCGTCCTCAGGGGCCCGGTCCTAACACTTGAACTTCTCCTGTGGAACGCAGGGAAGCCTGGAGCGTTTTCAGCAGAGAACTAGAGCTTTAGGAAGATCCAGCTACCAGTGGTGTGGGAGCGTCAGAGGAGCTGACCTGGCTACTGGGCACTAGGCGGGCAGTGCTCACAATGGCACAGGGGAGTGGAGGGGGCACTGGCCAGGGGCCTTGGAAGTGAAACACTCCAGTCTGGTTAGATGCCAGCCTCCTGATTTCTTGACACCCAATGGGAGAAACTAGTGTCTATGTTTTACTTCTTTCCTGGGTTTCCTTTTGTTAACAAGATCCTCCCTCTTGGGTGGGAGGAGGTGCAAGGAAAATGAGGAATGCCGGAAGGAGCTGCCTTCTCAGCCCCTGGGAGCAGCTTCAATTCTCCACACATGGCTGGGGCTCCCCCTGGACAGTCACGGCATCTTGGTCGGATGTCTTGGTGCAGAGCATGGGCTGTGCAGGTAGAGAGAGAGACCAACCCTCAGCCGGGCAGGTACTCCCTTTGGGACCCTCCCTCAGCCTTGGTTCCAAACCTGGGTGGTGAGGACACCTGCCTCGTTGGCTACAGAAGCAGTTTCTGAGCTCGCTTCCTGTGATCAGCACAGGCTCACGATTCCTTATCTGCAATTCTGAAAGCCCGAACTCTCCGAAAGCCCACATTTTGTAACCTGTTTGGCTGCAACAACTGACCCGATCTGAACTCATTTGGCAGCAAAAGTTGACCTGGACTGACACGAGGCTATTTATAACCTTCATTTATCTCACTTTCTGCTCATAGTCATACATTTTCCTGCAGGAATATTAATGTGCTTGATTGCAGGGCGCTGCCCCCGGCCCCACTGGGCGTGTTAAATAATACTGAGCATGCAACAGCTTACCCTTCTAAGTCTGCAACTCTCTCAGTGCCAAAGTGCACGTGGCCTCAGGGGGCTGAAGAAGGGGCCATGGACTCATGGCAGAACTCACTTGTTTTCAAGGAGTGGTTGGTGGCCTCCACGCTTTGATGAAAAGAAGAAGCTGTCAACGTTGAAAATATGATTTTTTGATTCTTCAGATGCTTCCAAACGTTGGCAAGAAGTGAGCTCCTGAAATGTCTACGGGTGTGAGGAAAGCAGGGCGCGAAGCCCAGCACCCACCTAAGGAGTTTCTGTTTCAGACGTTGGTCTCTGCATGTCTGCCTCTGTCTTCTGTCCATCTAGCCGAGACCCAGAGCATGACTGTCTAGAGGTGGCACCCACAAGTGGGGATGGAGGGGTCCAGGGCAGTCATAGCTGCCTTGGAGTCTTCTACCCTGATGGGGAGTCATGAGGCCAGGAACCCATAAGCTAGGCTCTGGTCCGAAGGCCGCCATCTTTCATGCCTTGAATCAGGCATACTAGGTGCTCAATAAATGTGATAGGATTGGAGCCACTGTTCTTTCTGATGGTTTTTTTCTTTTATCTCCACCCTTCTTCTTTGCACATTCCCTACTTCTTTCAGCAGCAAAGGGAGAGACACTGAGCAGCAGAGAGGAGCTGGCTCTCCTTCCATCTCTTCAATGCAGACGTTTGGCATCGAGATCTGCCTTGTATGGTGGGTGCTTCTGCAAAGCTGATGTCTGCTGGTGGTCTCATCTGCCTAGTTCTGTCTCCTGAAGGTGGATTGGCAAGAAGGGACGCCTGAGCCTTTCCCTGGGAAAGATGGGGCTTCCACAGACTCCTGGAACTAGTCTTTGACTTACAGGCGGGGATATCATCAAACAACAACAACAACAAAACATCTTCAGTGAAAATGTCTTCCAGGTGAAGCCAAGCGAGGCTTCTTGGGGGGAGGTGTGGATATGGAGGACCCCAGAGGGAGGGTTGGGGCCTGTTCCATTTAGCCGAGGTATCAGTGAGGGCTTGAACCAGGGGGATTCCGAAAACCCTGTGGGTTCTGCTATCCCTGCAATCTTCTTTGTTCTGTCCACGTGAGCTTCGTTTGACCATGAGCACGCCACCAGCACACCAGGAAGGCCTCCGTCCCACCTCACCTGCAAAGCCCTGGCCCCTTTGGTCTTCACTGTTGGGGCTTTTCCCATTCTCCCCAGTCCCTCCACTCCCGAGGCTGCCCTTGAACTGGCATGGTCACTGGTTTGTGCATTAGGAGCCCCCACAGTCCTGTCCTCAGCCAGGCCAGGTGGGTGTGGCCTACTTTTCCTGTGACATTGCCATTTAGACACCTTGGTGTCACCCCATACTTCTGGGTTGTCATAGATTTACACAGAACTCCTCAGCTCCCACAGCTCCCACCGCGCCCCCTCCCCCGATCTGGCAGGGCTACCACAGGCCCCCCACTTGGGAGCCACCATCAGCCCACCTCCCTTCACTTCCACATGGGGTTCTAAGTTCCTTTGGGGTCACAGGTCCCCTGGGAACCCTATGACAACCACCTCAAAAGACACACAGGTAATAATCTCATTTTCACCGTTTCCAAGGGTCACTGCTCCCGTGAGCCTCACCCACGGAGCCCCCACCCCTGTGCTGGGCCCTGGGTCTGTTCCCAGCACCATCCCCAGGGCTGGGGGGTTGGTATAAATGCTATTTTCCAGATCCTGCCCCCACACCCCCAGAACAGAATGGATGGTCAAGGAGGTCAGAGGAGCCACTCAAACCACAGAGCCAGCCTGTGGTGACCCTGGGGTTCCGGCCCAGGTCTGACAGACAAGGCCATGTTCTGATTAACTGACTAGTCTGACCTCAGGGGTCTCCCAAGAAGAAAATGAGCAGGATGATTGAGGAATGTGTGTGCTGACAGGATGGCAAGGTCAGAGTTGGGGTGACCTGAGATTTATGGAGGAAAAGGGTGGTAGCAGTACAGCCTCAGGCTCTCCCCCAGCACATCCACGCCTATAGTGGTCAAGGCACTGCTGAAACAGCCCATCAGGGGGTGCTCTTTCTGGTCTAGATGTTCCAGCATCCCCTCTGTCCCCCTAGGAAAACCAGCGGGGCTTGCTTTAATCTGAATGGCTGACACCCTTTGAACCCAAAGTCACTGAGACATTAGGGATGAAGGTCTGCACCCCGGGACCAGCCCAGGCAGAGGCAGGCAGAGCCCTGAGCCGGGGGTGGGGTGGGGGCTCTCCTGATCCACGTCTGTGGGAGGCTGATAAGCAGGCTGGCTGCCCGGCGCCCCCCCCTTCCTCCCGCCCCTGGGCGCCGCCGCTGGCTGGGCTCCACAGGAACTGGTGGTTAGCTTTGTGGTCACCCAGCAGTTTTATGAAGACCCTTGAGGTGCTTCAAGTACCAGGTGGCCCCGGCGTGGTTTAACTGTCTGGGGCCCAGCTCTGTTGGCGGCCACCCTGTGAGGGGCGGCCTGGGTGTGAGAAGCGCGCAGTTGGTGTGACGATGACATAACGGCAGGGGAAGTGTCCCCTCTCCGTGAAGTGATGTTCTGTACGGGAATCCATTAGTCAGCACCCCTGCAGCACATGGCGGTCTGTGAGGCACTCGGGGTTCCCTGTCTGCGCTGTGAGGTACAACGACCTGTGGGGGCCTTGGTGGCCCACTTGGGAAACGGAGGGTCATGAAGGTCACGGGCCCGTCCTGTGGATGGGACAGCTGGCTAGGAGCCCTTCACAGGTGATGTCGGGTTATTCTTCAATGACCCCCTGGGCCAAGAGCATCCCCACTCCCAGCACCCCGCCCGCGCCGCTTGCTCCTGAGTCTCCCCAGGCCATGGCGTTGGCTCTCCACAGGGAGGAAGGAGACGGCTCGGCCCGCTCTCGGTCCCATTGCCAGCGGCTCCGTCACAGGCCACTCGTTAGGGCAAATGCAGAAGCAGCATTGCTCACATGCCTTTCCGAAGCCCCCAGAAGCTCGGGGTGACACTTGACCTGCCTGTCTCTTGATCTCGGCCCTTGCTTTTCTTTTTTTAAGCTTCTTCTATAGACCAGGCACCAAGGGAATGACCAGGCGTGGACCAGGAGCCCTGGGAAGGCAGGAGATTATAGACATTCACAGGTGTGCACACACACACATGCATACACACATGCACATGCATACACATACACAGATACACACAGAGATACTCATATACACACACATACACACATACACACCACACACACACATACACAGATACACACAGATACTCACATACATGCACACATACATACATACATGCGCACACACATATACTATACACATACACAGATACACACAGATACTCACATATATGCACACATACATACATACATGCGCACACACATATACGCACATACACATACACACATACACACACATACACTCTCCACCCCAGAAACAATGGTCTGCAGGACTTCCCTGTCCTCACTGTCTGTTAACGCCTCTCACCGCTGTCTGTTATGAAGCTGACCTCGCTGGTGAGTGTAGATCCAGGGCTAGTTCTGTTTTCCTCGCCGGCTGTGCACAGCTTTCCACGGGAGAGCCCTGACTTAGCGACCATCACACTCATGTTCATTGATTCACCCGACGAGTGTTTGTTGAGTGTGTAGTCCATGCGGGGTGGGTGCCAGGCACAGGAGATGGGTGGCGTGGGGGCCATGACTTCCCATGAATAAGGTAAATGAATGAACACATGGTGGTTTATTGAACACTGAGGGGACGAGGAGGAGATGGGGTGGAGGGAGGTTAGAGCCTTGCTCCGCAGAGACAGTGTGTGGGGTCCGGGCAGAGCCCAGCCCTCGTGACGAGCTGTGGGGACCCTGCACCCGGTCACCTCTTTCACCACCAATATTCACGACTGTGAACCTGTGGCTATAAGAGCCCTCCCCCATGGAGGTTATCTGCACATTATATAAGCTCTTCCATGCAAAACACTTAATGCCTCGAAGGTCTGCACTGAAATCGAAAAATCATTAAGAGGCGAGGCTAAGAAAGCATTTGGAAATATGTGCATATGCACACGCACATTTCGGCAATGAAACAAACAGAACCAGGAGGGAATTACATGGCCCATTCTGGCTTTTCTTGATGGCCACCTTCCCCGTCTTCTGCAGGAAGTCCTTGCAGGTTTGCAAGGGGCTTCGGCCTCACTGTTAAAGTCCCTCCGTGGTGGCCAGGGCCCCGACCCGCTGGGCTCCTGAGTCACTTGGAGTTCCCTGCATCCAGATCCTTGTGCTCCAGCCCCTGCCTGCAGCCTCCTCTCCTCAGGCGGTCACCAGGGTCCCAGGGCCCCAGGGCCCCTGAGCTGGAGGGCAAGGGGCCGCTGATTACTGGAAATTAAAGCCAGGTAATGTGAGCCCATCTGTTGGGTGCCTGACCACAAACCACCTCTTAGCCAGCCCCGAGCGGGATCTGGTTTCCCCCCAGAGCCGGCCCGGCTTCATTACCACGGCCATGGGAAGGGAGGAAACCAAGAGGTGACTTGGGTCTTCCGTTAGCGCTTTGTCATTAGCAGGTCATTACCCGGGCCTCGCTCCCAGGGGACGCCACTATGCTGAGGGCTGAGACGGTGATTGGTAACAAGACCACAGGTCCCCAGATCTCACCAGATGGAGTGGGAACTCATCTGACGGGCCAGGAGGGGTTGGGGGCTCGCCTTACAGGGTGGGCGGATTCCGGGAGGCCAGCCGCAGCTTCTGGGTGCAACTCCCTGTCTGTCGCTCAGACACTGCTCGCTGCTCCCCAGATGGCAGTTAGGGGCAATTGTGGTGACTGGACAAAGCCTGGAGGTTGACATCAGCCAAGCTTGGGTTTGAATAATAAACCTGATCCTGACTAGATCCTGGGCAGCTTCTCAATTCCCAAAGTCTGGATTTTCCTGACAATACAATGAAGTCAAAACCTCTATCCAGTGGGATTTCGTGACCAGTAGATTAGACGATCTCTCTAGAACAGAGGGGATTTGAAGGTCCATCATGGTCGAGTGGACATAGACTAGATCATAGAAACCAAGAGAGAGGGTTTCAACCACCTGGCGTCCTTGGGGCCTCCAGGGCCACAGAGAGCCTCTGTGGGCTTCCACACCCCCACATCCTTTCTCAGAGGGCGGCACGCACCCTCACCCCCTGGTCTGCAGATTGGAAACCAAGGCTCATAGAGGTCTTGCCCGGCTCCAGGCAGCCATGTGCCCGATGGGAAATTCTCTGAAAAGATGCAGATGTGTCTGAAAGTGGAGATGAGAAGGATATAGCCCGAGACACCTGCTCGCATGTCATTCAGTGTCAGAGGGGCAGCTGCCCTCAACCCTGTGACCTTATTCTTGGTAGCAGCGTTTTCTTGGGAAAATCTTTCATACAAGAGAGGTGAGCTTGTACATAAGCAGTACATACTTACACTGTGACTATGTGTAAGTGACTATGGAGACTCCTGGCCCCGATGTGATCACACTTTCAACCCTCTCTGTATTTTGTTCTCTAGAAAACTGAGCATGTTGTGGGGGGCCGGATGGGGGGAGGGGTTGATTAATGTCCACCTGCCTTCATGAGGGCAGAGCTAAGGGAATTTTTGAGCTGAGACGAAGTGGATATCGTGGGAGCGGCTGTCACTGCCCTGTGACATCAGGACAAGAGTCTAGCGGCAGCTGTGGCCGCCGGCATCTCACCAGAGGTCCAGTCTGGTGTGGTGGGCTTGGGGGTGGAGCAAAGAGACGATGCTGTCTTTCCCACCGCATTGAGAGCTGAGGTCCCGTCATCGGTGGACTTGATGGCGGGGCTACCAGGAGATCTTACTGATTGGCTGATTCCTTTCTCCTTCATGGGTTGAGAAGTCAGTGCCAGGAAGCAGCTCAGGCTTCCTCGAGTGTCCAGCTCTCAGCGGTGGTGGCACGGGCTCTGCGATGTCCTTGCCTCTGCTATACACGCCCCCGGCCTCTCCGTGGGGGACTGCACGCCACACCTGCCATGGCGGCTGAACCTCAGGGCTGCTGAGTATATCTGGTCAGCGCCGCTAGGAGATGAAACTCCAGACATCTCCAAGCCCAGGAAGTGAACATTTTTTAAAGATTTTTCAGGTTGATTTTGAGAGAGAGAGAGACATCGATGTGAGAGGGAAATATCGATCAGCTGCCTCCTGCCCGCCCCTTCCCGGGGATCAAGCCCGCAACCCGTGCATGTGTCCTGACCTGGAATCAAACTGGCAACCTTTCAGTGCACGAGATGACGCTCAGCCAAGCGAGCCACACCGGCCAGGGCAGGAAAGCAAATATTTCAATGTCAAAGATGGATGGGGCTTTATGTTGTTCTCTTGAATTCCTTCCTGTCTCTCACAGCTAATACTGAACTTGCTGTTGGACATGCTGACCTGTGGTCATTCTCTCTGCCTTCCCCCCATGGACAGGGACTCCCATAATCACAGGCAGCCCGTTAGATCTGCTCTCCCTGGACATTTAGGAGCCGCCCGAGTTCAGATTGTCCATCTTTCTGACCTCATCTCACATCACTTCTATAAGCACCTTGACCTCCAGCCACATTGGCCTTGTCCTTAGCATCGCCGGACTTTGTCCAGCTTAGTGATGGTGGATGTGGGGCTCCGCTGCCTAAGGGGGAGCTCCTGGCGTGGCTGCCCACCCCTGCCCTTTGGTCTGAGTTCAGGTGGCATCTTTTCAGGGATGCTTTCCCTGACCTCCTGATCCACAGAGGATCTTCACTGTCCCGCCACCTCCATTCACTCCCTGTCCTCTTACCACACCTTGTCCATCCCCTTCCTGACACTGACCACCTGTGAAATGATCTGACTGATGTATGTGTGTGCTTGCCTGTGTTCCATTATGTAACTCTCTACCTGTATCCCATTATTTGCTGTTTAGTACATGCTCACCTGTATGTGATTATGTACTGTTTATGTGCATGCTCACCTGTGTGTAAGCATGTGCTGTTTATGTGCATGCTCACCTGTATGTAAGCATGTACTGTTTATGTGCAGGCTCACCTGTGTGTAAGCATGTACTATTTATGTGCATGCTCACCTGTGTGTATGTACTGTTTATGTGCAGGCTCACCTGTGTGTATGCACTGTTTATGTGCATGCTCACCTGTATGTAAGCATGTACTGTTTATGTGCAGGCTCACCTGTGTGTAAACATGTGCTGTTTATGTGCATGCTCACCTGTGTGTAAGCATGTGCTGTTTATGTGCATGCTCACCTACGTGTGATTATGTGTCTCTTCCTGTGGAACGGCCCGCTGGGAGAGCAGAGGTGTGCCCTTCCTGGTCACTGCTGCTTCCTCAGGACCTGGCAGAGTAGCTCCCACAGGAAGTCTTGCCAGTGAGTTAACGGCCTCCTGTAAGTGCCCTTCCTGAGACCAGCGCCCGCCTCCGGGCAGTGCCTGCCTCAGGGCAGTGCCCGCCACTGCTCAGGGCTGCGACCTCAGGGTCAAGTCTGGTCCCTTTGGATCCTAGGAGCCCGTTTGACATCGTATCCCTGGGGTCTGTGGCCTCTAACGGCCAGAGTCGAGGGTCCCAGTGTCCCTCTGCTGTAGCTTAAACAGCTTCCTTTCTTCGCAGGAAAGGTTCTGCTCAGGCTCAGCTCAGCAGTCACCTCCTCGGGAGGAAAATCTACTCAGACGTAGCTCATCCTTCTCGTCCCTGGCAGCTCTCCCAGGACCCTTCGCCTCTCCCCTCTCACCGCCCTCGGCTCTGTCCGTGTCCAGTGGGATTGCCTTTGTCTGTATCCAGGCCATCAATAAAAAAAGGAAAAGGACTTTGAACAGAGCCCTAAGGATTAATTTCTAGAGATCCCACAGGTTGATTTTAAGATAGTCTTGGGTCTTGTACTTTCCTGAAGTTACTTGAGGGAAAAGGATCCTAAGTATTTAGTCATTTACAAAGATGTCATAGAAGCAGGAGGGGCTCTTACAGTCATATGGTTCAACCACACCATTTTCCAAATGGGAAAGCGGGTCAGAGAGGAGCCGATCATGGGCCAGAGCAGGGCTGGAGCCAAGGCTGCACCCCACAGCCTGTGTCGCCCAGAGGGGCTGGGGTGGACCTGGAGCAGCTTCCCCTTCTCGCTGCAGGCCGTCAGCATAAGGGGCCAAGTCCAAGTGTAGGCAGACGGTTAGAGGTGGAGAAGCCGAGCAGGCTAATCCCTGATGATTGCCTGGGGTGAGTGGTGGGAGATGAGGTTCAGAGCCAAAGGGCAGAGGTCAGAGGGCTTGGGTAGATGAGATGCAGGCATTTAGGGGTGAGTATCTGAGATGGGTGTGGCTGACTCTGGTCAATATCAACAGGGCTGAGACAGCCATTCAACAGCAGACAGAGCCATGCATCAAGCTGCTGCATCTAAACCACGGATGAGACCCCAGCGACCTTCGACCTTCAGAGAGGCTGGGATACCCGTGGGGAGAGGTCAGAAGCTCCAGTGCATTAAGTGGAGAGTCTCATGCAGGAGTCCAGGGAGAGGGGGCGTGGGGAGGCATGGGGAGGCGGGGGAGGCTGGCTTGTAGACTCAGGAAAGGGCAGTGAGGTAGGGTGCTTGAGGGTTAGAGAGGCGTAGGCCAGCAATTGGAGGAAGACAGTGGCCATCAAGCTGGAGGAGCCACAGAAGCAAAGATGCAGAAATGAGAACGGAAGAGGCGGTGTGTGTGGTCTCTGTGGAGGGTGTGAGGTAGGGGTGGAGAGGGAGCGCAATGGGGAGGGGGCGGAATACAGAGGCAGCGCTTGGATCTCTGTCCTTCACCCTGCCTGCTGGGCCGGCCAGACACAGAAAGTTACCTTACAAATTCCACTCTTCCCTGCAGTGTGCACAGCTTGAACCTTCAGCCAAGACCTGAAGAAAAAATGGGGAGGGGCAGAAGCTCATTCTCACAGACACTGAGGGGAAGGTGATTGGTTCTGCTTTTTCATCTTTAGAAAGCAATCTTCAAACACGGGAGCAGTGCATGAGCCCCTCACTCCCACGATCCGAGTGCAGCGGGGATGGCCAGGGCATGTCCTCAGCGTCTGCGGCCCTGGCTCCGAACCCACAGAAACCTAACCGGACCTCCCCAGAACGTGGGGCATCTGTGGGCAGCGAGCCTGCTGGAGACCCCGTGGCCCCCCTGTGGGGGCTGGTCACGTCATCAAGCCGGCTGTGCTCAGGGTCTAGCGCTTCAGCTGCAAGTGGGAGTGGGGCAGCAGGAGAGTGTTAAAGGGCTTCATGAACCGGGCCCTGGTCCATGGGTGCAGGCCCAACCCCCACTCTCTCTCCCTGCCTGCGATCCATCACCATGTTGAAATATTTGTGCTGGGAGGGACAAGAGAGAATAAAATATATATTTACCAGTATATGTACTAGGGAGGGGGAGAGAGAGATAGAAACATCAATAATGAGAGAGAATCATGAATTGGCTGCCTCCTGCATCCCTCACACCGGTGATCGAGCCCACACCAGGGCATGTGCCCTGACCAGGAATCAAACTGTGACCTCCTGGTTCATAGGTCAATGCTCAACCACTGAGCCACGCCGGCTGGACAGGACTCTGATCCTTAGTGTCTGACATCTACTGTGTCCTCTTTGTGTCCTTCTGTGAGTCAGTGAACCCCACAGAGACTCAGTTTCTTCATCTGTGAAATGGGGACGAGGAAGTCTAGGGCACAGGATTCTCTGGAGAAAGAATTGAGGCTGCGAAGCACTGAGCACAGAGCAGTGTGGTTGTAAGCACAGGCACCGCTGTGGTTCTGTCGTTGTCACATTCATGGTGTGGTCACGGCCCCTTCTGTGCAGTAAAGAGCCCGGGTTTCTCGGCTGTTCTGTGGGCCTGGGCCTGGGCCTGGGCCTGGGCCTGGGTCTGCAGTCGGGGCTCCCACCTGCCACCCCTGGGACTTCCTTTTAGAACCTCCAGCGCTGAGGGCTGGACCAAACTCCCATGCCACCTTCAGCCTGCAGGGCAAGGGTGCCCACACAGAGCACCCTGCCTTGGGGCAGGGAGATTAGCCCTACATCACATTTCCCAGTGATGGCGCCTGGGACAGGCTGGCTTCCCTTCCCAGTTTTATTTGCCCACGAAATGCACCCTGTGGGCAGGTTTCCCAAAATCCCCCTGTGAGAATTAAAGACCTCCAGGTCCCAGGAGGATGGCTTTTACGGACAGTCACCCAACTGGACATGAGGGAGCCAGGCCATCACCCCAGATCTTAGGTCTGCCCATTCTGTGCCTTCCATCCACCCCAGGTACACGTGGGCAGAGCACTCGAGGCCACGGGTGGGACAGTCTGTCCTCTAAAAGCCTGCACTCAGCTGTACTGTCTCACTCACCGCCTCCCCTGCAGCTGTGCTCAGCAGGCAGGCTGCCCAGGCCGGCTTGCACAGGGGTCCCACCTCGTCTAGAAAGTCCAGTTGTTCAGGAGGCTGTGGGAGCCCGTCCTTGACCACACTCCTCCCGGAGCCTGCAGCCCCTGGTGTGCAGGCGTGCCCTGTCTCCCCGCACGGTTATCAGCTGCCGGTGGAGTGTGAGTGTCAGGCAGTGGGGGTGACAATGAGCAGAAGCCTTGGTATGAAAGGACATTGGGACTGATTGGAACGGGATGCAGTACAAATCCTGCCTGTGCAGTGGAGATGGATGTGATAATAAGAAGCAAAGGGAAGGAGAGAAAGAGAGAGGGAGGGGGAAGGGAGAAATAGATGGAGGGAGGCTAAAGAAAGAGAGAATGAGAAATAATAAAGGAAAGAAGGAGAAGGAGGGAAAGAAAGAAGAAAGCAATACAGAGAAACGAAGGAGAAGGAGAAGGGCAGTAAGGGAGGTGACAGAGAAGGGAAGGAAGGGGGGAAGGCAGAGGGAAGGGAAGGGGGAGGGGAGGGAGAGCGAGTGCCAGTGGAGGATGGGGTGGAGGTGTCTCATTTCCACTCTGTTTCCAAACTGGAGCTCATTTACGGAATGAAAGAAAGGGCCTGAGATCAGAGGACACGGGCAGTGGGTTAGTCCTATATCAACTTCCTCCTCTGGTCCCGTGTGCCTGAGGGTGTGCATGTACATGCATGTGTGCATGTACGAATGTGTGTGTCTGAGTGAGTGTGTGTAAGTGCGTCTGTGAGAGAAGATTCATGGGTCATACTGGGCCCACCCAGACCTCACTTTGCACATTCCCTGCAGCAGGAGCCTGGGGCCAAGCCAGTCACTCCAGCTGCTGCTGGAGCCACAGCCAGACCTCCTTCTCTCCACCAGGAGCTTAAAGGAAACAATTGCCCCCCAAGCCCACCTCCTTTGGTGTGGATGGGGTGCCCTCTTGCCTTGCTGTGGAGGGCCAGGGCGGCTGGGGCCTGAGGCTGCCTGGTGAATAGGGCATCGGGCCATTGCAAATGAGATGGTGTGAGGCCTGAATCTCCCTCCCTGGGTAAAATGTCCTTTGCTGTAGCCCAATTGGCGTGGCTTGGTGGTTGAGCATTGACCTATGAACCAGGAGGTCACTGTTCATCCCAGTCAGGGTATGTGCCTGGGTTGCAGACTCAATCCCCAGTAGGAGGGGATGTGCAGCAGGCAGCCAATCAATGATTCTCATCATTGTCGTTTCTCTCTCTCTCTCTCTCTCTCTCTCTCTCTCTCTCCCTCTCTCTCTCTCTGTCTCCCTTCCCCTCTGAAACCAATAAAATATATTTAAAAAAATAAAATGTCCTTTGCTGTAGATAAAAGCAGCGGGTCAGGGTCCACCCCAGGCCCTGGAGCCGGTCCCATGCCCCGGAGCTGTTCTCAAAGACTCCACGTGCATAAACCCCGAGTGTGTACGACCACGTCTCTGTCCCCCAATTGCAAAAAGCCATGTGTATTTTGATTGAAATTTAATCCCTATGTCCCTGATTTATTTACAATTAAAACATCAAAACATTATTTTAAGGGTTGTTTGATGTCTAGGAAACCTTTTGAGGTCTTTCTAATATGATTTTAAAAGCCTCGTTTCTTAAAAGCCGGAAACTTTGCTTTGCTGCGTGTAAATAAACGCGCTGGAGATGGATAACTTTAGTCTAGAAACGTCAGGGCATTTGACAGGGGCTTGGCAACAGCCCACGTGCCCGCGCTCAGCAAGAGCTGCAGTCGGACCCGCAGAACATGCTTTTGGGACGTTCCCAGTAGCTCTCCCTGGGGCCTTGGAAGGCGACCTTTCTCCCCAGTGGTTCATCAACATGGACACTTGTTTGCCATGAGGAAGGGCAGGGACTCTGAGCAGGTGCCCTGGGCCCTCTATCATGGCTACCACGGCTTGAGGCCATGGCGGGCAGGATGCGATCTCATCAGCATGGACGCGGAGGCCCAGGAGGTGAGCCGCCTGCCGTGGTCACCTGATCTATGGAAGTGGATCTCAGGGGGCTCCCACACCAAAGGGCTCCTCCCCCACTTCCCCTGGTGCCGTCAGAAGCGGCGATGAGCACGCGGTGCTGGTGGCAGCAGCGTGTTGTCCATGTGCTTGGAGCTCTCAATGTGCCAACGTCTTCACCGAGCACCGGGGTCCCGGGGGGATGTGCTCATGGAACCCAGAGCTAGTCCCAGCAAAGCAGCGAGGCCGTTTTAAGGCTGAAAGCTGCTATTTCCAATTATTTCATGGACTTCCCTCGCCACTATCAGTTATTTTATTGAAATCTCCCAACACAGTTTGAGGAAGGCACGGCCAAGATCGCCCTTCAAAGGGAAGCTGAACTAATGAGAAAAGATCGAAGAAACCGTGACGCCTCGGAGCACCAGCGTGGCCCAGGGAGGAGCGCGCTGCCAGCCCACAGGGGTGCCCGTCCACGTGGGCGTCGGCAGCAGGTTCTGAAACTGCGCAGTCCTCGAATCTGGTAGCTGCAGGCCAGGTGTGGTTATTTCAATTTTATTTTAGATGAATGGAGTTAAAGTTACAAACCCTCCTCCCCATTGCACTGGGCACGTTTCCAGTGCCCCACATCCACGTGTGGGTGACAGTGCGGGGTGGAGGGCGCCCATGTGGGAGCGAGTGGCCCCCCATGGCTGCAGACAGCCTATCAGACAACCCGTCTAAGACTCTCCCGGCCGGGCCCTGGGAACCAGTCCTTTGTGAGCCGTCTCTCTTTCTTTTCCATCCTTCAATGAGCTGCTATCTGGCTGCCATCTGGGATGCCACGACCTGTCTCCTTCCCTTTGATCCCCTGCTAACTCCTGGCCCAGGGTCACCAGTGTCTAACCAGTGTTGGGCCTTCTCTCCTAGATGTTTCATGTGCCCCCGGGGGGGGGGCGGGGCTGTGGGCAGGGTCCGCTCTGTCCTGCTCTGTGGCAGCTGATCTTCTGCCAAATGGCAGGA
>NW_005369964.1:4056273-4180187 GCF_000412655.1 Myotis brandtii
GGGGGGGAAGATGAAGACAAGGTGAGGCCCCGCGGGGAGACGACCCGGGGCCCGAGGCAGACATCTGTGCCCAGACAGATAGGGTTCCGAAGATACCATCTCTGCCCCTCTCCCTGCAAGAGATAAACAAGGTGGCAGAGCAGCGGCGGGAGGAAGTGCCCTCTGAGAACTCGGTGAGCAGGGGCCACGCGCAGCCCCTGCGGTCAGAGGCCCCGGCGAGGAAGGCGGGGGAGGGGCGGGAGGCTGTCCCTGCAAGCGCAGGTGACAGGAGTCACAGGCCTCAGGGCCACAGATGTCAAGGCAGAGAAACGTGTGAACGTTGGCACATGAGGGGTAGAGAGTCTGTGAGAAAAAGGAAAACACACAAACGCAGAAAGAGAAAAGGTGCCGGCCTTCATGTCGAGCTCTGTGTCCTGTGATGTACCACATGGGGTGTATTTTGAGGGGAAGGATGGAGATTTTTAGCCCAAACCTTCTGCCTCTCAGCTCTATAGGGCTGAGAACTTTGCTAGCTGTGGCTTTGCCATCCATAAAATGTTTCTAAGATATAAGGGTGTGGCAGGGTTTCTTTTTGAAGTTCAATCCATCAATAAGCGGTCCCATAATTCAGATTTCGATAGAGGATGATGGACGGATGGGGAAATGGGTACATGGAGCGCTGATGAAAGGATATATGGATGAATGAAAGAATAAGTAGACGGATGGGTGTATGGAGGGAGGGATGGATAGATGAATGGATAGGTGGGTGGGTGGAGGGGTGGGTGGGTGGATGAATGGGTGGCTAGATGGAAATGGGTGGAAGGATGGATGGAAGAATGCATGTGCCCTCTGTTAAAGTGTAGCTTTTTAATGGTATACACATACTTTTCTCTTCCAGGCAACTGGGAGCTTTTTCAGGAAAACGGTTGGGTCTGATTCAGTTTTCTACCCTCACAACCGCATAAGCAACACAGATCCAGGCACATTTGCTCAATGAAGCTGGAGAAAAGGAAGAGAGGAAGATAGAAAAGGAGAGAGGGAATGCAGTGGGAGCATATATTTCAAATGGAAGTGATTTATGCAGGCACTTTCATGAAATATTTGTCCATTTGAAACAACTTTAGAAGATAATATCTCGAGGCTTGGGTTTAAGGTGGGGTTGCAAATAAAAATACAGGGCACAACGTTAAATTAGAATACCAGAAAAACAAGGAATATTTTCCCTAGGATGTTTCATACAATACTTGAGGCACACTTATACTTAAAAATATGTTGCTCATTTGAAATTTAAATGCAAGAGGGTGACTTGCATTTTATATGGCAACCCTAGCTTGGGGGAAAGGGAAACAACAACAGGCCTTCGGGCTTGTTGGTAATTTGTACATGTTTGAGCACATCTTACCAAACAGCCACTCAAAGGGGTTCAGGCAAAGCTTGGTTTAATAAAGGCTCATCGTTTCCCATCGCTCCTTGTACAGACGTCTTCCCCAAGAACAGCCCCCACCACTTCGTCAAATGCATGTAATCCTATCTTACAAGAAGCCAATGATTTTTTTCTTTCTTTAAATTTAAATTCTTTATTGTTTAAAGTATATTATATGAGTCTCCTTTCCCCCATTGACCTCTCCCTGGCCACTCCCAATCTCAGCACATGCCCTCACCCCCCCTACCCCCACTGTCTGCGTCCGTGGGTTATGCTCATATGCATGCATACAAGTCCTTTGGTTGATCTCTTACCCCCCACTCCTCTGCTTTCCCTCTTAGGTTGGATGGTCTGTTTGATGCTTTTATGTCTCTAGCTCTATTTTTGTTCATCAATTTATGTGGTTCATTATATTCCACAAATGAGTGAGATCATGTGATATTTGTCTTTCTCCGACTGGCTTATTTTGCTTAGCATAATGCTCTCCAGGTCCATCCATGCTGTTGCAAATGGTAAAAGTTCCTTCTCTTTTATGGCAGGCAGCGTAGTATTCCATTGTGTAGATGTACCATAGTTTTCTAATCCACTCATCTGCTGATGGGCACTTAGGCTGTTTCCAAATCCTAGCTATTGTACATTGTGCTGCTATGAACATAGGGGTGCATATGTCCTTTCTGATTGGTGTTTTGCTTTCTTGGGATACCTTCCTAGAAGTGGGATCACTTGGTCAAATGGGAGCTCCATTTTTAATTTTTTGAGGAAACGCCACACTGTCTTCCACAGTGGCTGCAGCAGTCTGCATTCCCACTGGCAGTGTCAATGATTCCTCATGCTGCTGACTTGGAACCTGTAATGTGAACGGGCATGTCAGAGTGAGTTGACCTTTCAGAGTGAATGAGAATGTTTGGCATCAGTGGGAGGGACACTTGGTGACTGACCAAGCCACAGACATCCTGGCTCTCAGCTTCAAAACTGCTCCCACCTGGAAGCAGAAATGGCTCCACAGACTTATCTGAAACATTGGAGAGTTCCCAACCATAGGTACTGACTGAGTTTCACCAGTCAATTCCTTGTCACCTGTGTGTACTTGGTGATATTATTTCTCCTTCGAGCACATTATTTTCCTAGAGTCTGCATTTTTCCATCACATGCCCACTCTGCTACAAGAGGTTATCTCCGAGTTGTTCATATCTTCCTGTTATTATCCACTCAATACCTTCCCATGGGTACTGAGTCCCATTGCTCATGTTAACAGGACAACCTAAGTACACCATGTATTTCTTCTCCCATTTATTCTATAGCACTTTCTCCAAGTTTCCATCTCTGAGATGTTCACGAGAGAATTCCTTCAATATAAGGAACAATTCAAAGTACAATATAATGTATGTGCATGGATGTATTCATACCCTTCATCAATCCACTTTATATCATGTTTCCTGCATTATTGGATCCCATGAAGCCTCTTTTTCCAAGACACCTATCCTTCCCCCTTCTGAAACGATCTTTCAAGAGAGAGTGGCCGTGATGCTACAATAGGTAGGAGTTGCTATTATTAAAAATTACTACATACTTCTTGGACTCTGTTGCTTTTGTTACCCAGCAGGATTTCAATTCCAAGCCCCCTGCTTGCTTGCCATCCACTGGGGAAGTGATGAAGCCATTCATTATTTAAAAAGTTTGGAAGCCACGGGAACTACAACACCTACCCAGATTGGATTGACTTTTAGCTCTTCTGATGAATAATTCATCAACCCGAGGCTCTGTGAATGGGGTGAGCACCGGCCAGCTAACAAAGGAGGGGAGGTGAATGTTAACATGGCTTCGGTGTTACCTTACTTAACACTTTGCACCAGCAGAACAAGCCCATGTGTTGTGGAACCCGCTTCCTAGTTTCCATGCACAATCAATATTTCATGAGGAATGGGCCCATATGCTCACCCAGGGTCCCTGCAGTGATGACTTACACACGGGTCTCCCGCGGGATGATGTACAAAACGCCTTCTTTGAAAAGAAAGGGCTTTGCTTTCTCTAATGAGAACTCGGGTTCCGATGGCTCTCCAGTTGGTTTTGTTTTCCATTCTCCCTTTCTGCGTTTCCTATCAGGCCACAGTCTCCATGTTACCAAAGGGGGGCTCATGGATTAAAGCCGGCATTTACTCTCTTGCACAATTGGACGTTTCTGCAAACGGTGCAAGTTATGAGAGGGGGTCATGCACTTTGGAAATGACATATATTTGTTTAAACCTGGCTAACATATTCCCTGTAAAAATTACTTCAATTGTCACCCGAGAGCCTGATTTTGTGGCCCCACCTCTGTCATTCACCAGGTGGGAGACCTGGGCCAAACAAGGCCTTCATTGATCTGAGCTTCGTAGTGTTAATCTATTAGGTGACGGATAAAGCCAACCTTTAGTCATTGCTTTGAAGAAGAGAGCAAGTTTATATCAGTCACCTTCATGGCATCTCTTTTATAGAAGTACCCTTCTCATTTATGTCTTTAATATGTGTACAATGTTAAACATCATGAATATTACTCCACATTAAATACTATTGTTATTGAAAATATTTTATTAGTCAACAAAGCAATACTGAGCCACACTGTGGGTGTGATGTACAGTGTGTTAACAGCACTTTGTGAGCTATGCTGCTTTAAGCAAGTGTGAGAAAGCATCATGGGGCGCTGTCTGGCCTGCAAAGGCATCACCCTCGCGTTGCTTTCATTGTGCAAGTGATACAGCTCTTTCCTTCTCTGGGAGCTCATCATGAGAAGAGGATTGGCTGAGCAATTTATCAGTTTCAGGGTATTCTAAACAATAAAGAGTAAGGAAATTTATTCTACCAGTTTTCTCAGGAAACTCTCAACTTCTGACGGTTTGGGATCAATTTTAGCTTTTTGCTCAGTAAGACTTCACATCAAAATCCCTACTTGGGGATCCAACGGTTTCACATATTTTAATGTAAAGATGTCTAAGTTGTACAGGTAGCACACCTAATCACCACCACCACGTGGACGACTTCCTGACTCACCCTCCGCGCTTTCCTCAGAGGCCTGGGCTGTGGGTCCAGGGCCTGCCTGCCTTCTGCCCAGTGATGACTCCAGAGGGATTGGCTGGGCCTGTTTGCTCATCAGCCCTGGAAATGGACTGGCTTTTCCTTTGAGGAAAAGTAATAAAATACAGGGAGACAGCTAGGCTTGGAAGGTAAATGACCCAAAGTCTGCCCATGTTTTAGACTAACTTTTCCTCCTCTATCAATCTTGAAAAGAAATTGACTTTAAAATTCCCTCCCCAATGTCCTCAACATTCAAGCAGAAGAAAGATTACATTCTGGTCCCTTTAGCTAGTGAACCAGGGGAAGCGGGATTTCTAAGTGACCCTCCCTCGGTGTTCCAGAATATTCTATTATGTAGAGCTTCCACTTTTGCCTGGGTGACTATTTAACCTCTAAAACCACAGGCTTTGATTTTGGGGAGGGAAGATAAGGTCTTACCAGACACATAACCTTTTTTCACCCACAGTTATTCCCAATCTTTCCTCCTTTCCCTAAAATTAGAGTCCAGACTGCTAGTGCAGAACCGAGGGCAGTGCTGTCCTCTCACAATTCTGACACTGACTGCATAGCCATGAGGGTTAAAAGAAGCATGGATTTGCCCAGCAGTTGTGGCTCAGTGGTTGAGCGTCAACCTATGAACCAGGAGGTCACGGTTCAATTCCCAGTCAGGGCACATGCCTGGGTTGCCAGCTCCATCCTCAGTGTGTGTGTGTGTGTGGGGGGGAGGGGATGCAAGAGGCAGCTGATCAATGATTCTCTCTCATAATGATGTTTCTCTTTCTCCCTCTCTATTCCTCTCTAAAATCAACAAAAATATTTAAAAAAAAAGAAGCATGGATGAAATGCTGCAAATCCAGTTCCCGGCAAAGAGAAGAGCTCAGCTCCTGTCTGCTCTGTGTGCTGATAGTGTATTTGTCATTCCTGCCAGCAGAATGCCTTCCACTCCCAATTCAGAGATGGAAGTCTGAAGAGGGACAGGGGCCATTAAGCCAAAGTCACAGTCACCTTCTTCCCACACCCCCAGGCTGCTGGTCCCCAGCAGGGAGAGGAAAGGGAGAGGGACACAAACATGTTTGGAGCCCCTGCCGGGGGCCAGGTGCCAGGTACCAGGTGCCTCAGCGGGGACATACCTGCATTTCCTGATTCTGCCCATTTCACTGGGGCCACTCTAACCTTCACTTGGCCTAGGGTCCTGCCTCCTTTTCTGGACCTGTTTTGCGAGCGACCCCCGGGCCCTGGTTCCCCCTGGCAAGGTGCCTGCAAGGGCACAAAGCCATCATGGACTCTCAAGCAAGTTTCTGCTACTGCAGCTTCCAAACAGCATCACAGAAATTATCGACATTTATCTTGGTGCAAGGTGTGTGTGTGTGTGTGTGTGTGTGTGGTGTGTTTCCATCAGGGATTAGCATGAGTAATCATCTCCTGCCTCTCATCAATTACTTTCTCCCATATCTTTTGCATTTTTCTGCAGAACCATTTTGCAGGTACAACAGGGCAATCTTGGGAGATAATCTGGTGATTATTACAAATTCAGCCTCTCCCGCTACAGGCGTGACGAGATGAAAATTGCCTGAAGTCCACTGTTGTACACCCGGTCTGTACCTCCGGACTCCTGTCCCGAGGTGAAAATGCAAACAGAGGAGATATTTAGAATCGTTTTGACAGTTCATAAAATTAAGCGGGGATTAGGGATTTGCTGTTTTAAATAGTGCCAGAGGGGGCCCGCCGCGGCAGGCACATCATCCCGCAACAGGTCCAGTCCAAGTCGAGCGCACTGTCGAGGCAAAGAGCGAAGAAATGTCAGGTTATTAAATCTGCCATGTATCGGCTGTGGAAAAGCCAGTTTTTAAAAAAACTTTAAATTAACTGTCTGCCTAATGGAGACTCGGTCCCCAGCCCCCGACACCCACCCCTCCTTCTCCTGCGTCTGTTTTGTTCAGACAATGCGTGACTTTGCTCCGACATCGGTGCACATGACGACGTCTCGTCAGAGGGGATGACTGGATAAATATGCATGCAGTACAAATAGTTTAATTTTAATTGGGACAAAGTAGCTGCTGTTGAAACCATTTGTGTAATTTAGAATATTGAATGTGATAGGGCATGTGACGGGTGCTATTTGATACCAAAAAGCAAGCACTCGCTCTAATTGCAGTGCGAGGCAGGAGCCTGCGTACGGATCATGTCAGTATTTCTCTTAAGAGCTGTGTGATTTTGACCACTGGACCCCCTTCCCATGGTCGTATACCCTCTCTATGCTGTAGAAAGAGATTCTAGCAAAATCACTTTGAAATCCTATTTTGAAAGAACATGGATCACATTCTCCTTCACGGGCCAAAGAAGAACTCTTGCATTCCAGTGTGTTAGTCAGAAAAGTCTAGGCCAGGCTGCAATAACAAGCACTCCCAGGTCTCGGTGGCTTCACGCAGTGACAACGCTTATGCCTTGTGCACCTCAGAATGGTTTTACAGAAACGCCACCCTCTTGAAGCTGTTTTATCCGGACATAGCAGATCTCACTCATGACGGTAGAAAAAGAGGTTCCTGGGGGTTGCTACCCTCAGATGACCAAACCTCTGAAATGATGGGGGGATCTACAATCGTGAAAGTTGCCCCCCCTTTTTTTTTAACACAAAGTCTCTTCAACAAAATCCACTTTTGCTTAAGCAGTATCTTTTAGGTGATTTTCCACACTGAAGATGTAAAACAGATGTCCCACTCCCAAGGTTTCTTGCCCCAACGTGAATGTACTAGTAGGTGACCCCATCTTGATGAGTAATTGGTGCTGGGGTGAGGACGGTCTGTGCTGATCAATTGTAGAAGAATCCTTTTTACTTTTAAAACGTCCAAGATTCTCAATGGGGGTTCCATTTGTAGAAATTCATTCCATTTCATATAATACCAAAACTAATGATAAGAATGAATGTTTTCTTTCACAATTACTGACCCTTCCATTCATGTGAAAAAGTCCAGCTCAACTGGGATTCCTGCTGGATCCAGGTGTTTGGGGTCAGCACCACACTCCTTGACACCCCCATGGGCCATTTCTCTGACTCCTGTGTCATTTGGAATCTGGACTGACCACACTTACAAAGGCATCCTCCACCCCCAGTTCTTCTTTTTAAAATACGTTTTTATTGACTTTAGAGAGAGTAAGGGAGAAGGGGAGAGAAATAGAAACATCAATGATGATAGGGAATCATTGATCAGCTGCCTCCTGCATGCCCCCGACTGGGGATCAAGCCTGCAACCTAGGCATATGCCCTGACTACGAATCCAATTGTGACCTCCTGGTTCATGGGTTGGTGCTCAACCACCGAGCCACACCAGACGGGCCATCCCCACTTCTTACTTTCCACGGCTCTTTGTGTTGCCTTCACAGCTTCGTTTCACTCGTCCTTTGGTTGTTTAAATTTGGTAGTTGACTTCTAGTTTCTGTTTGAGGAAAGTTAACCTTTGGTCTCTTGCCTCTCAGGGTGTGTGACTCGTGTAAGAATAGCTTATTTGATTAGGAACACAACCTACTAGCCTCAACAACTTAAAGAGCCAGTTTAATAATGGCATCTAGATGGCATGGCATGGAGACCTCTGATTTGGGGACATACATCATGGAAACTTCTCTATCACAGAGCTTCACTCTGAATTGACCAAAAGCCTTCTAGAAAACTCTGCCACCAGCCTGTAATTATGTGTGACCATCCCCAGGACTTTAGTGAAGCAACATCTGAGAATGCAAGTTAGGACTATGGTAGATCTCTGGACACTGGGTAATTTATTCCTTGTACACCTATTTCTTTATTCATACTTTCAAGCACTCAGGCACACCTCAAATATGCGAGCATCTACCCATGTACCAGAAGGCCCTGTTTTGGCACTGAAAATGCAGAGATAAATAAAATATGCTTGCTTCATAATAACCTTGTGGGGAAGTCAAGCATGTAGATAATTAACTAGAATGAGAAGCATGGTGACTTCTAGTCTTATCTGCTTCCCTTTTTCATTTCATACATGTCTCACACTCATATGCCCCCAATCCTCAATGATATCAAAGACCAACAGGAATCTTTTGCCCAAACCCTCCAAGAGAGGACAAAAGCAGTGGATGGGAAGGTCACCAGAGTAGGAAACATCAGAGGTGACGAAGACTCTTTACCTTACCTCTGCCCTGAAATGTGTGTGTCCAGCCAGGTCCTAGCTGTAAGTTTGGTTTCCTGAGCTGTTAAACCGGCCTGCTGGTAACTACGCCTGCCCCTGAGTCAAATCAGCTAGTCCATGTGGAAGAGCTTTGAAAAGTCTCCAGTACAGTGTAAACATGGGATGGCGTTATTAAACTACTCCGTAGAGCCACATGGAACTGTATGCAGCATCCTGTACAGAAGTGGGGAGAAGAGACAAGAAAACAATGGCTGTCAGATCCTGTGCCAATCTCTTGAAATATAGAGAAGCCATTCTAGAAAACACACACACATTTCTCGAAAAATGTGAGGGAGTTCACAGCCTCCCCAGGAGCCCACTGAGGAAGCCCCGGGGAACCCAGGAGCCCGAGTGGAGCGCTGTGGTCCAAGACATGTCTTTGGAACTCAGCAGGGATGGCCGCCCCGAGAAGAAAACCCCAGGCCGCCTAGAGCCAGAGAGCAGGTGGACGTGCCCTTCTCCACCCTGCGCTGTGGATGCAGCTCTTCGCATCTACATCGTATTGTTTCTTCTAGAGAAACAAAGAGCACATCTGCCCGACCACATTCCGCCACCAGGAAACCGAAATGAGAGCGGATGTTGTCTTTCGCCGCCTGTTTTCATTGCGCCTTCTTCCTTTTATGCGGGGCTCTCTTTGTGTTATCACACCCTTAAAAAGAGCATGTGTACTCTGAGCTTTGACTTTGGTACCTAAAATCACCCCCTACATTTTCCAAAGCCTGGGTCTCCTTAGATGCCAGGTGCCTGTCACCCAGGGGCGGGAGGCAGCATCCTCGTGGCTATTGACCAAAGTAGGCTGAAGCTGCCCAGAGGATGCTGGTTCACATCCCTCCAGGGCAGGGTCCACACCTCACTCTCCTCCCATCCCCACACCATTGCCTCTCGGTAAATATGGGGTGAGATTTTCAGACCAGGAGCAGGCCAGGAAGTATGGAGGGTAAAAGGTCACAGGAAATGGTTCAACAGACCCAGGGTGTGGCCTAGAGGGGCCTTCCTGTGAGAACACCCATTGGCATAGATCCTTGAGACTGAACCTCTGACACTGAGGGTCCCTAACAAGGCCTCTAACGCCTCCCCCCAAGGCCACAGCGTCTCTGGAGTTGTGCCCAATGTGAAAACTCAGTTCTATCTGGAAGAGAAAGAGATTGATCGGGGAGTTACAGGCTCAGGTATCAGTGAAAACAGGCAAAATGGCTAACAGATGGCAGAGAATCACCTTTGAAAAACAGAGGCCACGGGTCATGGACAAAATGTGTCCCTGCTCTGTGTTGCCTACACAATGCTTTGGTCACCTACTGGCCTGTCTTCCAGGGTCAATGTGCTGTCAGGAGCTGCACAGACTGGGCCTATGGAGAGAAACCCAGCATGCAGGGGGGTGGTAGCCGTCCTGAGCGGCACTGAGTCCTTCAGATGTGTGACAAGGAGGAGGAGCAAGGAACAGGCCCATCTGGTCTGAAGGATGACCCTGGGGCCTAGTGAAAGGAGGATCCTGAGAGATTAGCTGGTAACTCATGCATCCCACTCAGTCTTCAGACAGGAGGCTCCCGAGTGTGGCCAGAACAAAGTTGGAGATGCTTGGTGGGGACCAGGAGGGGGGTGGAGATTCAGAGAGTGCACCCCACCCCCATGGCAGTGGCAGGAGGCAGCCAGAGTCTTCTCCCAGCAGGGGACAGGCATGAGGCTGGCTGGTGGAACAGTTATTTTTTCCAGAACAAAAGAAGGATGCTGAAGGTCTAGGTAGTGATTACCACAGTGCAGCCTGGGAAAACCCTTAATTCCCCTGAGACTCACTTTCCTCTTGTAGAAAAAGGGGGAAAAGACAACAAGAGTGCCCACGCCCCACACCCTAGGCAGCTCCAGGGCTATGGTATGACAGTGTCATTTGTAGGAAACTGCTTTGCAAACTGTAAAGTGCTGTCCCAGGGCACAGCCTGCTGTCTAAATGGCGAGGAGTTCTCCGCATCTGCTGTGCTGGCCGTGAGACCAGCAGACCCCCAGAATAGTCGGGGGACGGGAAGGCACCAGCGCTCTTAAGGAGCTAAGACTCCTCAATGCCAGCGTCCTGTGGCGATGGGCATGCCTCCCCTTCCCCGACTGTTTTGCTCTTCTGAGGAGCTCACTACTCTCCTTTGGGCCCTGAGGCTACATTGACAAGGGGCACAGGTGCTACTTGTTGAAAGCAGGAGGCGACCAAAGGGTTTCCTGGCTGCCCCCCGCCCCCCCTTCATGGGCTGGGCAGCGTTTCTTTGAACTGCACTCCAGATGTGAACATCTAGTTCAAGCTGCACCCAGGCTCCCAGACAGTGCACCCAGGCTCCCAGGCTCATAATCTACAGGAACCGTACAATTAAAGTCAGAAAAGGTGCCTTCTCCCAACTTCTTCTCACCCAGAGCCTAAAGTCTAACCATGGCATTCACCCTCAGGTTGTGAGGCCCATCTCCTGAGTCTAGATCAACGGGAAAGGTGATGTGGGACCATTGCGCCAGGGAGCCCCCACTCTCCAACCTTCCGTTGAAGATGCAGAGATCTCCAGGAGCCCCGGGTCACAGACAGCAGCGGGAGAATGATGAGGAGGCCATTAAAGTTCAACACAGGACAGGATTTGGCCTCTGCCCATTGCTCAGAAAGACTGCCCCAAAGGTAGCAACCATCTGGGACATTCAAGCAAGAGTGGGACACTTTGCTCTTGCATTTGAAGAGAGGACCTCTGGATCAGGGGGACACATAGGTGTGAAAATCTGGAATATATGATGTTATTAAAGGCATTCATATACTCTACACAATAATTTCTTCTTAATGGTGTTAAGACTTAGCAGTTTGGCAAGTGTTTTCATACATTCATCTATGGCCTTAGAGTTTAAGAGTCTTGCTCAAGGTCATCACCCAACATCTCTAGCTCCTGTTCATACCTCCCAGCGCCCCCAACACTTACCCAGCAGCTCCTTGATGATAGGGACCAGAGGGGCGTGTCACGGAAGCTGTCCCTTGAACACCCGAGTCCTCCAGGCCACGGGTAGTACCTCAGGTTGCTTCTCTAGCACTTGGCGCAGGGGTTGCTGCTGTAGCCCTCTATTAAGAGTTTGCGGAGAATTTTCAGAATTTAAACTCAAACCTATGTCTTCAAGCACTCTAGCCTGTGTTTCTTGTTCTAGTCTCACAGGGCAAAGTTCTCTAACGCTTTATGAGAGAAATTGCTCAGAAGTTCTCTCCGAACACAAGGTTAAGAGCCCTCCCTCCCTTCCTTCTTTTCCCGCATCCCTGCCCACCATCCTTCTGTCAATAAATACGAAGCCCTGAATGAAGCACCAGCGTTACAATAGGAGCAAGGACGTGGTCTTCTGTCGCTATGCTCCAAGGTGAAGGATGAATGTAAATGGACAACACAGGAAGGGGGCTCTGTCCTATGACAGTGGGAACCAAGGCTGCGGGAACCCACGGACATGAAGCCCAAAGGAGATGATGTCAGAAAGAAGGTTGATGCCTGACATTCCATCTTCTGAAAAAGGCCATGGCCACGTTCCTCCAAGCTCCGTGAACACTGGCCGGAAGGGCCCACAGTGGAGTGGCCCTTGGGAAACGCTGTTAAAAATGAAAATGAATCTGGTGCCTGGGCCTGGCTCTTTAAGTTGTTTTACTTTTCAAGCAACCGAGTCTGCCTCCCAGTCCGGGAGGTTATTTTTACCAACAGCTGAAGCTCCCCACTGCCAGGTGTGGGGTGCCTTGGTGCGGAAGGTCACCCCCTGCCCTCTCTCACGCGGCTGGGGCTGCGACAAGGAACTTGTAGGCCCGTGGGTCGGACTCCCCGACATCATGGTGGGGGAAGGCGAATATGTTGCTGGCATGACACTCTTCAGACTAAGAAGAGCCTTTAACATATGCAGTAAGTTTTGTTTTGTTTTCAGTTGGTGAGAAACCAAAGCACGAGGCGGAGGAGCCCAGCACAGGGAAGGCTGGCTTTGATGGGCTCCTTTATTCGCCCCTTGCTCACCGAGCATGTGCAGGTGGAAATAAGAACAATCAGGGCCGGATTTCAGGCCGTGTCCTTGTGGAAGACGAGGGCCGGAGGAGTCCCCCGTCCTCTGTGTTTATGTTGCTGTTAATAACAACTGCTTCGGTTTGTTATGATTCAACCGCAAGGCACGTTTTTTTTTTTTTTTAAAGATGTTTGTGGAGGAAGAGAACACTTTTTTGGGGAAGGACGGTGATCAAGGCAGGGTGTCTTCTAACACAGAGTGACAAGGAATGGCTCTTCGGTTCCTTGCTAATAATCATGATAGTGATGCTGAGTGCATGACTCCGCTGGGCTCCGAACTCTCCCCAGAGCAAGCAACTCACTCGATCCTTCCACACGCCCAGGACTCGGGCAGTGTTCCCATCCCAGCGACCCCCGGGCCGGGGTGTCTGGCACCCTCGCTGGGCCCCTCCGCTACTGTGTACAGGATTTGGGACTTGGTCAGGGGGGTCTTCGCAGGGACAGCGTTAGGTCCTTCTTATTTCCATCAAAGTTGAGTGGACATCCATCGAGGCAGGGGAGGGGACAAGGGGCCACAGGAAACTGGTCTGGCTTTGTGACCACACGTGGCTCCAACCTTCGTGCACGTCCCATGGGATGGGCGCGGAAAGGCAGACCCCTGAGCACACTCATGTGTTGCGGGTTTGCAGGAAACGATCCTGAGAGAAATCTCCCAGGGGCCACGCGCCTCCTTCCCCGAGGTGGCAGGGGCCCGCCCTGGGCCACGGGCCACAGCGCTTCCAGCGAGGGCAGGCCCTCGGTCAAGCATTGGCGTGAACTCGCTCTGGGGGCCACGCTTCCAGGCCACTGAGACCCTGCGAGGAGGCGTGTGAGCGTTCACTCATCACCCGTGGGCAGATGTGGTGGGTCAGCCCCTGTTCCAGGAGAGGTGGAGGGGAAATGATCTCATGGACCCTGCCCCACCCTTCCACACACATGTCCCACCCTTCCACACGCATGTCCCCACCCTTCCACACACATGTCCCACCCTTCCACACGCATGTCCCCACCCTTCCACACACATGTCCCACCCTTCCACACGCATGTCCCCACCCTTCCACACACATGTCCCACCCTTCCACACGCATGTCCCCACCCTTCCACACACATGTCCCACCCTTCCACACGCATGTCCCCACCCTTCCACACACATGTCCCACCCTTCCACACGCATGTCCCCACCCTTCCACACACATGTCCCACCCTTCCACACGCATGTCCCCACCCTTCCACACACATGTCCCACCCTTCCACACGCATGTCCCCACCCTTCCACACACATGTCCCACCCTTCCACACGCATGTCCCCACCCTTCCACACACATGTCCCACCCTTCCACACGCATGTCCCCACCCTTCCACACACATGTCCCACCCTTCCACACACATGTCCCCACCCTTCCACATGCAGGTCCCACCCTTCCACAAGCATGTCCCCACCCTTTCACATGCATGTCCCCACCCTTCCACATGCAGGTCCCACCCTTCCACACACATGTCCTCCCCACCCTACATGTATGCCCCACCCTTCCACATGCATGTCCCCACCCTTACACACACATGGCCCGCAGACAGAGCTCCTTTGCAGAGAGCTCCGTTTTGCTTAGCTGTGGCCCCTCCTCCTCGAACCCCATGGAACAGGAGGGAGCGACACTGCACAATGAGCACCTAGTGTCAGAGCTGCAACCAGAGTGGGGACACGGCTGGCTGGTCCCGGCTGCACCAAGGAAGCCTCCATGGCGTCTCCCAGGGCTACCGCCTCATTCACCATACGATCCATGGGTGGAGGCCCGGGGTTGTCCCACCAGGACGGGGTTACCCCCCCTGGAGGCTGGCTGTGCATTCTCTGCCCTGGCTTTCCTGTGCGGGGTCTTCGTACCCTCTCCTTGGGTCTACATGTTGTTTTTCCCTGAAATAACAAATGATCTTGACGTATAAGGGAAGGTGGTTCTGAGCGTGACTTCTGACCAGCAGTTCAGGGTTTACCGATGGAATGGCCCCCACGACACCCCCTCATGTTGATTTTGAGGACGTGTGTCCTTCCTGGACCTGGCTGCAAGGGGACACACACCAGAACATTCTTGAGCCGCCTTCTCGCTTCCTGCAGTAAGTAGTTTTCTTAAATATGTTTACATTTGGCGACAAAGCACCCCATGCAACCACATCGCATCAGAATTCAGAAATGCCCAGAGGAGACCTCTCGGCACGTGACAGTGTGTCAGATGCCAGGCACAGGTCTGCACAGGTTCCATCCCTGTGCATGCCTTCGAAGCTGATCTGGAGGCTGGCTGTTTCTCTCTATATATACATATATACAATCTTTCATTATTAAAGTCTGTGGAGCCTCGCACTGCTGGAAGAGTTTGTGTGTGCGCATAAACACAGGTGCACACACACAAACACGTGCACACACAGACACACAGGCAGACACACCCACACACACAGGCACACACATTGTTCCAGCAGCACTGGTTCCGTGGACTCGAAGAATTAAAGATGAAATGACATTTCACTCCTTAGAGGGGAAGTCCCCTCGCTTGTGTGCTAAAGGGGGGAAATGCCCTTAAAGTGCATTCAGATTTCTTCTACTGAGCTGATTTGAATTACAGCAAAATCCGCCCTTGTGCTCAGACCTGTGGCTTTGTCAAGGCCACAGGCAGTGGACGGTGAACGGCTGAGAAGGACACGGTGTGGGTTTGGAGCGGAGGACGTCCTACGATGCCCTGTGCGTTTCTCCCTCCACCACACGGCAGGGTCCAGGCTGACACTGCAGGAGCACCTAGCAGAGCAGAAAGGCCAGGGTTCAAACCCTGACCTGGCCCCTCTCCCTGAGAATCCTGGGACATGCTTCTGACCCTCTGTGCCTGGGTGTCCTCATTCGTAAATAATGACCACTCCCAGGTCCCCGGGTTAAACGAGGTGACACAAAGCAAATGGGGTGCCAGGCGCCAGGCACCATATGCCAGGTGCACAGTTGACCCTCCATGTATGTGAGCTGTTGCCATCCTCCAGTTCCATTTGCCTGGAAGAACTGTAACGAAAGAAAAGTTACCTGGTCACATGAAAGTATAAGTTACCTACTCAAAACCAGCTCCAGGGGCACCTCCTCCAGGCAGGCCCCCCAGATTCTCTCAGAGAGAAGGAATCTGCTCTGCCTCCTTTGCCCACAGCAAATGGCATTGGCAGTGCCTCTGTTGTGTCTTGATCCACCTGCCTTCCCTAAGTCTGGGAGTGCACACGGTGCCTGCTCCCCTGTACATCCCGCAGCCCGGCCCGGTGCCAGGCACACACACTCCTGTGCGTCAGGTTGAGCAGGTAAATAAAGGCAGAGCCCGGCCTGCCTGTGACGCACTGCCGGCTGAAATCCAAGGGTGAATGCTGGGAGCTTGCATGCTGGGAGCTTGCCTGGTTCCCGACCTGCCCGATGGCTTGCTTGTTTCCATAACTGATTTCCTGCTGGGGGTAGAGCTCCCGCAGCAACAGCACATGACCAGAGCTGGGCAGCGCATTTGTCTTACTGACCCGGGACCTTCTGAGGCCCTTTCTAATAGATGGTCACTTAATCTGCCATCGGCATTAAGTGTGACAGATAACCAACACAGGCCTGGTGCTTTCTCTCAGAGTTAAAACAAAAAACAAAAAACAGAAAAGTAAAATAAATTGTCACCTGCCACGAATATCATCAAGAGAAATATTGGTCAGGGGCGGGGATGGGAATTCTCAAATAACAACCCCCAATAACTCCAGCTTCTAGTATGGGCATGATTTCCATTTTCATGAAGAAGGCAGCTGCTTTGCACAAAGGCAGTGGCGAGGGGGGGACCGTGACCAGCTGGGGTTCCCCGGAGGACCCCTCTGTTCAGGCTGCTGCGCGCACGCACTCTGGGTCGTGGACAGCGCCTCCTGCCCTGGACTGATTATCTTCCGCCATTCATATCTGGAGCCATGGGCCGCCTCCTGGGATTAAGCACGGTACACTCTGCAAATTGAAAATAAGATAGCTGTTAGGAACATAGACGTGCCTCTATGATTACCATGGCGAACAAAGGCAAAACATTAATTTACATCTATTACAATAGAGAAGCGAAGCCCGAGATCTTCCTCACGTCTCGGGCCAGAGCTGGGTTTGCAAAGCTGATGTTGCTGGGAGATGAGCTGGGTGGAGGCAGCGGAGGTGAGGATGGAGGTGCAGTGGTGAGTCCGTCTGCTCCTCTGTGAGCTGCTGCCTCCCCGCTCACCTGTAGGCCAGGAGACGGTCAGAGAGGGGAGAGACAGGGCCGATGCTACCCCGCAGGCTGGGAGCAGAAAGAGCATGGTCCCCAAGAATCCTGGGACATGCTTCTGACCCTCTGTGCCTGGGTGTCCTCATTCGTAAATAATGACCACTCCCAGGTCCCCGGGTTAAGCAAGGTCACACAAAGCAAATGGGGTGACATATAGTGCCAGGCACCAGGCGCCATATGCCAGGTGCACAGTTGACCCTCCATGTATGTGAGCTGTTGCCATCCTCCAGTTCCATTTGCCTGGAAGAACTGTAACGAAAGAAAAGTTACCTGGTCACATGAAAGTATAAGTTACCTACTCAAAACCAGCTCCAGGGGCACCTCCTCCAGGCAGGCCCCCCAGATTCTCTCAGAGAGAAGGAATCTGCTCTGCCTCCTTTGCCCACAGCAAATGGCATTGGCAGTGCCTCTGTTGTTCCTTGATCAACCTGCCTTCCCTAAGTCTGGGAGTGCACACGGTGCCTGCTCCCCTGTACATCCCGCAGCCCGGCCCGGTGCCAGGCACACACACTCCTGTGCGTCAGGTTGAGCAGGTAAATAAAGGCAGAGCCCGGCCTGCCTGTGACGCACTGCCGGCTGAAATCCAAGGGTGAATGCTGGGAGCTTGCATGCTGGGAGCTTGCCTGGTTCCCGACCTGCCCGATGGCTTGCTTGTTTCCATAACTGATTTCCTGCTGGGGGTAGAGCTCCCGCAGCAACAGCACATGACCAGAGCTGGGCAGCGCATTTGTCTTACTGACCCGGGACCTTCTGAGGCCCTTTCTAATAGATGGTCACTTAATCTGCCATCGGCATTAAGTGTGACAGATAACCAACACAGGCCTGGTGCTTTCTCTCAGAGTTAAAAAAAAAACACACAAAAAACCTGCCACGAATATCATCAAGAGAAATATTGGTCAGGGGCGGGGATGGGAATTCTCAAATAACAACCCCCAATAACTCCAGCTTCTAGTATGGGCATGATTTCCATTTTCATGAAGAAGGCAGCTGCTTTGCACAAAGGCAGTGGCGAGGGGGGGACCGTGACCAGCTGGGGTTCCCCGGAGGACCCCTCTGTTCAGGCTGCTGCGCGCACGCACTCTGGGTCGTGGACAGCGCCTCCTGCCCTGGACTGATTATCTTCCGCCATTCATATCTGGAGCCATGGGCCGCCTCCTGGGATTAAGCACGGTACACTCTGCAAATTGAAAATAAGATAGCTGTTAGGAACATAGACGTGCCTCTATGATTACCATGGCGAACAAAGGCAAAACATTAATTTACATCTATTACAATAGAGAAGCGAAGCCCGAGATCTTCCTCACGTCTCGGGCCAGAGCTGGGTTTGCAAAGCTGATGTTGCTGGGAGATGAGCTGGGTGGAGGCAGCGGAGGTGAGGATGGAGGCGCAGTGGTGAGTCCGTCTGCTCCTCTGTGAGCTGCTGCCTCCCCACTCACCTGTAGGCCAGGAGACGGTCAGAGAGGGGAGAGACAGGGCCGATGCTACCCCGCAGGCTGGGAGCAGAAAGAGCATGGTCTCCCCTAAACCCGCACTTGAGTGTCTATAGAGATGGTGGCCATGAGTTTTGCTTTTACATCAGGAGCTCGCGGGGATCGTGTAGAACTTGGAAAATCATATGTTTTACACAGTGGTGCCTTGCTCCTAAGACCCAGTGGGCTGAGGAGAAGACAGAGGGTCAGAGTGGCTCACACCCTCCAGCCTTTCTTGGGGGCTCCGCATGTGTGCGGCCCTGTATCTGCTGTGGTGGGGCCTGTTGTTATTCTTCCCACTTCACAGCGTGAGGTCAAGCCACTTGCCCAAGGTCACGGGGTCGGAACTCGGTGTTCGGAGCCCCTGTGCCATGCTCCTGCCCACCTCCCTGGAGGGCGTTATCCAGCCCCTCAGCCTGGATGCTCCCTTCAAGGTCAAGTGACATTGTCCCAGAGTCTTTCCAGGCCACAGAGAGGGCCTCTCCTCCCATCTCTGCGTGGTGGCGTGGAACACACCGTGTCGACCAACCTCCATCACCCACAGAGCTGTGCCCAGGAGGGCAGAGGCCACCTGTTCCCATCAGAGGCTCCGTGCCTGCCCTGGGTGGGGACTCTGGGAGGAATGAGCTCCCTCTCTACCCTCTTCACGGAGGTGTTTTTGTTGTTGTTGTTTTTTCAGGATGTGGCTCCCCCAGCTCATCATCTAGACCAGTGATGGCGAACCTATGACACGCGTGTCACATTTTTTTGGTTGATTTTTCTTTGTTAAATGGCATTTAAATATATAAAGTAAATATCAAAAATATAAGTCTTTGTTTTACTATGGTTGCAAATATCAAAAAATTTCTATATGTGACACGGCACCAGAGTTAAGTTAGGGTTTTTCAAAATGCTGACACGCCGAGCTCAAAAGGTTCGCCATCACTGATCTAGACCCTTTGTCAGCTCACCTGCACGCACACGCTTTCCCGGGACACACACTGGATGCCGGCTCTCCAAACACGACCTGCTGGTGTGCATGCTTCCTGAGAGCACGTTCCGGCCTGTCTCTCTCTGGGGAGACGGGGATGTGACAGGAATGATGCCAGGATGCTCATGGGTTTGGGAGTCCGGCTTACGGCAGGTCTTGCAATGCGGTGCCTGATTAGAACTGGTGAAGAGAGGGTCCAGGATCATGGTTCGGGATCGGTGCTCGCAGCACGGCGAGGAAGATGAGGAGTCGTGGGGAGTACACACCTTGCTTGGCATTGCCTCTGGATTCAAGAGGAGAAGAGCTGTTCCCCAGGAAGGCCCTGGAATAGCTATTTGAACTGCTTTCTTCCCAGGCAAAGACCTCCTCAAATAGAAAAGTCATGTTATCGTGGCCAACCGACCACGCGGGGCAGATGGTCTCAATCGTCACACATTTAATCTCATGTCACCGCCTCGTATGGGATTCCAGAGGGAGGTCGCCCTTCTGGTCCCTCCAAGCTACTCAGAGACACTGGGCTCAGCTGGGCAAAGCCTGGATTCTGGCCCCTGGACTGTGGGACTCTCCCATAGTAAGATCTTAATGAATCATAGGGCCTCTCTGACCTGTTTTCTCCTCTATCCAACAGGGCTTGGGGGCAAGTCTCCACTGCATCCCACGACTCTATGACTAAGTCTATTTGTCTAAGGTGGAGGCTTCGGGTAGTGAAATGACTTCCTATCAGACACAGGAAAGAGGGGGAGGGGAGTGCAGGGGAGGGGGAGAGGCGGAGGGGCAGGTGTGGAAGGCTCTAGAAGAACAAGGTCCCTTTGCTCAGGCCTGGGGTTCTAAGGGTTTTATCTAGTAGACATTCATTCATACAGCAAGTACCAATGGGAAGTAACTCTGTAAACTCAGATAAGATGGTCCCAGTGACAGTGTAGCCAGACACAGCTCGCCCTGGATTCTTTTCCATGAACCATTTCAGTCACAGCCCCTAGGAACCTCACGCCTGCTGCCTTCCAACGAAAAAGACCCTTAGACGGAGCGGGAGAGGGGCAATTCCCGCTGCTGAATAGAAGGTCCGTGTCTTTCTCGCCTGCCTGTGGCCCACCAGGCTGTTTGAAAGAACACTCCTTTCAGGCTGCCCACGATATTGCCAGCCCCTCCTCCCCAGTGGAATGGTGATTCATTGTAGATAACCTCTCCTGATTAATTTTGTTTTGACTTTAACTTGAACATAAAAAAAAGAAAGAAAAGCTGTACTCAGTGAAATTCTCCTGTCCAACATTCACTGCTCAGCTATTTTTAGCTGGCACTGGCATTAGATGCAAAAGAGGGGAAAAACTAAATGTAGAAAGAAAAGTGTTGATTGTCATCAAAAGTCCTGGCTGTCAGATGGGAAAGTCGTCAAGTTAGACCCTTTGTGATGAAGAATAAGTCAGCGATCTCCCTGAAATTCGCATTTGAGTTCTTCCCTCTGTCATCAAAGTGTGGGAAGGTTTGTTGGTTCCTCTACACCAGCGGTTCTGAACCTGTGGGTCGTGACCCCTTTGGCGGTCGAATGACCCTTTCACAGGAGTCGCCTAAGACCATCCTGCATATCAGGTATTTACATTACAATTCATAACAGTAGCAACATTACAGTTATGAAGTAGCAACGAAAATAATTTTCTGGTTGGGTCACAACATGCGGAACTGTATTTAAAGGGCCAGAAGGCTGAGAACCACTGCTCTACACAAAGCCTTTTGAACTTGAGCCCCAGGTTTGCGGGGGTCTGGCAGCCGGGGTCCCCCGAAGAGGCCAGATGATTACCTGCGTGCCTGGATGGACAGATGGTGTGGGCCGCACACAGGGAGGGCAGACAGGCTCATTCCAATCCCCAAAGTTCCTTTGTTTCCCTGGGCCTCAGTTTTCAAGTCTATAAAATGGTTAGAACAATGCGTGTTAAACAGAGGTGTCAGAAGACTGGGGATAAGGAATGGGAATTGGGAGCACAGTTGCTGTCTGTGTGGGTGTCCAGGAATGGAAGCGGTTAGCGAAATTACAGTTGTTACCAGTCAGAGTAGAGGCAGCCTCGGTCACTCATAACTGGACACGGCCGAGTCCACAGGGCAGCCGATGGCAGTCTGAGAGTGACTTCCAGGTGCGTTCCGTGGTGTTTGGATCAAAATCGATGACTAAAGGGACTTCCCTTTCCGTACACTAAGTGGTGTGGACACAGTCTGGGACCAAGGCTGCTTTCCCTTCCAGGACGTGAGGCATAGCTGTGTTGAAATAATCCTCAAATGGCCCGGCTGGTTTGGTTCAGGGGTTGAGCATCGGCCTATGAACCAGGAGATCACGGTTCGATTCCTGGTCAGAGCACATGCTCAGGATGCAGGCTCCATCCCATGTGGGGGGCATGCAGGAGGCAGCCGATCAATGCTTCTCTCTCATCATTGATGTTCCTATCTCTCGCTCCCTTTCCCTTCCTCTCTGAAATCAATAAAAACATATAAAAAACATAATCCTCACCCTAGCTGGTTTGGCTCAGTGGATAGAGCATCAGCCTGTGGACCAAAGGGTCCCAGGTTCGATTCTGGTCAAGAGCACATACCCAGGGTGGCAGGCTCCATCCCCAGTAGGGGGCGTGCAGGAGGCAGCCAATCAATGATTCTCTCTCATCATTGATGTTTCTATCTCTCTCTCTCCCTCTCCCTTCCTCTCTGAAATCAATAAAAAATTATATTTAAAAACAAAACAAAACCATAATCCTCAAATGTCCTGATCTTTGCTCAAACTCACAGCGAAAGTCTCACATCACACCCGTGGAGGAACCACTAGATGAACAATGGCATGAAGCTAAGTGTGGCCCAGGGCCACTTAAAATCGGGCAGAGGTGTGTTGATGAGTCTCTGTATACCGTGTCCTTCCCTCCTCCCTGTCCCACAGACATGTGCCCTCCCTGGAGGGATTCTCTCTCCAGGGGCCTTGAGAGTAGGGAGCCAGGACCACAAGTCACAGTGGACCCTTTAGGGCACAGCCTTGTGGGAAGGAGTGAACAATGGGAGAAACAGAAGGAGGCCGGGAGGGAGGCAGAGAGGAGAGGTCGTAAGTCTTTTGGGTAGGAGGCATTTCACAAAGACAGGGCATTATTTTGCTTATAAGTCCTGGTGAGCAGGGCTTTTACTACCCCATGCCCTGCAGCACTGTGCACAGGGGAGCCACCTAAGAAATAGCATTGATCAAGTCAAAGGGGATTTCAAGTTTAAGGGTGAGGAACACTGGAGATTTTACCATCACAACAGCCTGTATTCGAATACTGCAGAGGCACTTACCTGTTCCTTTCTAGGGCAGGTCCCGGGGTTTCTTCATTCACATGGAAGAGGCCACAGGCAGAACGAAGCGCCTGCCGTCAGCTCTGCCCTCTGCCAGGCTCCTTCCGGCGCTGGCTCCGGCCTCACTGTTCCAGGGAGGAAGGACCAAGCTTATTGAGAAATGTGACCTGCCCTGCGGGACCCTCACATCCAATGGTACCACCCGCCCCCAGAACCCTGGTGGGGGCTTAGCTGTCTCAGGCCTCTGGCTCAGAGGGCCTCCCAGGCCCATCTCCTCAAGGCCGGGGTCCTGTGGGCTCTCTGGAAACCCCTCTTCCTGTCCGATCATTTGCCATCGCGGGTGACACTCCCATCCGAGAAGGAACATGATTGGCCCGGGTGGATTGGCCGATGAGGGGAGAGGTTCGCCTTAGGAAAACCATTTCAAAACCCCTGTGTGGGACTCTCGTTGTCCGGTTGATTCCTCTTGCTTCTGAGCTGGAACTGTTCGGAGTGTGACCATCCCCACGCTGTCTGGGCACGGAAGTTTATGCATTTCTCAGGGCCCCCATCCTATGTGAGTCTGAGCCCACTGGAATTGGGGGAACGAAGTCTGAATTTAAGGAAAAGCTTGTCACAACCCCCAGCCTCAAGGGGCAGGTCATACAGAGCAGGGTCCTTGGAGCATGGCCCTCCAGGCCATGTTTCCAAAGATGGGGGGCTGGACCGTGGCCGGCTTGTGCGTGCGCCCCCGCAGTGCGAAGCCTGCCCGGTCTGGGGGAACAGGGGGTGTCCCCTCACTGTCTAAAGCACAGAGATGAGTGTTTGCATTTGAGATGACACACTCCCCACTGGAATTTTCATTTATTGAAAAATAAAATTCATGCATCACTTTGCATTTTAGGAAGCTGTATCGCCATCGATCAGGGATGAGGATGGCACCGTCCTATCTGTCCTCGGCTCACCGACGGCCCTGCCTTTACCCATCCTCTCTCCACCTGAGGAACGTCCCCAACCAGGGTCCCCTTCTATACATTTAGACAGATTTGTATCAACATTGCCTTGTCACACTTCACTTCCCCCTTTTTTTTAATTATGTAAAAAAAAATCACATTAAGCCGAATCTAATTACTGCAATGTATATTAGAAGCAGGGCACCATCAAAATTTTATTTAAATTAATCAGGTTTTGATTTAAGATATTAAATTCAAATTAATCATGTAAAAATGGAAATGATCCTTGACGCGCTTCCAGCTGTGACTTCAGTCTGTTTTCTCGGGAGTCACTTTCGGGATGTCTTGGGGGGGACATTACAGAAATTCACGCCGGTGCTATTTCAATTAGAGTTATTTAGCAGGACAGATGTAAAGAATATGGTATAATTAAGAAGGAGCGGATGACATGGCCACAGATTTTCAGGATTAAAAGCGGGGAAAAAAATATACGCACGAGAGTGAAAACTGACTCTTGGTAACGATGCCCAAGTTCAAGGGCAAAGAGGTTAAGCATTCATTAAAGACAGAAGGAAGATTTGCAGAAACCGGGGCTTTTTCTCGGGAGCCATCTACAGACTCCCGCTTCGGTTTCCGCTTTGAAGTTTCATGAACAAGCTGGTACTAACTGATACTGCGATTCTTATCTTTCCTGAAATGCTCCTTCCCCCTGGCCCTCCAGGCTGTTGACAGATTTGGTTCTAGGACCGTCGGAAAGCTACCAGAGTTAAAACAAGACTTCAAGACCCATTTTATGTCAAATAACATATATTGGCCTCTACGATATTGCATAGATACATTTGCTTTATTACTTATGCTCACACACATGTATTAGGGGTGATGATATCAGTGCATTCTTCTTCATGCCAATTCCTCATATGTGTAACACAGATGACAGAGGGCAGGGTTTGGAATGGGCTCATTTTTCCCCACACGTGGATGGAGTGGGTAGGAGCCCTCTATTCTGGGTGAAGAGGCGGCCTAAGAAGCTTATGTGTAATACTTTAAACAATAAAATAAAATTAAAATAAATAAATGAATAACAAAAACAGAAGAAGAAGCTTATGCAATCTGCCCAGAGCCTCCTATCTGAGCGGGCACTGGGGCCGGAACCACCCATTCTCCTCTGCCCACAACAAGGTGCCTGGGCTCTCTGTCCTCTCCTCTGGCCTCACCTCTGGGCGAATTTGGTTTCAGGCCCCAGAAAGCCCCAAGAGTCAGAGCGTGATTCTCGGGGCCCATTCGGGGCGCACCTGGTCAGACAGAAACCCTGGCATCGCGATTAGAGGGCGCGGGGCCTCTTGCGTTTCCCGCGATCTGGCTGAACCCCCGAGAGGGGCTGGGGTGGGGGCTTTCCTGCCAGAGGAAGTGACTCAGCCTGGGTTTCAGAGTCTCTACAATGAATGTTTCCAAGTACAGAGCACCCACTCCCACAAACACTGCTGCTCCCACGGACGCGGATGGGCGTCCCTCCCGCTCTCAGCAGCCGGGCCTCACACCAAGGGTGCGCCCCACCCAGGGCGGTCACCGGCCTTGGGGGAGTCTCCAGGGAATGAAGAGCCTCTGCCTACCCGCCCCCCCACCCCTGCCTCGGCTGACCCTTGTCCCAAGCTCCATGCTGGGTCCATCCTTAGCAGGTGAGGGCTTCCCCGGAAGGCCCCAGGCTTCTTTTCTTTCTTTTTACTTTTAATTTTTTAATACTTCATTGTTGAAAGTATTACATATGTCCCCTTTTTTCCCTCATCGACCCCCTCCAGCCACCCCCACCACCCCACTGTCTGCATCCGTGGGTTCTGCATATATGCATACAAGGTCTTTGGTTGATCACCTCCCACCCAACCACCCTCCCCTCATCTACAAACCAACAAATGACAAGTGCTGGTGAGGATGTGGAGAAAAGGGAGCCCTCGTGCACTGCTGGTGGGAGTGCAGACTGGCGCAGCCACTATGAAAAATAGTAGGGAGTCTCCTCAAAAAATTAAATATGGAACTGCCATTTGAACCAGTGGTCCCACTCCTAGAAATATATCCTAAGAACCCCGAAACACCAATCAGAAAGAATGTATGCACCCCTATGCTCAGAGCAGCACAATTTACCATTGCTAAGATCTGGAAACGGCCCAGGCTTGTCTTCACAACTAAACTTGACTCACGACACCTCAGGGGCTGTGTCTTGCTGGTCTTGGGTTCTCAGATGATCGCGAGGCCTGACACCAGGTCCCAGTAAGTGTTTGTGCCATGAGGAAGCGAGGGTGAGAATCAATAAACAAATAAGTGACTGCACCCTCAGCTGAGTGAGTGCGCACTGTGATGAGCATGACAAGGCAGGGGACGCGCCCCCTTGCTCCCTCCTCCCCTCCTCCAGTCCTACCCTCAATGGCTGTCCCTTCTGGGCCCTGGGCCCAGCCATGGACAACCCCACCGTGTCTCTCGCACGTGGGTCTGGGTTGCTTGCAGAGTTGCAGAAAGCGGGTGATTCATTGACGGCCCTGCTGCCCACTCATGGGATAGAAATATATGTAACGACTCTTTCAAAATCCTTTCGCTCTTTCAAACAAAAAGAGTCAGGTGGGAGGTGAAAATAATCACCTTTATTTTTTTTTTCTTGGTGGAAAACGGTCTTTGTCACTTCAATGCTGTTGCTAATTTCTCAGAAATCCCAGCGGTTCGATGAAAGGCGCCTATGAAATGCTAGAACACAATCATATGTTTTCTGGCCTCTTGTTTTGCTTTTCTTTTTCTACCTCGGGTCACACTTGTATGCCAGCCCCGCGCCACAAGGAGAGTGGGGAGGCTTGGGATTCAAGATGCTCGGCCTCCCTAGCCTCAGTTTCCCTAGCTGTAAGTGACCAGTTGTTTGGGGCCCGGATTTCAACCTCCCCCTGAAGTTTGGGGATCGTTCCTGACTTGGGAGATGGGACTGTAGCTGAGTCCCCGCAGCTCTTAACAGATGAGGTGTTAGCAGGAGCCTGGGCTTCCCACTTCGTTCCACACTCTCCAGCTTCAGGAAGGCACTGTGAAGAGTGGCAACTCCGAGGCTTGAGTGGGAATCCTACTTCTTAACTTAACGCCTTTGATATCAGGCTAACACCTTACACCTTCTGATCCACTTTCCTCATTTGTAAAAAGAGACTGACCTCCGTCTAGAAGAAAGATTTCAAAGACTCGAAGAGAGGACGTTCTCTGAATCTATTCGCCATCCTCCACCTTGACATTCCTGCCACATGCCAAGCAGACCTCAGCCTCAGAGCCTGGGCACGTTCTGTTCCCTCTGCCTGGGATGCTGTTCCCCACTTAGCCACATGCGCTTCTCGGTCACCTCACTCAGATGACCTCATTGCCCCCTGGCCAGAGACCCTTTCCTGATCATTCTCTCCTGCCTCCAGCGACGTCTACCCCGTGATCTGTGTGGATTTTCTTCGTAGCACTCGCCATCCTCTGACATCCCTGGTTTTATGTTCACTGCTCTGTTGCCTTCCCCCCAGCCCACGTTTAGGGCCAGGCCTTTCTGTTCCCCCAACATGTGAAACGGGGCCTGGTGAGCAGGAAGCACCCAATAAATGCTTGTTGAATAGATACCTACGTCTGAAATAAAGTGGGAATTCACCCAGCAAAAGCAAACTAGCCCAGGCTGTATGAACTACCTTTTTTTGGGGGGAGAACCCTGGGTCCACTGTTGGCTGCAATGACAAGTGTGCATGTGTGCAGGTGCCGGGAGGGAGGGCACAGGGTGCCAGGGAGGCACACAGCCACACGGAGGGAGGAAGAGCTAGAGAGACCCGAAGCGAGAGAACAACAGAGGGAGGAAAGCGGAGGCCCAGAGGAGCCTGGGGGTGGGGAGGACCTAACCTCTGAACAGAGGGGGAGGCTGAGTGGGCGAGGCTCCCCCTCCTGCTGTCCTCCCTCCCCTGGTCCCTGCCCCCGGGTCCTCTGTCCAGCAGCAGCTGCCTTGCACCTGAGCTTCGGAGGAGCCTTGCATCATCGCCCTGGGCTCTGGGGAGGCCAAACTCCGGCCTATTTACCGAGCTCCTGTGGTCAGGGCCGGGCTCCTGGGAGAGCAGTGTCCCGGAGCGCTCCCCCGAGGCCGGGGCGCGAGCACCAGGCGGGGACAGCTGGTTACTATCGGAAAGGTCTTGGTGGCGGCAGCTAATTGCCTCCGCAGGTGCCGGTGTGCTGTCACCTGCCCCCAGCCTGAGCTCCCTGGGGCCACACCCTCCTCCAGGCGAAGGGCAGTGACCTAGAAGAAGTGAAAGTTTTACCACATCTTTGCATCACTTCTGGAGATTGCCACAGAGAGCAGCCGAAAACAGGGAGCGCCCCGGCGTGGCCCCAAAAGCCATGGCACCCGGAATCCTTCCGGGGATCAGCTCACAGCAACACCCCCAAATCCGGCCTTTGTGACCCCCTCTTAGAACTGGGGAGATGGAGGCTCTCTGGAGCTCCCCGTCACCCCAGATTGTACAGGCAGCTGTATAAACAGCAGGCAGGTGGAGGGCGATTCGATCTGAAACGGCCACACCTGCCGCCCCCCCACCCCCCACGGCTTCTCCAGGCCCCGGCTCCGTGGGGGCAGCAGACGTGACGGGCAGGCCCACCATCCCTTTCTGAGCCCTGCGGGGCCAGGCGTGTTCTACTTATCAGAACTGGACATGTTTTAGGAAGTGACTATGTGTCTTCATGGGGTACCATGTAACCACCACCCCAGAGAGTCTTGAGCAGCGCCAGGGACAGAGCACACGCACTCACATTTTTGCGGCAACACATGACATAGACACGATGTGAGGAAAACACAGACAATCAACAGCCTCCTGTTCTCTCTATCGGTTCAAGTCAGGCTTTGCCAACCAGATCGATGATGAAAATGACTATCGGTTCCCGAAGCGTTGTTGGAATCTTCCTTATGACATCAGGGGCCAGTAGCGTCAGCAGGAAAGAGAAGGTATTTTTCCCCACATGATCAATGCCCTGTGTGGCGCCCTGAGGGATGTGCCCCATTTCAGTTTATAAATTAGATGGCGTTTGCACGTAGAATGTACACGCAGAGAGAGAAGGTTCCTGAACAGGGCAGTGGAGGGCGGCCTGCCACCTCCCGCCCCGTGCAGGTCCCGGCGATGCTCTCCTGAGCACGTTGCCCAGCCTCTGTGTGCGGGGCACCCACCTCCCCAGGCTGCAGCTGGGGCTGAACGCAAGCCCGGCTCCTGGTCCTCAGCAGACTTCCCGCCGATGGTGCCTACGATTGCCACGGCCTGGGGATGCTGACATCTAACCTCGATGCCATCAGTAGACACGTGTCCCCGGGTACCAGTCCTTGGCCACTCATTTCTGCAAGGCCTTCCCCATCAGGGTCTGGGCAACCCTGTGCCTTTCATTTGGATAGTGTGTCCCTCCTCACAGCTCATGTGTCCCCCGCGTTACAGACACGGAGGGCGGCGTGAGGGGGCGAGGCCCAAGGAGATGGGGCTTTATCTAAGACTTTGATTGCGAGGGTCCTCTCCGAAATCTGGAAGAATCTTTCTCTCCACTCCGGGCAACTTTCAAGAAAGACACAGGCCTGTCTCCGCATTTAGAACGGAGCTCTCACCGCAGCCCGCACTCACGTGGGATGGGAGACGGGCTACTTTGTCAAAGCCTCGAGCAAACTTCTGCTTCCTTCCATCTGATAGGGCTGCGACTTCCTTTACAGTGTGCAGAGCAGGGGTGCACGCGCCCAGCCCCCACCGCGGGGGGGAAGGCCAAGAGCAAAAAATAGGGCAGGCTTCGCAGTGGAAGACCAGAGGTGGCGGTTACATAACGGGGCGCAGTGCGCGCTACTCCGCGTTCCCGGGCTCTGGGAGGAAGGCACTCCCAGGGCTCTGGGGGGCGGGGGGGAAAAAAGCTGGAGCCTGAAGCCAAGCTTCCTGCAGGGGCAGCACCCAGCCCCCTGTGGATGGGGGAGTGTGCACTCTTCCTATGGGATCCCAGCGCCTCAGTCTTCTCATCTGTGAAGTGGGCTAGTTGGGGCCACTTCCCTGGAGCTACAGGGTATAAGGATCTTAGCCACCAAGTGAATCTCACAACCAACAATGGGGCTAATGAATGCCCCTGACATTGCGACCATGACCTCATGCACTCCTTCCCTACCTATGGTGTGTGCATTATTATTATTATTATTATTATTTTGTTGTCATTGCTAATCCTCATTCCAGGCTATTTTTTCCATTGATTTTTAGAGAGAGTGAAAGGGAGGGAGGGTGAGAGCGATAGAGATAGAGAGAGACAGAGAGAGAGAGAGAGAGAGAGAGAGAGAGAGGGAGAGATGTGAAAGGGACACATCAATTGGTTGCCTCCTGCACGTGCTCCAACTGGGTCTGGGATCAAGCATGCAACCCAGGCATGTGCCCTTGACTGGGAATCAAGCCTGAGACCCTTAGGTGTGTGGGCTGACGTGCTAACCATTGGGGACACCAGCCAGGGCAGTGTGGGTTGTTTCATCCACATGCACCAGCAGGGAGACTAAGACAGTCCTTGAGCAAAGGCCCCGGCCATAGAGACAGCAGGTGGCGATCCAAGGCCAGACTCGGGCGGTGTGACTCCGCACTTGGACCAACCCCACTCCCTAGGTCGGGCTCACGTCTGAAGGCACAACAAAGGAGCAAACCCACTAGGCAGCAGTACCAGCAAGCTCGTTGCTCTGCGGGTCACAGTGTCCAGGCGTGCACAGGGCATTATAGGTACATACTAGATGCTCATTGGTGTATAAAGTGTGTACAGTTCCCAGCCCAGGAGAGATGGTCCAGAAATAACTGTTGTCTTCATCTGCGCCTGGATCACACCCTCTTCTTTAGACCCTGGAGGCCAAGGGTCGATGGACACGCCCGCCCCAAGCCAGGCAGCAAGGCCCCAAAGTAGCTCAGCTACTCCACTGCGTGAGTCTCTGGGGTCTGGAGGAGGAAGGTGGGCCTTGGAGGCCGCAGAGAATGGGGACCTGTGTCTTTAACAGATTCTCTGGCTCCTGCCTTCCCAGGGCCGAGCAGAGCAGCTGGGCTGCCCCCCAGGCCCTGCTGCCTGTTTTGCTCAGCCTCTGAAGCCGGGCTGGCGCTGCCCTGGGAGTCTCCCGGCCACAGGTGAGGTGCCGAGGCCCCGGCAATACCCAGGGGGCCAATCAGGCTGGGGCTGCAGGAGGGAAGGTAGAGAGTCGCCCTGTGGGCTCTGGGCTCACTCAGAAATCTCCGCAGATCAATGTCACCCTGGCTTTTAATTACCCCTCCAAGGCCTCATCATTATTTCATGGCCTCTAATACGCCCAGCAGGCAGCCCTGGGCACACGGATAAACAGCCACCCAGCACGACCTGACCCCTGAGGTGGTGCCCACTGTGGCCTCCCAGCCCTGGGGACGCTGGTCTGACAAGGGCCTGGCCCTGCTGAGCTCTGAGTTCTTGACACGTAGGGGCTTCGCGTTCCTTGCAGCAGCCTTCCTTTCTTAAGGTGGAGACAGCGCCAAGCACAGAGGACCTACTGTGTGCCAGGCTGGAAGCACTGGCCCCACACAGGCTGCCTGCCCAGGCCCCTCCAGGCCTCACCAGCTGCCCCTCCGTGCCTGCTTGCAGCCCTCACCTAGAGCAGTGTTACCAGCCCCAGGCGATTTCGACCCTGAGGGACATGTGGCAAAGCCTGGAGTCATTCCCCATTGTCTGGGGGAGGGATGCTACCCGCATAGAATGGATGGAGGCAGGGGATGCCACCAACATCCCACAAGGCACAGGGCCACCTCACAACCGAGACTGATGCAGCCCCGGATGTCAGCAAGGCCAAGTTCAGGACCTGGGTCAGGAGGTCACAAGTAAGCACCTGCCCAGTACACGAAGGCTTCTGTCTCCAGTGACTTCTCAGGCCTCTCCGTCCTCGTGTTCTCTTTTAGCAACAGAGACCACTCATGGGCCACCCGGTCCACACCTGTCGCCCGCCCTTCCAGAGCTTGCCTCCTGCTTGTGATATCCCCCCACCCCATGCCCTTCCCAAGCTTCTTCACCAGCTGACACCCACCCTCCCTGAAAGTCACGCCCACACCCTGGCCCCTGGAAGGCCTCCCGATGCGAGGACCTCGCTCAGCCATCAGCCCAAGGATCTCACTGGTTTATATCCCTCCCTCCCTCTTTGCAGCAGCCAGCCAACAGTGCACACACTTAACCCCATGCGTGTTAGTAACCACCGATGATGTTCTGGGACTTGGGGATGATTTGCATTTTAAAATAAACTAGATAGATCCTGTGTCATCGCTCTAAGTGGGCCTCTCAGTCTCATGAAGTTGCTGTTGCACTTCTTTGTATAAGCGGGGATCCCATCCCCCTGAGCACACAGCGCCACGTGTCCAGGGAAGTGGCTGGGATAAGTAGTTGCTCAAGAAATACGTGCTGTGAGGGGTGTGGACAGCCCCATCGTGTTGTCTGTGATGGGAAAGAAGAGTTCACGCCAGCTGGTCCCGGCTGGAACCTCCTGGAGGTCGAGGTGATGCTGTGTCATTCTTCCAGACCCTGCTCCAGGCACGTGCCTGGCCCCCATTTGTTAGACTCTGTCACCCAGTGCTGCTGGCTCCTGGCCTCACAGATGTCATTCTCATCTCCCGAGGTCAGTGTATAAATACCTGATGCCTAAGATTGTAAATGCTCTCACTGAGAGACTTAACCAAAGTGACCTCAGAAACCCTATCTGAGGAACACAGCTCCTTTCTCTCCAGAAGGCCAGGCAGCTGCTCCCAGGTCACCAGCTCCAACTACCCAGTCACGTGTGGAAACTCACCCACACCTGCCCGGAGTGGGCAGGTCTTCTGTTTTCACTAAATTCAATTTAGTACTTTTGTGTGTTTTTTAAATGATTTCAGAGAGGAAGAGAGAGGGAGAGAGAGAGATAGACACATCAGTGATGAGAAAGAATCATTGATTGGCTGCCTTCTGCACACCCCACTCTGGGGATGGAGCCTGCAACCCAGGCATGTGCCCTTGACTGAAATCGAACCTGGGACGCTTCAGTCTGCAGGCCAACACTCTATCCACTGAGCCAAGCCTGCTAGGGCCAATTCAGTACATTTTAATTACACAGGAATCTGCTGAGGGGCCAGGACATCCATGAACCAGGCGTGGCCCCTGCCAGACGTCACATAGCTCATGTCACAGGGCGGAAGGCCTGAGGCCCAGACAGGATGTGTCCTGGGAGGGAGCCAGGAATGGCCCACGCCTCGGACACCCCAGTCCAGCGACCTCCCTTTGGCATGGGACCCAAGGAGGAGAAGACAGAGGTGCCAACACAGCAACCTGAGGGCTGCCAATGGCCTGTGACTTTTTTGAAATTTCCTGACTTATGAATTCATGGATCAGTGTTTGCACATCTTCTTTTAGCATCTAACCCTTAAGCAGGGGCATCTCCGAGTGTTCCCCGTCATCCGCTGCATTCCTGTCCCCTGCACAAAGCCCAGAGTCTGCGTGGGGGGTGTAACATCCAGCCCATCCCCCGGGGCCTCGTTGGAGACCCTCGTCATTTGGGATGAGTGGCTTCTTCCCTCTTAGCCTCAGGTTCTTAGGTCAGTGATGTGGGGACACTAAAGAACCTACCTCAGGGTATGAAGACCCATGTTCCGCGTGGTTTAGGGTTCAAGCTCTGGAGAAGGGGCTGTGCACAAATGACAGAAATGAAACAAAAAATAATAACTTGGAAATTGGGGGGCCAGGTGGGAGCCCAAAGCAAGAAGATGGACTCCCCTGGTGCCCAGACCTTGCCAAACTTTTATTCAATTTTGGATACACATCTAGCCCTTAGTCAGGCAGGTAATTGCGGTAACAGACAGACTATCTTAAAGGTCAGTAAATATTAGAAAGATTTACTCTGAGACTATTTGGTCAGGAAATTGCTTGAGCCCCCATTGCCTGGACTAAACAATCAGTGCATAGCTCTGGCCCTTGCCAGGGCTCAAGGTTCACCAGCGTTCCGGGCTCCTTGTTTACACGTCTCTGATAGTGAAGACAATGGGTGGCTTCCCCATCAGGCAGCTGGTGGGAGGGGTCTGGCCTATAGCATGTGAGGCCTGGGACTGTCCTTGGTCATTTCTGACTGAACGTGGGCATCTCTGACTGAACGTGGGAGACTTTAGCATCCCCTCCCTGCCTGGCTCTGTGCACAGTGAGTGGCCTGGAGCAGCTGCATGAAGGACCTCTCTGTTCTCTCCTCTCCAGGGCTCCCTGCACATTCTGTGTGTTTTGCTAACACCTTAGTGAGAACCCCTCACACCTCCCCACCTCCCAGAGCTCAGTAACGCTCATGCTCACACCTTGCTCTCACTCTGAGCTTCCCCAGGAGGCAGCGGTCAGCAGCCAGCACCCACTTCCCAGCCAGGAGCCGCAAACAGTGCTAGAGTCTGTGAGCCACTTCCCTCTCCCTCTATAAAGCCCCGGCGGCTCTCAAACAACGTCCCCCCTTCCTCTTCCTCCCAGGCATGTGTTCACCTTTGTTTGCATTTGAAAATGTCCATGTGGTGGAAGGGATGGGAGCTAATAAAAGTCACAAGCAAACTCACCATGACCCTCCGCCCTCCACCCTGAGGCCTCCACTGTGGGAAGGCCTGTTCCAGAAACACGTTCGGTCAGTCCGTCGGTCACACCGCTGCTGATGGAACTCTGGCTCGTAGCTGGTCATGCTGGGAGGACCCCTTCATTCAGGAGGAGGCTCAGGCAGAGCAGGCCACAAGCCACGGTGTCCATGGGCTAAACACCACCCCAGCAACGGGGGAGGTGACTCAGGGGTCCCCACCTGCTCACCTGTTCATGTGGGGGAAGGAGGTGAGTGAAGCTGAGTCCTTGCAGGAAGGCTGCTAGCGTCTGTGAGCAGAAGGGGGACAGGCCTGGTGCCAGCTACTGGGGGCAGCCATGTGGCTAAGGTTGCGCCTTACAGAGGAGTCCCCTCATGGTCATGGAGCCAGAGGGACCAGGGAACACAGCCAGAGAGCCATTATGCTGAGCTGGCATTTTATTTTATTTCATTTTTATGTTGTGAATCCTCACCCATAATTTTTTCCTTTGATTTTTACAGAGAGTGAAAGGGAGAGAAGGAGAAGAAGAAGAGGAAGAAGAAGAAGAAGAAGAAGAAGAAGAAGAAGGAGAAGGAGAAGGAGAAGGAGAAGGAGAAGGAGAAGGAGAAGGAGAAGGAGAAGGAGAAGGAGAAGGAGGAGGAGAAGGAGAAGGAGAAGGAGAAGGAGAAGGAGAAGGAGAAGGAGAAGGAGAAGGAGAAGGAGAAGGAGAAGGAGAAGGAGAAGGAGAAGGAGAAGGAGAAGGAGAAGGAGAAGGAGAAGGAAAAAGAGAGAGAGAGAGAGAGAGAGAGAGAGAGAGAGAGAGAGAGAGAGAAACACCGACGTGAGAGAGACACATCAATTGGTTCCCTCCTGCATGTGCCCTGACCTGGGCTGAACCTGCAACACAGGTATGTGCTCCTTGATCGGGAATCAAACCTGTGAGCCTGTGGTGTGAGAGCTGACCCTCTAACCACTGTGCCACCCCAGACAGGGCGGAGCTTGCATCTTTAACACCCATCACTCTTAAAGTAGCTACATGGGGGAAGCCCAGTTCCAGAGGCAAATGTTCTCATATATTAGGTTTATCAGAGTACTTTAAACCCATGTGCAGGTCCCTTGCAGGGAGAAGTGGTCCGTGGTGGAGCACCGTGACCTTGGCCCCCATGTGCCTGGGCACCACCAGCCTGGTCTGAAGAGGGAAGCAGCATCGCCATGGCTCCCGACACAGCACAGGTGCCCCGCAGGGAAGACGAGAAGAAAGGCTGGTTCTGTGGGAATGTGGCTGAGCCAGGGCCCTGAGCACTCCCTCTCCGGATGGATTTCCTAAAAATGTCCTCTCCATTTAAAATGCAAACGATCAAGGCTCCCTTACATCTGCCTAAGGCTTGCTAAGGGTGAACATGCATGGGGTCTGTCTCTTTAAATGCTGGGCCCCACCCCTGAACCCTCCACACCTTGCTCTCCTTCTCTTGTGGGTCAGCAAGTGGCCCGGACACCTGCCAGGTTGGGTTGCCCACGATTGCTCTGCAAAATCCTGAAGGAGCCAAGCGCTTTGCTGCAGAAGAAAGTCGGGGACCTGTGTGGGGACCTCGCCTCCTGGGAGCTGAGTCGGTGGGACTGTTTGGGAGAACCTGCAAGTCCCTGGGGTGTGTGAGCGGCAGCCCCTGGAGCTGTGGGGTCGCGGGGGCGGGGGAGGAGGCTGGCCTCAGGGATACTGGCCACTGCGCGCCCAATGCTCCCCGACCTCCAGGTTCCCACCATTCACAATAATTAGGCTGACATCTGGGGATGATTTATAACCAGAGTTTATTTGATGCAACAATAAAAGCCCAGCATTCAGCAGGGCGATGAAGCCGACCGAGGCCGAAATGCGGACGTGATATTGTTAAGCTAAAGAAAATGCATCTGCAAATCACATTACACGGCCTTGTGGGCATCTCAGATGCATGTTCTCGTCGACAGCACTTTGGACTCCGAAACTGGTTTTATGAAATGGTCACAGGGAGGAAAAAAGATTGCACCAGCAAAGCAAAGTTTAAACACTGCGGAGGTGCAGGACGAGAGGGGAGCTGAACTGAGGGTCCCTGTCTCTGCATGTGTCACTTCCACTCAGGGAGCACAGCCAGAGGGGGGCGTGTTGGCAGGATGGGTTACAGTGGTTCTCAACCTTCCTAATGCCGAGACCCTTTAATACAGTTCCTCATGTTGTGGTGACCCCCAATTTCATGGTTACAAATTGAACATAATTAAAGCATTAATTATTAATCACAAAAACAATATGTAATTATATATGTGTTTTCCGATGGTCTTAGGCGACCCCTGTGAAAGGGTCGTTCGACCCCCAAAGGGGTCGCGACCCACAGGTTGAGAACCGCTGGGTTAGAATGACAGCCAGGATTCACCGAGCATTTACTATACCCCAGGCATGACGCCGGGAGCCCTTAATGAGTATCTCATTTAATGCTCACAGCAGCACAACTAAGTCCCACGTTACAGATGAAACAACCTAAGCACAGAGAAGTGATAGGATCACCCCAGATCGCTCACCTTTCCCGCAGCGGGGATGAGACCAGCCGGGGAGGCGGGGCCGGCTGACCTCTCAGCCCTGAACACCGCCTCATGGTCCAGGCTAATTGGCAGATGGGATGGAAGGAGTCTGAGAAACCCACCTCCCTTCTCGCCGCCACCTCCCAGCTGAGCCTCAGTGTGCCGACCTGCTAAATGGGGATAATGTTTACTCTTTAGAGTGATCATTGGGACAACCTTTAATAATCTGATAGAAACATTCATCTCTCCCAGAGCTCAGTGCCCAGGAGCCTCTCCAGGTTGCCTAGTTTCCCCCCTTCTCCCTCCTACAGAGGAGGATGAGTTAGATTTGACTGGACAAGCTGGGTGTGATTCATGGATGGAGCTGGCCAGGGCTTGTCAGGAAATGGTCTGATGTCTGGGATAATAACTCCTTGGTCAGTGAAGGGTTGGGTAATGGATGATGTTTGGACCTGGCCATTGTGACTGACCAGAGCAAGACTGATAACCTCTCTCTGGAAGGTCATTCGTCAGGGGTCAGCCAAGGTCAAGCACAGAAGTCCTGTCAACTGGCCCATCTGTCCATCAAAAGTTATACTGAGAGGGCAGCATGAGGGACTGGGGCAGGTGTTTACTCAGTGTCTGAAACGCCAGGAAGACAGCGCGATAGCCATGTGTCCCCTCGTCCAGGCTGCTCAGGGGGAGGGTGGCCCCGACTGTGTTCCCAGCCCCCATGAGCCACGCTGGAGCTGCAACTTCTCACAAGCCCCTGGTTTGTCCATGGAGTGTCAATCACTCTGCAGGTTTAACTCATCCTTTACTGCAAAAAAGACACACGCATTGCACAAGATTCAAGCAATAGAAGATGGTACGTAAGGACGATTCTCTTCTGCGTCAGGGGTGACCACGGTTAATCGTGTCCATCCTTCCAGAAACAGACCGCACATCAAGAGTGTGTGCCTGTCCTTTGTGGGCAATGCTGTCCCACCTCTGGCTTTTTTGGCCAATTACCAATAGTGTGCCCACTGCTCTGCGCTGGTGCGTTCGCACCACCCCCTTTTCCCTGTCTGCGGAGTTCTCTCCTTCGTGGGTGGATTCTCATATCACCAGGGATTCCTCTTTGACTGAACATTCAGGTCTGTACACGTTTTCTCCTATTGTAACCGACGCTTCCACAAACACAGTTGACATATTTTGGATGTAAGTATGAACATATCAGTAGAATAAAGACCAAAGTCCTGCACACGTTTCATTTTGATCAGCTGTTGCTGAATTGCCCTTCAGAAAGGCAGGGCACGTTGAAGGTCTCCTCTGGCAAGATCTGTCCTTACCCCGTTGCCAACGCTCTCTAAAGGTTACGGACTGTAAGGTGCATTCTGATGCTGTGACTTGATCTCCTGGTGACTTTACTGTCAACGGCTTTAGCTGCTGGTGAGAATCCGCCTCTTCTCAGGTCCCTAAGCCGCCGCGTGCATCCCCCTCGGGCCCGTGGCTGGCCCACCTCCTGCGGAGCCAGGAGCCACTGCGACTCCGGGTGGGACTCTAGCCGGGAAAGACCCAGGGCACCACGACCAGACAGGGCCCCAGGCATCGCTGCTCCTTGCCAGGACCCTGCTGTGCCAGGGGCTCCTTCAGAGCTTCCTCTGCCCCCACAGAGGAGAGTGGTGACCAGGGCGAAGCACAGAGTCCTCTGTCCGCCCAGTCTGCTCATGTGCCAGTCACCGCCCTGGGTGGCTGGGAATGTGGTGGGCTGATCCATGCACCAAGCACACGACTCAAAGGAGCGTGGGAAGTGTTACGGGAGTGACACCCCCAGCAGGCACTGCAGAGGCTGGTGCACACAGGCACAGTGGGGGGTTTGGGGGGAAGTGCCCCTGCCCTGAAGATGTCCACAGACCAGCTGGCAGATCAGACATGGAACCTGCAGTTGTCATATGTCTTCCCACACAGCAGGTACTGAGGAGGAGGCGGTGGGCGGAGTCAAGGGACCCACCCTCCCCAAGGGACATGATTGGCTCCAGCTCTTAAAGGAAGAGCAAGATCTTGGCTGAGGGATCCTGGGGCTAGGATTCCTTCTAGATCTTTCCATTCTCTCTCACCAGGCAAGGAAGGATGCACGTTCCCAGCCAGCGCCTCCCCTGATCCAGATGCTTCCCTTGCCTCCCCTGGTGCTTCACAGGGCAGCTTGGGGGAGGCGGGCTGGGTGCTGACCGGCAGTCCCCGGATGCTGGGCCCCTGCAGAGTGACCTGGGCCGGCTCAGGAAGGGAACGTGGCTCAGAGAGTACGAGCTCATTTTTATGTTCTGCCGGGAAAATTTATTCAGTGTGAGGCTCGGTAGCGAGTGCCGTAAAACACCTTAATCCCTGGTTGAAGAAAGGTAATACCTTGACAGATGTGCGCCTCCTACTTTCCTCCCGGCCATGTTTCAGCAACAAGCCTTTATTCCTGCTCCTGGGCTGTAGCAGCACCAGGAAAAAAAAAAAGCGAGGAGAGCAATAAAGCAGTCAGAAATCTCAGGAGCCAGGCGGCGATGCAATCGTAATGACAGATTTTTAATGTGGCGGCAGAGATTGACAGGGAAATGTCTTCGGAGCAAACGCTCGCCAGATGGAATGCAAACGGTTTATTGGAGGAGAGAGGTGCTGCTGAACCGCGGAGAGGGGCCGAGGCGCTGTGTCTGGCTCGACAAGGAACACGCCAGCCAGGGACGGGGGAGACACACACACAAAGGGGAGGGAGAAAGGCGCCGGGCTGGCCCAGATGTGCCTTTCAGAACAGGGACTGGTGTGTCCTCAACCTGCAAGCCCCCGAGGCAGCTGAGTGTCAGGCCCCAGGGGCAAGGATGGGGAGGGGGCCCTGTTGGAAGGAGGAAGACCTGGCTTCAAGGCCAGGGCAGGTGACGGTGGTGGAGTTCTGTTCTGTTGAGTCTTGGGCTCGGGCTTTGATGTAATGTTGAGCCTTCCACTGTGCAGATGCCGATGTCAGTTCTGTAAGTCTCTCAGCATCTTTTCTGTGCCAGGCCCGGACCAGCCGCTGCAGACAAGGGAAGACAGCTCTGGCCCACAGCTCAGAGATGCCCAAGCTCAGCATCTACGAACCGACCTCTGTGAAAAGCAACATCATTTATTATTGAAATGCTATCATGTGTGAGCATGTTAATATGTAGCTGTCTATCTACTCATCCATCCATCCATCCATCCATCCGTTCATTCATCTGTCTGTCCATTTGTCCATCTATTCATTTCTATCCATTCATCACATTATTTTTCCTTCCTGTTAAAATCAGTTTTCAGTATACAACTCATAATTTGGCAAAAAACAGGGATATCTGCCAATTCAAAAATCAACAAAAGCATAGGATATCACTTAAAATAGGAAGAGTGCAGAAACCATTCTATAAAGTTCTGCAAAATAGTCAAATATTAATAATACTAGAGGCCCGGTGCACAAAATTCGTGCACGAGGGGTGGTCCCCTCAGCCCAGGTTGCACCCTCTCTAATCCGGGACCCCTTGGGGGATGTCTGACTGTCAGTTTAGGCCTGATCCTGGGCCTAAACCGGCAGTAGGACATCCCTCTCACAATCCAGGACCACTGGTTCCTAACTGCTCACCTGCCTGCCTGCCTGATCACCACTAACTGTCCCCCATGCTGGCCTGGTCATCCCCAACTGCCCCCCACAGCCTGGTCACCTCTCACTGCCCCCCTCTGCTGGCCTGGTCACCCCTCACTGCCCCCCCTACCCCTGCCAGTCTGGTAGCCCCACTCAGCCTGCTGCTCAGTCATTTGGTCGCCACCTCACTGACACCCCTGCTGGCCTGGTCGCCCCACACAACCTGCTGCTCAGTCATTTGGTCACCCTTCACTAACCCCCCTGACGGCCTAGTCACTCCACACAGCCTGTTCAGCCATCCGTTCAGTTGCGATGGTCTCTTAGGCTTTTATATATATAGATGTTTGAGTCCAGAATGGTAGCATTACTACACGGAAGGGTTACATTTAAAATAATTTTATTTATTTATTTGTTTATTTATTTAATTAATTTTGAGAGAGAGAGAGGGGGAGAGAGAGAGAGAGAGAGAGAGAGGGGGGAGGAGAGAGAGAGAAAGAAACATGGATTTGTTGTCCCGCTTATTTATGCATTCATTGGTTGATTTTTGTGTGTGCTCTGACTGGGGATTAAACCCACAGCCTTGGCATATAGGAATGATACTCTAATCAACTGAGCTACACAGCCAGGGCTGTAAGGGTAACATTTTTAAAAAAAATACATATGGCTACATTATAAAGTATGATTAAAGCAAGGGAGGCGCCAGGCTGGGATGGCTCAGTGGTTGAGCGTCAACCTATGTACCAGGAGGTCAGGGTTTGATTCCAGTCAAGGGCACATGCCTGGGTTTTAGGCTCCATACCCAGTCTGGAGCATGGAGGAGACAGCCAATCAATGATTCTCTCTCATCATTGATGTTTCTGTCTCACTTTCTCTCTTTCTCTTCCTCCCGGAAATCAATAAAAATATTTTTTAAAAAAGCAAGGAAAGCATCCGTAAGACCAGGTCAGTCACCTGAGGTACCCTCCTAAGTGCAGAGATGCCAACCTTATCACAACCCGCCTCTGACCTTGAGCTGACCTCTTCTCTTTCCTGGCCTCAGTTTCTCCAGCTTTGACAATCAGGCATGGTGCATGGAACGAGTGCACCATGATTGACAGATGACACGATCCCCCAATCCTTCTGTTGCTCACATTTTAGGGGACTCAGTGCAGATCCTGCCAGCGGGGAGTCGGTCTCCAGGCTACCAGCAGCATAAAACAACGAAGCAATGGCTGACGTGCGTCACCGGCACGTGCTTTTACAATACACACTACAACAACATTATTTTTCTCAAATAATCCACGAGAGATGATTTCATTTTCTCCTGAGAAAAATTCAGTCCAAGGGAAAGATGCCTCTTTTTAGCACAAAGAGCTACCACCCTCCTGGTCCTTGGAGACAAATGAAAGAAACTCTAAGTTCCCAAAGACACAGGGCAAGAAGGAAACCTTCATCACAGCCCTGCGGAAGCACAGACTGGAGGGTTTCATGCCAGATGTGGGTGCCAGACATTTTCCAATGGGGAGGGGTTGGGAGGAGGGGCAAGAAAAATAGTGGCAAAATGGAAGGTCACAGGGGAGAAAATAAATCATGCTCCTAGCGCCCCAGACAGCCTTCTGCTTCTGGCACCACTGAGATGCTGACCTCAGCCCAGGGGAAAGGCCACGATGGGCCTCGAGCCTCGTGGGGTGGGAGGTTTTGTGTCAGGACCAGCTGGGTGCCAAGGGGTGTTTTTAAACCACTTGGCATAGGACTCCATTTCCCAGCTCCGTGGAGTGATGGGGGCTTGAGTGTATGAGAACAAAAACGAAAACAAACATCAACACGCAACAGAAAGTTGTGTGAGCGCCTGTGCATCTGGCGGGCTCTCGCTCCATTCACGTTTCATCCCGCCCGGCCTCAGGGATCCGAGGAAATAGCCCGGAGCCTTTGCTGCTCCCTCAGCCTCATGATGTTACTTCTGTCTTAAAACAAATGGCCAAGTAAACAAGTGGCCTGCTTTGCATGCACTACTGCTCAGTGGCGCTCCCATGCTGTCCTGTTCAAATGCACTTCTTCAAAACCCAAATCCCGCCCGGCATGAGAACCGGGCTGAGGAGGGACATTTTGGTGCAACTGCTCAACAAGGTGAAAGGCTTAGACGCGGGACAAAACAGACTGCGGGGTGTTTAGAATAAATACAGTGGCTTTTGGGCGGGTTCATTACAAAGCACAAAAATAAAAGGCAGCCTAGTAACTTCTTGATTTGATTTTCCCCCACCTCTCCAAATTTCTGACAAGATGTTTGAATTCGAAGCTTAGCCTACAAAAACTTTTCCCAGCCAAGCAAGAACAGTGGGCTGAGGGTCACTTGGCTTGCTCTGGCTGTGCTCCGTTTCCGAGATGTGACTGCAGGTAAGCCCCTCAGCTCATCAGAACCTCAACATGCTCACCTGGAAAATGGGTACAACTTTGACACGATGTGATGCCCTGGAGGATACCAGGAAAGACGCCTGTGAATGTACTGGTAAACCATAAAGCTCACTGTAGCTACATCCTACTAACGACCCTAAATAATTACCCTGGGACCACGGACCATGATTGTGACGATGTTTTCTAACTGGCTGCTTTCCCGGAACTCAGGGTGCATTTACCTTGACCCGCACAGGCTGGAACAAGTTGGGCTGGGGAATGAAAGACCTCCATCGCAGACACAGCCTCTGCTGAGGGGAGTCCTCATGTTCCCGGTGTCCGAGTGCAGGGCAGAGGGCCCACCTCTTATCTACGGGGATTTAACGATAGCTTATTTCACATTGTTCTGCTTTTGCTTGAAGGTAGAATCGATCAGGGGCAGCTAGTATTTGTTGGTGATGCTTTTCCTCCTCTTGCTGCTCTCCATCACCTGGAGGTTTTGAGCGGGAGAGCCAGACGGAGGGTTGAAGTGGGCTCCGGAGAGGAAGGGCTGGGTTGGTTGTCCATGGAGAGCTCTCCAAGGGGATGTCAGGGCCCAGGTCCTGCTGACCCCTCAGGCCCGTCCCCTAACCCTTGGGGACTGCAATGTCTTCCACTGTGAGTTGAGTTTTGGGCTGAAGATAATTTCTAAATTCCTTCCTGCCTTTCAGAGCCTGAGCCTGAAGCCTTCTTTATTATGAAGAACACAATTCGTAAAGTAACACAACACCCATTTTATGTTATTGATCCTAGTTATTGTGAAAAGCTGCCACCACGTCTAAATTAACTGATGTCATAAAAACAAAAACACAAAATGGAATCAATAGCTCAGTATAGAACTATCATGTGTACAGTGCTTTAAAAAATGCATTTTAAAAGTAACAAATGCGAAAATTTAGAGAAATAAAATATCTGGAGATGTTACTGCCCAGAAGTTGGTGTGTATTCCTCTAATATTTTTAAATGCTTGCGCATAAATATTTTTGCTTATTTATGCAAATGGCGTCGTACTGTGCATAATGTCATATAACCATTTTTACTTCTTATAACACGGTTATTGGTTTTTCCTGCACCACTCATGTGGCATGTTTCTATCACATGTTTGGTTACATGTTTCCTATCTTCTGTTGCCTTGTGCAAAGCTGTATTTTATTTATTTTTTTATTTTTTTATTTAGAACAGTGCTTGCATCACAGTGGGCCCCAAGTACATATTTTGAGTAAAGAATTTATACTGTCCCATCTCATGTATGTATCACAACCTGTTCAGGTCGGGTCTCCTTGCACTCTAAGTGGAGACCCAGGAGGATGGGACCAGGTCCCCCTCCTTCGCTCGGTGGCCTCAGCACTTAGAACAAGGCCTGGCACTAAGTAGTTGCTCAACAAATGACCGCAATCTACCAGCACTGGACTCCATTGCTTCCAATATTTCACTACTATAAACAACAATATGTTGACCATTTTGCAGTTAAATATTTGCTAACATCCCTAATTATTGTTTTCAAAGATAAATTCCAGGAGTCTTCTGAAGACCCTTGCTGTGCTGGGTGAAACATGAATGCGCCCATTTTTACAGATGGGGAAACTGAGGTTTGGGCACAAAGAGAACACAGGTAGAGCAGCTGAGGGAGGACTGGCCAGTTGTCTGACTACAGGCTCTCTCTTGACAGAGCTGAGAGAAATGCTGATGCTGATGGCAATGGTATCAGCACTCTGGGGGTCTTAGGTCACCTTACATGTCCTACAGCCACAGTCTAGGGGACGGGTAGGATGGCTGAGGCTTCCCGAGAGCCTGTGATGGGCCAGGTGCTTCCTAGGCACAGCCTTAGGGGATCCCCATGCAAGCCTGTCAGGAAGGGGTGCAATTCCAGGCATCTTCAGTTTTAAAGGACAGGACTCTGAGACCCCCAGGTTCCCCTCTGCGTGCTCCGGGACCCACACATAAAAGGCAGAGCCAGGATTTGGGCCCAGACAGCACACATCCGAGGCCCCAGGCCCTCCCCACTCCCTGAATGACGGCAAGGCTGACAAAAACCAGCCCCCACTTTGAGTGGCAGATCACAGCCTGGCTGTCTAATAGCTCTCAACTGTATTATTTATTTTTATTTTTTTTGAATTCCTAAAAAGTCACGGCAAGTAGATCAGCATGGCCCCTGCCCCCTGCACCGTGGAAGTTTGATAATGTATGTCCTCGCCGCTTAATTGATTGATTACCTCGCGGCCGCTTCCTGAGGTACCGAATTTATCTCTAATAGCCAGAGTCAGGCTCCGCAGGCAACCGTGGGGGGGACCAGGGTCCCTTGGTGTCGATTTGCTCTTAACTTGAAAGTCATTACCACTTAATACATGTAGATTGTGTTGAAAGAAAATTATGTGTAATGAAATGAGGGAAAAATTAGTGGAGTGTTATGGGCGAAAGCAGATGTTAGGGAGGAATTATGCTGGCAGAGATAATCACCTTCGCCGGGATTGTGTGTGCTGGGGTGTTAACGGAGGGAGCGGCTGGGAGCGGGCTCTGTGGATGCACTGATCACTCAGATGTGCCCCTCAGTTCCGGAGCAAGGAGTGCTCCCCAGCTCCCCCAGCGGCTGGGATTCCTTTCTCCCCACCGTCTCCCCAGATGCCTGGACACAAACACTTTACCTGCCGGTGGTGCTGGGGACACGGAGTGGATGGGCCCAGGGAGGCGGCCATGCCAACTGAGGTGGCGGGTGGGGATGGGGGTGAAAAACGTGAGACTGTAATTCTTACAGCATTAGTTGAATCTGGGAAAGAGCAAAATACATCATGTCTGTCCCCCTGTCCCCCCAAAATAGAACTAGCCTAGCCGGTGTGGCTCAGTGGTTGAACATCAATCTATGAACCAGGAGGTCACTGTTCGATTCCAGGTCAGGGCACATGCACGGGTTGCTGGCTGGATCCCCAGTGTGGGGCATGCAGGAGGCAGCCGATCAATGATTCTCTCTCATCATTGATGTTTCTATCTCTCTCTCCCTTTCCCTTCCTCTCTGAAATAAATAAAATAATAATAAAAAATTAAAAATAAATAAAACAAAGCTAAAAACAGCCTCACCTGGAAGAAGGGGAGGCTGTGGAATCTTTTGCAAACATTCTTCTCTCCATGGAGGCATGGAAGTGCCCACACCTGTGTGATGAGGGACGGGAGTAGGGGTGAGGGGGAGTGGAATAAAACCTCAGTGCGTTTCATGTGTCGGGAGGCTCGGGTGGGAGAGCTTGGCATTCACAGACCAAACCTCTTGCTTGACTCGGTCACTGCAGCCAGAGAGTAAGGTCCTGGCCCACAGGCACAGACCCGGGGTGGAGGGGAAGCCAGCCATCAGCCTGGGCCCGGAGGCCAGCAAACCCACGGCTCCTTCAAGGGCATGGGACTCTCGCCGGGTGCGAGGTGATGCTGGGAAATGAAGGGCTGTTTCCCCGTCCCGGCCTTGCCTCACGGGAATACCTCCAGGGCCATCAGAGGCCTGGACTGGAGTCTCTGTTTTCAGCCAGGGGCCACTCCCAGAGCCCACACCAGAGTGTTTCCCTGGGATTGGCCCCGTGTCTAGGACTTCTCACTGTCAGCTCGTTCAGGGGCCTGGGCACTCTGGGGCACTACACAGGCCTTGGGGAACTAGATGTGCTGAACTTTAACCACGTGGGCTCCGTGCTCAAGGGCCAAGGTTAAGTCTACTGCATGATCATGCCAAGTGAATCACCCCTCCAACAGTGGCCTGTGTGGGGGATGGATGGCTGCCATGGTCCCGTGAGTTCACTGTGAATATTGACAAAAACATTTCTGAATCATTGAGCACAGTGCCGGGGGCATACAGTAAGTGCTCAATAGTTGCTTTTCATGATTTCTATAACTTAGATTTTGTGTAAAATATATTACCTGCTTACATATACATACATAACTAGACTCTATTGGAATAAATATAGCCAATCATTTTAAAAGGTTACTGGGCTGATGTATAAAGTCTTTCTCTCATAAGCATATTATAATTAATATAAGGGGCACTCTCACCCAATTCAGGCCTCGTTTTGTTGTTCATGTCATAGGGAAGCCCCAATGCTTGGAATGGGGAAGAGTGCTGACCCTCCACGTAGTAAATGGACTCTGTTCTGGAAAGAAACCTGCAGGAAACCCAAAGGCCAAGCGTTTGAATGGCAGAGGCACGATCTCCACCCCACAGTGTCCCAGGATAAAGCCTGTTTTCGTGCACACACCATGGCTGTGCATTGTAGCCGCCCGGCAGGAGAGGCAGGGCTTTGTCACCCACCCACCTGCACATGCCCAGGACAAGCACCCTCTGGTTTGTCATGGAGACGGGCATCATGGTTTCATTCAGAGCCAGAGCGGCAGCAGTTCCCAGACATCCCTGCGACCAGAGGGACCGTGAGGTCCAGTGGGCCCGAGACAGAACGGGCGTCGCGGGACGTTTGTCGGAATCAGGACCAGGCTCCGGGGAAGAGCGGACTGACTTATGCCACAGGGCACTTGGATGTCAGTCACACTCGAAAAGGGAAACTTGGCAAACAGAGAGGAGCTTAGTAAGCACAGCACCTGCCCGCACAGACACACTCACAAAACACATTCACACCCTCTTCACCCAACCGGAAGCAACAGGCTTTGTCAAAGTGTGTGTGTGTGTGTGTGTGTGTGTGTGTGTGTGTGCATATGTGTGTAGCCCTGTGTGTGTGTGTTCATATGTGTGTCATCCCACAGGACTTCATGGTACGCAGTGGAATGAATGCGTGGTAACTTACAGAACCAGTCACTCTCTGCAGGAATGTTGTGCTATAATAACCCAGCAATGAATGCCCTCCTGGACTGTGCAGCATATGCCTGATGATTGGCTTAGGGTGAATTTCCAACGTGCAATTTCAATGGAGTCTGATTGTTCTACAGGTCTGAGAAATACTGCAGTTCGTGGCTTCAGAATAAAGTCCAGGTGAAGAGTCCCTGGGGGAGCGGGGTTTCCTCTGACCTTTGACAGACTCTTAGCCACGAGCCAGGTGGTTTGGGAGCCACTATTCAGCCATTAATGTAGGTATATGTTCATACCTCCCATGCCAACTCTGTTATAAACTATTTCACTTTAAATACCACAAAACACGGAAAACTAGAGATCGAGCCCTTGTTTCAAAAGGGGAGCTATCTTTGCCCATTGATACTCCCAATAGCTATTGAATTCAGTCATGCTTCCATTCATGCCAACACAGAGTAGAGGGACTGCAGCAAAAATGAGCTCTGGTTCCACACATTTTCCATGAGCTCTTTAATGCATCCCTCAACTTCCGCAGTTTGTTTTTATTTAATTTTTATCTGATAACGGGGTCATGGAACTTGCTAGGTTATTTGGAGGATTCAAAGAAACCATGGATGCAAGATGCCGGGATACTCTGGTTCAATGGTCACTATCATCAGCACTTTTACAACCGTCTACGACTCACATGTCCTGGTAGGGTGCGGACTCGACCTGTGTTCAGATCTCAGCTGAGTGTGAGGCCTGGGTGAAGCAGCTCTAACTCTCTGGTACTTTGTTTTCTCATCTGTAAAGTGGGGATAAAAAGACCTGCCTTGCTGGGTTTTAGTGAGGAATTAATGACCACATTTACATAAAATAGTGCAATGCAGAACCCAGCTCAGAGTCCGTACTCATAGTAGGAACACAATAACCCTTTGTGTTTTAACTTGTGAATAACCCAAATAGGAATTACGTTTCCAAAGGTCTCAGCCCCTCGCTCCCCGGACTCACAGCTCAGCAAAGTTTACAAGGGAGGCCAGCTCCCCGTCTTCCTAATTATGGCTTCAGGAAGCCAGCAGTCTCCACCGGAGCCCCTGGAAAACTATGATGGATGTTTCAGGGAGTGAACGAGGAACTAAAAGGCTCAGTGCTGGATGCCATCAAATGAAATGGTACTGCGTTAGCAGCACGTAGCTGTTAGCAGCTGGCTGAGCAGTGAAGGAAGGGCCCTGGGTCGACTGTTGGCTTTTGCAGGTGGCTGTGTGCACACTAACACATTCCTGTCCTTTGAGTCATTGCCTTTGCTACTAGGACCCCAACCCACCGTATTTCAGCAGGAAATGGAGTGTCCCCTGTGAGGTCATGACACCGGTTTTAGAAAAGAATATCCCTGAGTTTGAAACTCAAAAAGTGACTTTAAGCATGAGAGTTATCCTTCCGCCTCATGGGTAACACCAAATAAAACAGACCCAGAAGGTTTTTTATAGCGATTAGAGGAAACAGCATATGAAACATCTCAGACATATGGTGGGGCGTCAAAAATAAAAGGTGACCTCCTTCCCTTCCTCCCTCGGAAGGCAGAGTTGTTCCTATTGCTGCCTTATTTTTATTTATTTGTTTTCGACGTGGTGGGTGAACTTTGCAACGTATATCCAGAGCTGCCCAATCATTCTTCAACCTTTACTTCGCATATGACGCTTACCACGTAGGTAAGCAATCGTGACCTTGAGATCTGTAGGACAATTTGCCCTTCTACCAAACACCCCCGGAATGCCATGATTCTTTATTCTGACATTTTCTAATTTTTAAATTATTTTCTTTTTTCTTTTCACTTTTGTCTTTCTGGTGGACCTGTTGACAGTTGATTATGAGCCACCTTTGTCATCCACCCTTTTAAGTGAGCTTAAAGCTAAGTGATAATTTTCATAGGGATTGATGCTGAACTGAGTCCCAGTGTAGGATGAAGACCTTTCATATGATTCTAGGTCCTAGCTCTTGGGGATCCCTTTCAGTTCCTTGGCTGTGCCTTGGAGAGTTGGGTCCTCGGGTGGGTAATCTACAGAGAAGGGCCTGCAAGCCCGTGCTGGGGAAGCAGGATCCTGGCACTTAAGGTTGTTGCATTGTCAGATTGGATGTCTCACAGGCCCAGGCTATCGTGTTATAATTGATGCCAACGCTGATGTCTCTACTTGGATTTTGGATAATGAATTTACTGGTAAGGACAAGAGTGCTTGGTCAATTGCTGAGAAATATGCCATCCAGAGCAGGAGATCACATCGCCTATGGTTGAGATGACTGTTTTCCCAGCCCCGCTGGCCTCTGATTCTGACTAGAGTGAGCAGGTGTGCTTCAGCAGTATAGTGCTGCCTCCAGTAGGCCGTTCTTAGCAGAGTACTCCCGGGCCTTGAGATGGCCCCGTGGGTCTCTGGTACCTGGAGGCCCTTGGCCAGTCACCTCTGCTGTTTCCCACCTGGTGGCTGTCACACAAATAAAAGCCTTTTCTGTGTGTGCCATGATGTAAAGCATTTAGGCAAAGACTGCTAGGTGAGCACTCCCATCATCTAAGTGTCTCTGCCACTCATTTCTACAAGGACGTTCTTATGTGAGGTATCATCACCGTTGCATCTTCTAGCAAGAGGAACAATACAAAATTGATTCCAATACCTCAGCAGCTCCTTTGAGCAGCTTTCTCTGCTAAGCCCATTTTCTCCTTTCCTTCACCGAGTCCTCCAAAGACAGGAGGTCAAGGTCACTAGAGCTTATGGGTGAAGGTCATACCATCTGCAGTCGAACAAACCTGTGTCTGATTCAACATCCTGCGACTTCCTGATGGGTGGACTTGGGCAAGTTTCTCAGCTTCTTGAAGTCTTGGTTTCCTTTTCTCTAAAATGGCACTACTAGAGGAAAGGGTGTGTGTGTGTGTGTGTGTGTGTGTGTGTGTGTGTGTGTGAAAGAGAGGGGAAGTACAGAAGTTCTACGTTGGTACAATCTGACCATTTCAGAGAGTGCCACCCGATTCTTTCATCCCTTTACTCCGGAATGAAACTTATGGCATATTCACATGTTAAAGACACCTTCTCGGGACACCCACTCTATGCTGGTAATAAAAGATCAGAAAGCAAATAGGTATTTTATGTTCTTTCACTTTACTGGTCATGGGGGAAAGACTATGTAGCTCGATAACACAGTAGATTTGGTTATTTTTGTTCATAAATATTCACTTTCTCTCCATTTCTGCCACCTTAGAGACAGAGTTTGCCTCCCCATGTCTTTGACATAGAGGTGGACTCTATGATTTGCTTTGGACCATGGGATGTAAAAAGACCACATCTAACTGACAGCTTTTAGAGGCAGCATGAGTTGTCACCCAAGTTCTCATCCCTGACCTCTGTCATGAGCAAAGGCATGCAGCAGGCAGGGCTGTCCTTATTCACATAGAACCTAGAATGAGAAGAACCCAGGGAGCAGATCCGCAGCCCACCAGCAGTGTGGGGCAGGGCTTCAGAGCACAGACCTGCAAGGCTTCTGCCCATGCAAGGCTCACATGTAACATGGGATTACAAATAATTAGGAGGTATTTGTTAAGCAGCATTATTGCCACAGTAGCTGACTGATACATTTAAGAACATATCAGATACATTTTACAAGACAGGAACTATGAGAGTATTGAAATGAATTCAAATCTACCCTGAGGGGTCAAGAGAGATTTCATAAGAGAGGTGATATTTAAGTTGGAGTCAAGGGTGAAGGTACATTTGTTTGAGGTGAAATGCCAAACGCAATACCCATAAACAGTGCACGCAATCAGCTTGGACCAAGGGCTTACTGGAGCAGTGTGTTCCATGAATGAGTCCCCTCCCATGCACTGCTGTTGAGTCCTGGTTCTCCAAGGAGACCGAGGATCTCATTCTGGCCTGAACTTGCTTTGAATTCTTTGAGGAATTTGGACATTCACCCATAAATCCACAGTTTAGGCTCAATTCACTTGGAGGAAAAGACAAAAGCGTATCTCTCTCAGCATTGGCACTCTTTGTAGACTTTCTTTATACAAATTCGTATTTATAAAGCTAATCACAAATATAGATTTTTTTGTGTGTTCTGGTGCATATACTTGAACTGATTGTTTACCCGCATTTGCCCATGAAATACAATTATCATAGCATTCATGTGACTATGATGGTTTATGTTTATAGAGTTTGTTCAAAAAAAGATTTTGAGATATATGTTTGAGAATTTGAACCCTGGTCCTTGACTGCGTACCATTGCATAGCTTTGGGAAAACTACTTAATTTCTGAGGCTCAGTCATCACACCTCCAAAATGGGGCAATTATTCATATTTGATGTTATTATTTTGAGGAGAAAATGAGATAACACCTGTAAATGTACCTGATATAAGAGTAAGTATTTCCTATTCTTCTTGTCATCTTTTCTCTCCTCTTCCCTGCCTCCCCTTCTCCGCCCCTCCCTCCCTCCTTCCCTCACTTCCTCTCTTCCTCTCTTCCTAGAAAAACATACGATGTGTATGCAATTTATAAAATTAAAAAGCGGTGTGTGCCTAATACCTAGCCAAAACTTAGGAGCAAGCACATGTGTCTACATAATAAACATGTCTCGATGTTTAGGCAGCATTTCAACATTGGTAGTTCTCTCTTCTTCAACACCTCTGACTTGGGATATGCTCCTGGTCCATTTCAATTGACCTTTGCTTCAAATCGGTGATGGTCCTTCTAAACAGAGGGGGTGGGTAGCAGTGTGGGAAGCTCAGGGCTCCGACCTGCCTGCGGCACCCACGGGTTCTGAAAGGCTTCTCCCTGACTGGAGGCACAGGAAGAGTGGAAGCTCAGGGGGCATGAGGAGGGCTGGAAGCAGGCAAAGAGCCTGGATTCTGTTCTGTAATCCATAAGCATCCACTGGCTGCTTTTCACCTGGAGCGTCATTTCCCAAGTAGCGTATCCTTACAGGTGAGGACATTAGGCAAAGGGGCGCCTAGAGCAGTGGTCGGCAAACCGCGGCTCGTGAGCCACATGCAGCTCTTTGGCCCCTTGAGTGTGGCTCTTCCACAAAATACCGACTTCTGCGCATGGGCCACGAAGTTTCAATCACACTGTACATGGGCGCCCGCACGTGGTATTGGTAGTTCTCTCTTCTTCCAAAGAGCCGCATGTGGCTCGCGAGCCGCAGTTTGCTGACCACTGGCCTAGAGGAATTTTACCCACTAGAACAAGCATGTCAAACTCAAGGGCTAACACTGGCCAAATAAACAAGGTTTAAGTTTACCTGGGCCACAAAAGAACAAAAGCTTCAATTTTCATGGAACATAGGTTTATTTCGATAGAGACATGCTGAACACAAAGGGCTGAAATACATGAGTAAAGGTTAACATAAAATAATAGAACATTTTAATGAAAATTACTATTTTTTCTTGAACATTAACTTACCAGACACTGAATAACTGCACAAATGAATAGGCATAATGCAAATAAACCTATTTTTCTTGTTCTCCGAAAGTGAAATATTTCCTGTTGCGCACACCAAACAAGTCAGTCCAAGACTAATGACGTGGCCATCGGCTGCTGAAATATTCGCTGCTAGTATTAGTGGAGAGAAATGGTGCGCCTGCACGTAAGGTGCGTAAGGGAAATGAATGCAACACGATTATAGCAATCAGTCATTAGCGAACATTGTAGTTTGTTACTAATAATTATGTATAACAAGACATTGTAAAAATTAAGTTACAAAATTTTTATTAAAATGTTTCTTACATACTGTTATATTGGCTGGACCACAAAAATATTCGTTGTGGGCTGCATGAGGCCCATGGGCCACGGGTTTGACACGCTCCCACTAGGACTTGAACCACTTTCCAACTCTTCTGCCAATTCATATTGGAAAGTATGTCGTACTGCTTGCCTTCAGATGAAATTGGTGCTTTGAGACATGCACTGTGTTTACCCTGGGACTGCGCCCTGGTCCCCTTGGGAAGAGGTGGGTGCCATCCTGAGAAGCGTGGTGTTAGGTCCGAGTGAGATGGTAACATTTCACAGGGTGGCAAGTATCAGAACCCAGATGAGCTACATTCCTTACTGAGGACTCTGGTGGCAGAGTCTGCCTGATGAAACTCACCACGATCCCGTAGGTGTAGAGATGTGGTTAGAGAAAGCTGAAACCGGAGGCTACCAGCCCCAGCATGGCGCCCTGCACAAGGCCTTCCGATGGAGGACTTGCTTTCCGCGCTCAGCTCTCCTCTGCCTTGTCCACGCCCAGCTCTGGTGGAGGGAGCGGGGAGACCGATGCTCAGAGTTGGACCACGTGGTCTTTTTAACCAGGCACGGGATGTCTCATAATGATTCTCTTAAGAGTGATCCCTCCAGGGTCCTCGCCTCTGTCCCTTTGTGCCCGGGACAGATGTTCACCCAGGCCACATTGAGTGCTCCATGTTCAAAGAGTGGCCGCCCACTCTGTGCATATGATTAATGCTACATGCGGCTCATTATACCCACAATTGGCTAATTGTCAGTGCAATTAGCCAATTGCAGGCCCAATTGGCCACTTGTCCCATAATTTGAAGGTACAAGTGGACAATTGAAGGACCCATTAAATGCAGGCAGAGTTTTACATATTCAAAGAGGGGACCAGGAGAGGAACGGTCTTTGATAATAGGGCTTTGAGTGTAAAGTAAAAAATCTGTATGTATGATTTTTTTGAAAAGAAAGTTGTAGGTCCCTGGACACCTCAGAACTTGGGCTGTTCTTAGATTTTATTTATTTATTTATTTTTTAAAACAGAGCCAACAAGGAGCTTCCCTTCCGAATTGGAAATGCGAAACCCATGGAAAGGCTTTGAGATGAAATCAGAATGGCCATGCCCCACACCACCCTGCCGCTGCTGATTCTCATGCGATTTTCAAAGTCGACCTTTTTTTTTTTTCCTTAAGAGAAACAAAATATGAAAAAGGACCAAACAATGAGATATCCAGGAGGAACATTGTTGAAGCCAAGTTTTAAATTAGTGAGAACTCACTTCTCAATCTCCCAACTTATAAATGTTAAGGGTTCGTAGTAAAACAAATGTGTCTAAAGAGAGAAACATTGATGTGAGAGAAACACAGCGACTGGTTGCCTTCTGCACAGGTCCCAGGCCAGGGAGGAACCTGCAACCGAGGTACATGCCCTTGACCGGAATCGAACCCTGGACTCTACAGTCCGCAGGCCGATGCTCTATCCACTGAGCCAAACCAGCGAGGGCTCCCAGGTATTCTTAATTCTTTTTTTTTTTTGAATTAAAAGAAAGTCCTCATCTGAGCAAAGTCTCTCATTGCTTTTTATCCAGGAGCTACATTACCCGGGACACCTAGAAGAAATGGTTGCTCCCACCCCGTTGTATATTGTCACATTAAGCGAGGAGGAGGGTTTGTAGAAGGGACCTGTGCAAGTACAACTGCCTAACGTCATAGCCCCCGAGCCGACAGATACCCACCCTCCTGGGCACTTTCCTCTCCAGTGTCTCATCACAGGAAGCCGGGATCCAGAAGTCGGAGCCTAAAATAGCAAGACATTGTGTGAAAACTGGCACCGCGCAGGCCCTCAGTAAACAGCCATTGAAGGTGTGTGTCGCTACGGGAACTCGTAGGGCTCAGAAAGGGGATCAGCATAGTCAGATGTGCTGTGGGCTGAGTTGCTTCGAAAGTCCTCGCCTCTGAAACGAAACACGCTTGTTCCGGCCTCCCTCTATCCTGTGAGGGGCTTCCACCTGGCGTCTGTCAGCCAGAGATTCAGACGTAAACCCAGCCGGCCTGTGTGCATCGGCAATGCCTGCTCCAGGGCGAACGCAGCAAAACCCCGGAGAAAATGCCACCACGGCCACGTTTCCCAAACGGTGCTCTTTCGAACATGAGTCTCCAGGGATGTTCGGAGAGAAAAGGATTTCACGGTCAGAGATGGATGGGGTCACAGCATGTTATTTGCATATTTAAGCTGAAAAATACAAAAAGGGCAGCAATAAAAAACACACCTGTTTAATTCCTGTTTTAACCCAGAATATTTGACGTGTCATTGACGAAGGGATCCTATTTTTCCATAGTAGCTATCACGGAGCTACAGAATGAGAGTTAAAGAAGCCCGTTTTGGGACGTGCGCCACTAGGCCACGCTTTAAGAGCGAAACTGGTCAGTGAATACGCACCTTTAACAGACTTGATCATTTGGTTTACAGGTCACAGAAAATTTTAAAACACTCACTTCCCAGGTTCAAGAATAGGATCACAGTGTAACTGAAACAAAAATCTATTTGGACCCTGGCCAGTGTCAATCACCAGTCAGGGTGCACGCAGCAGGCAGCCATCTCTCTCTCTCTCTCTCTCTCATTCACTCTCTCTAAAAAATCAATTTAAAAAATCAATTTGGCATTTGCACCGAAGCTCTGTTTGCCGGAGGTAAATCATTCACTTCTCTGGGCCGCGGCTTCCGTATTTGCATCCTGTGACACTCAGTGGCTGAGCCCAACCATGCCTGACTCGGCGAGTCTGTCTCTCCTCAGTCTCCAAGGCTGGCTACACAAGCAGTCAGGTGACAGAATTTTTTAAAAATATATTTTTATTGATTTTAGAGAGGAAGGGAGAGGGATAGAGAGATAGAAACATCAATGATGAGAGAGAATTATTGATCAGCTGCCTCCTGCCCTCCCCCTACTGGGGATCGAACCTGCAACCCAAGCATGTGCCCCTGGCCAGAATCGAACCTGGGACCCTTCAGTCCGCAGGCCAACGCTCTATCCACTGAGCCAAAGCGGCTAGGGCAGATGACAGAATTTTTGATTCCCAATTTTCCACATATCAGTTCATTACCTGGGGTAAGTCTTGGTTGTTCCCAGCCTCAGTTTCCCCAAAGAGAAACTAAGGATAATAATGAACCCAATGAGCTGATGAATGCGAGAGCCATTTAAAACTGTACAAGCGCTCCCTCCTTCATTGCACAGTGTCCTAGCAGTTTATAACTAGTAGTTACAGCGACTCCTGAAACCCAGATTCCATTATTATTCACATCAATCGCCTTACGACGACTGCTGGTATTGCTGATGGCGGTAATGAGCTGATGCTGAGCCCCGAAGCATTGCGGCACCAGATTTTGTTCTGCTAAACTGGGGGCTTGGGTGGGAGGGGAGAATAGCAGCGCTGGCCTTCGGGCCGTGTCAGGAAAATGTGTGGGCCAGATGGCCATCCAAGTTGGTCTGATAGAACATGTCTATTTCTGCGGATTCTCAAAAGCGAGCTGACAGGCACGAAGCAACGTGGTGACTCACAGCCTCGGGCCCCTGACGTACAGCTTCTGAGCTCAAATGTCCTATTGTCCTGGGAGCTTATATATTGAATGACATCACAGGAACCTTCTCTTCCCATCGTCACCGCCGCCATCACTGTCGTCACACCTCCCATCCCCAAGCACCTACTATGTGCCTGGACCTGTTGGAGGTCGATGAACACCGACTGTCTGAGCCTCTGCAAGGACCCTGGGATGCCAGAATCTTCATTGCTGCTCTTCAGATGAGGACACCGTGGTCAAGGAGATGAAGCAATTTGCCCACAGTCCCCGAGACGCTGAAGGATGAGTTGAGATCTGAATCCAGAGTCTGCTTGCTGCTGTCTCCTTTTGTAAGTATCCCCAAGTTGCTAACCTCCTGTGGGCAGCCACCATCGCGTGTGCACGCATGTGTGTGTGTATGTGCCTGTGCATACCTGTACGTATATGTTTTAATTATACTCCCCAGCCAGACTGTCGTGCTGGTCTGGCCCAGAACATTTGTTAGGTACATTGCTTGCCGGCTTGAATTTCCAATAAGTCCAGAGGTTAGTTCAGAGCCATGCATTTTACTTTAGTAAGCGGAAAGAAAAAAAAATGCTCGTCCTGACTCTCAGTATATGGATTTAGAGGTGGGGCTTGAGCAGAAGAGTCATTGGCAGAGTAGACTCAGAGTCTAGACCAGCCATGGGCAAACTACGGCCTGCGGGCCGGATCCGGCCCGTTTGAAATGAATAAAACTAAAAAAAAAAAGACCGTACCCTTTTATGTAATGATGTTTACTTTGAATTTATATTAGTTCACACAAACACTCCATCCATGCTTTTGTTCCGGCCCTCCGGTCCAGTTTAAGAACCCACTGTGGCCCTCGAGTCAAAAAGTTTGCCCCTTTGTTTTACTATGGTTGCAAATATCAAAAAATTTCTATATGTGACACGGCACCAGAGTTAAGTTAGGGTTTTTCAAAATGCTGACATGCCGAGCTCAAAAGGTTCGCCATCACTGGCCTAGACCTTCTGACTCGTGGCCCACGTCCCACCGCCACACCGTGGGAATGGGGTGGTCCTCAGTCATCCTTTCTCCTTATGCCTCTCCTTGCTGGTGCGTAAACAATTGTTAAACGGGATGGAGGCGTAGCTACATGTTACACACACCTTCAGCATCCCGGTCCCCAACACGTGTGGACTGATAGAATTCTGTGTTTTTCAAGTCGTATTTGGATCGAGAGATTGAACTACCGGGAGGATCCCTCTAAGATCGGAGTCCACATGACCTTGGGGACTTCGCCTGGGCCCAGCCTCGGTGGCCATCCGGGTCCCGGCCTCAGAAAGTCACCATTCAAGGCCATCAAACGGATGGCGAGGTGGACGCTGAGCCAGTCATTTGGGTGGGGCGATGGTAAAATATTAATTTGGACCCTGTTCTTGAAAGTGATTGACTTTTTTAGACATGCACGGGGTTTCCCTTACCAAATGAACATTCCATTAAATAATTATCGAATTAATAGCATAACAAGTTTTCAGGGGAGGCTTCATTAAAGCCAAATATTTAAAATGCTGTCATTTCAACAGAAATAGTTGTTAAACTGAGGAGATAATTAGGTACCTGCAATGAATCAAAGTATGTTTTTTTAAAAAATAAAATTTATATTCAACTTGTTACAAATCTATTTCTGCCTTATCTGTTTCCCTGTAATATATTCAAAATTGGCAAGTTTGCAAACTAATCTGCCAATTGCCTTTGGCCATTAAAATCCTGTTCTGCCCTCAACGTGATGAATTCCATAAAAGTGTTCCTGAAATTAAAAGTCAAGCCATAAGATCTACGGTGTGTACAGGCACCCACCGTAATGTATAAAGGGGGTAATGCTAAATTGAACACTGTTGTGCTCAATATTCTGCATGTCTCCTCTCTCTCTCTTTACTTTTATTTTCTGTCTTTTATGTGTTGCCATTTCCTACCAGCTAGGTTTAGCAAAAGGACTCCAGTTTTGTGGGCTAGGGGAACTTAAGGGAGAGAAAACCAAAGCACGATGGGTAACATCAACCAGTATGAAACTAGGGGTGAGTTGAAATTCATTTACTCCAAAAATACATGTATTGAACACCTGCTCTGTGGTAGGTCAGGAAATCAAGCAATGAATGCAACCCAAAGCCATGGCTTTCATGAGTGTTCATTCTAGTGGGGAAAGAGAGACACCCACCATGAAACCAATGCCACCTCCGGTGGGAGTAAGTCCTGCACCAGCTCAGAGTGGACAAGGGAGTGAGCAGTGATGGTGGCGGGAGGGGAGGAACCCCGGGAGACTAGGGGAGGGGAAGATTCCACTCCCTCACAGATGAATATTTACGTGGCCTCTCATCTCAGGCGCTTCTCTTTCTGCTTCATGTTTATTTCTTTACATACAATTTCCGTTTCCTAAGAGCGGAGGTGATGATTGAGACAAAGGCATCTGCTTGCTACACAGACAATTTGAGGACAGATGCAGAATGTCAGGGCTCGGAGCCCGCTGGACTCAGTGTCCTCCTCCTCCTTCATCACCCTGGATGGGAGAACCTCGGGTCCTTCCCAATACAGGGGCACTCATGATGGGAATTCTGAAGTCCACCCTTTCTTCATCCTCTCAGCTGAACACATGCATATGCTGCTAACCCCACTGGTTAAAGGGCTCTGCCTGCATGATGGCTTCCAGTCCCCTTTCTCCCTTGGCAGGGTAACCACTTCACTGATCCTTTTTTCTCCTCTCTTCTCATCTTTTATAGATCTAGAGCAGCCGTGGGCAAACTACGGCCTGCGGGCCGGATCCGGCCCGTTTGAAATGAATAAAACTAAAAAAAAAAGACCGTACCCTTTTATGTAATGATGTTTACTTTGAATTTATATTAGTTCACACAAACACTCCATCCATGCTTTTGTTCCGGCCCTCCGGTCCAGTTTAAGAACCCATTGTGGCCCTCGAGTCAAAAAGTTTGCCCACCCCTGATCTAGAGGCTCCTCTTTCAATGCCTCTGTTTTGTGTAATTATTCCAGAGAAGTATGCTTCTTAAAAAATATTTTATTGATTTCAGAGAGGAAGAGAGAGGGGGAGAGAGAGATAGAAATATCAGTGATGAGAGAGAATAATTGATTGGTTGACTCCTGCATGCCCCACCCTGGAGATGGAGCCCGCAACCCGGGCATGTGCCCTTGACCGGAATCAAACCTGGGACCCTTCAGTCCGCAGGCTGATGCTCTATCCACTGAGCCAAATCAGCTAGAGCCAGAGGAATATGATTTGATGCCAGAACTATGAGGAATAGGAAGGAAATATAGGGCTCCAGTGATGTGCCAAGACCTGGGCCAAGGCCTTTACCAACTGCTGGATCAGATAACCCTCACTACCTACCCGGGAATCACGGACTACAGTGTCTAGGAACAACTCCAAGGTCAGAGATTACAAGTCAAGAAGATTCCCCCAGGCCCTTCGTGTATGTACACCCAGCCACTGAGTCCTGGGCTGCTTAAACTCGGTTGCACACCTGGATTCTTTTCTCTCTTCAATGCAGTCCCTAGGCCCAAGGTCCATAATAGTCTGATGGCCTGAATCTGAAGGTGAGCTTGGGATTCTACACGGAAAGAAAAGAAAACACAACAAAACTCCTTGGTGATTCCTAAGATCGGTCAAGTTCAGAAGCCTTTGGTTTGGTTCCATTTTCTCTTTTACAATCGTGACCTACCAGACCCAGAGGGAGAAGACTTTGCTACTTTGCGAGACACATCTGAGGTTTGCTCCCTCTTCACCCAGCTGGCAATTTCATACTGAAATATGATGACCCTGTTAGCACACAGAATGCCTCCTGCCTATAAAGCTACACTTGGTAAAAACTGAGTGAATGCACACAGTAAAGAATGAAAGCATGCGTAATCGGTGTGCAGATTGTATCTAGCTCAACCTCCTCAATTTAGAATTGGAGAAATAGCTCCTTTTTTGTCCATAGCACTCACCGCCTCCTGACATGCTACCCTGCCTCCTGCTGCAAGCCTGACCCGCAGTGGGCTGTGGGTCCCCGTCACCATGCAGCTCTACCTGGCTTTGTTTCGTTTGTCTCAGCACCAAGAACCACGCTTGGCTCCTAGTGGGGGCTCCACGAATCTTGCTGAATTAACTACAGTCTCTCTTAACTTTCAGCAAGAGCGATTTCCAGTGGCCCTGGCCGCCACTCCCCTCTTCTGCTGTGGGCTCTGTTCACTCCCCAGGATTGCATTTCAGGAGCTGCACCTTCCTTTTGTCAGTATCAGTCACATAGATGGGGTGACATAGATGGGGAAATGTGCCATTTCCCTACATAAGAGCAGCAGAGGTAGACCAGCAGGTCCGAAGGAATCTCCGTGACCTTGGCTAACAGGTGCTCATGCCCCATCCCCGCTCCTGGAGGCCTGATGCTCACCTTCATTACCAGGCAATGCCAGTTGGGTCAAAGTCTCTAAACACTAGCAAACACAGGGTACTGGGGAACCTGGTGCTGGCAGCAGGCTGAGGCTGAAGTGGCACTCTCTCTAGGGTCACACAGACCCTGTCACGGCCCAGCTGTGTGACCTGGAACAGGTCACTTCACCTCTCTGAGCTTCGGTTCCCACTGCTGTCCAGTGAGAAACTGAGTCTCTGCCACCTAAAGTTATCAGGAAACTTGAAATGCAATGAGGCCTATAAAACCAGCCGTCCATACAAAAATCATGTTTGTATTTCTACTGACCACTGGAAGACAGTGAAGTGGTGGAACTAATCATATATCTACACATGGGTAAATATAGACTGAATTGATCATTTCTCATGTGTATTCATTGAAAAGTAAACGGTGATGACTTCATGGAGAAGATGTGAGATTGAACTGTGGGTGGATGGCTGCCCAGAATGCCACCCCTGGCCCGAGGCACATTGGCAGCACCTGGTAATTGTTGGACAAAGCATCTGAATGAAGGGGGAGTCCCTTTCTGGCATCCAACAGCAGAGGGGACAGGCCATCGAGGCAGGGAGAGCGAATCGGAGAGGATTTTCCCTCATGTCACATAAACCAGGGTCATGCGTACCAATGAGAGGACTGGAAATAGCCCCCTTGCCCGGCCCCAGTATGACCAGTACACAGCAATCCAAAGACAAAGCCAGTGTCAGCTCGGGTAGCATCGGTATAGACTGCTATCAAGGGGACCCCCAATATGACTACCAGCTGCAATAAAAAAGCACTTCCCTGGATGTTTTCTTCTCTCCACCTAATTGTCAAAACTGAATAATATTATCAGCTTTTTCATCCTCTGAGTATTTTTCTAATAAGAAAGCACAGAGCTGCATGGCAAATAAAAGCAGAAGATTTGAGGATGCGGAGCAATCATGCAAAATGACTTTCATATCAGTTTGATAAGCAGCTGAGATTTAATAACTACATCTCTCCTACGGAGCTGGATGAAAGTTTAGTGTTTTCTGCTCTGGCTTCTTTCTCCTGCAAGATGCTCATTCAGAGCTGTGGCTTCTCCTTTCAGAGTCGGGAAAATGAGAGGATTCATCAAAGCCTGGAGCTGTGGCCCAGCCTGGACCAGGCCAGACCACAGGGATGGGGCCTCTGCGGTCAGCCAAACCTGGGGCCAGCCGCTACCCTTGAGGAAGCGGGGGGGATTGCCAAATATCTCAGAATACAAGTAAAATGTCACTGTGGGGAGCACACACTTTTGTTAAAAGGTAATAAATAAGCTTAAGTCTCTAAAATCTCTTTATGCCCTGGGTGAAGACAAATTATACAACCTAATAAATAATAATACATTTAAGCACAAGCAGTCGGATTTAAACTAAGTTCTTGTATTTAAAAAAATGATAAAATCAAATCCAAGAGTATGATGACCCTGTTAACACACAGAATGTCTCTTGCCTATAAAGCTACACTCAGTAAAAAAATAAATGAACACATATAATAAAGAATGAATGAATGCATGAATGAATGCATATAGTAAAGTATGAACGAATGCATAATCGGTTTGCAGATTGTATCTAGCTCAACCTCCTCAATTTAGAATAGGGGAAATTGAGATGCAGGCAAGAGAAATGATGGCCAAGGTCTCGTGTCAGCTCAGTCAGCAGGAGTTGAATGCTGTGGACTTTGTCTCCGTCTCCGTAAGGCCTCACGAGAGCCTCTGTGACTGGAGGGTGGTGCTGCCTTGTCTGAGAATTCGCCCAGGGCTCCTCGCACCCATCTGCCAACACCCTAGACCAGTGGTCGGCAAACTCATCAGTCAACAGAGCCAAATATCAACAGGACAACGATTGAAATTTCTTTTGAGAGCCAAATTTTTTAAACTTAAACTATATAGGTAGGTACATTGTTATTAACTTAATTAGGGTGCTCCTAAGGCTTAGGAAGAGCCACACTCAAGGGGCCAAAGAGCCGCATGTGGCTCGAGAGCCGCAGTTTGCCGACCACTGCCCTAGACTTTCAAGGAACCCCTTTGGAAAGACAGAAACCCTCAAACCAGAGGAGGAACATTTGATTGAGACCTTACTCAGACAGAACTGGAGGACCAAGGGGAAACCAGTTGCCTGTGTTAATGGATCTTTCTAGCTCTGTGTCCACACGTGAGCCAGGAGGGGAGGGGACCCCCAGAGCTGGTGGCCTTGCCCCTGCTGCCAGGCCTCCCACTATGGGGCTGTGGCTGGCTGGCTTGCTCTTCTACTGCCCCCTCCTGGAGACGTCCCTGCCAGGGAGAGAAGGGGGTTGCTCTGAAGTTGTTTTGGAGGATGGGGTAACTGAACTCCGCAGGGGGTCCTAGCTCAGGTGTGGCAACCAGAGAGGATCTGGAAACACACTCAGTGAAGCAGAAGCAGCGCCAGAGTCCTGAAGGTTACAGATGAGCCTTGATAACACCCGTACCCACAACCGCCCGCACGGCCTCCTTTTGTCCAATCCGCCTGTGAGAACCAGGGCCCCGGCTTCCTGGCCACGTGGGCACGCGTGCAGATACAAGCTGCGTGTTCTTAAAGGCAGGCGGAGACAGGCAGGGCTACAGCGAGGAGGCATCTGATTCCGCCATCAGATCTAACGGTGGCCCTTTAAAAGGGAGCTGTAACTCCAGATGTCATCTTAAGACAATGAATCAATTAGGCAAAGGAGGAATTTCCTCATAAATCAGAGGATGTGAGACCCTCCCCATCCCCCCACCCCCAGTCCAGGCCTGGCTGAGTGGACGGGGATGGCCAAGAGCGGGACCTGCCCCACCACCAGGTAACCCAGATGCATCCTTTTCTTTGCCTGAAGTTGTGTTTACATCACTGAGAGCTGGTGGATTTGGGAAGAGGGTCTGCATGCTTCCAACCTTTTACCCCGAAGATAAAAAGGCTGAAGCCTCAGGAGCAGGACTGGTATAAGCTGATGTCACTATTCATAAAATAATTGAGTTTACACAAAAAGTCATTTCAGTAATAGCTGCCTTTTTCTAAGTATGTACATTTTATTTAAAATTACTGACTCAAAAGGCAAGGTAGGAAAAAAAATCACCTCCAACAACTTCCTGTAATTGCGAATTATTGTGAGGGAAACAGAAGGAAAAGATTTCAAAATTATGAGCCATTATGCTCAAGAGAGAGCAAGAGAGAGGGAGAGAGAGAGAGGGAGAGAGAGAGGCAGTGGGGGGAAAAAAGACATCCCGGCTTCATGAAACACAGCTGACAAGCTCGACTAAATTACCCCCGGACCATTACAAAAATCACTTAATTGCCAAGCATTTTGTTAGGTCAATTGACTCTAATTGAAAAAATAACAAAAAGCTTATTATGCTGCAAATGCGGCCGTGGAAAATGAGTCTTCTGTTAGAAGGAAACAATAATTCTAAATTTCAGCTGCCGCGCACACTACAAAGTTCAGCGCTTCCTTCGGGTAAAACCCGCCGCGGAGGAGAAACTGGGAATATATCAATTGCTTTTTTTTTATTTTAGCACCCCTCATTCTTGCTCTCTGCTCCCCCACCCCACGGAATACCATCCACCTGCACCCCCTTCCCTCAGCACCTATGCACCCCGCTCCCAGCATGCTCCGGGAAAGGGTTGGGGACAAAGGCAGGTCTGGGGGCAGGTCCCAGATCTCCTGGGCAGGACACTGGCCCTTGGGGAAAATGCCTTCCCCAGGGTTTTCTTCCCAGAGCCTCTCTTCCCCTCTCTCCTCCTGGCCGGCGCCTCATCGCCTCCCTCCCCTTTTAAATACAGATAATAGAGAAAGGACAACAGCTTAGGTCCGCCAAGTGGCTCTGAAATTGCCTCCAACACGGGCCCAGGGCTGGCCTTGATTGGCATCAAGTGCAGCAATTAAAACCCCGCCAGCTGACGTCGGTGAAGGTTTCTTTATAATGACATGATTTTAGGACGGTTTGGCCAGAGTCGGTGCATTTAAAAGACGAGTCGTCCACGGCTCTGTTACTGCCCCAATTATGGGTTGGAGCAGTAGGGAGGGATATGTGTGTGTGTGTGTGGGGGGGGGGTGGGTTCTGCTTTGCACAAAGTAAGGATTTGCCCATAAAACCAGGAGGCCGGGGTGGAAAAGCTGGGGACAGAGCCTTTGTTTGTAAAGCCCGGGGGAGAAAGTGTGTGTCTGTGTACATCTGCGTGTGTATGGAACATGTGTCGTGTGTCTACATATGTGTCTGTTGTGTTCTTGTGTGTGTTTTTGTGCAAGGGTATATTTGTATGTGTGGGTTCATATGTGTGTCTGTGTATACATGTGTGTTTGTGCAAGGGTATGTGTATGTGTGGGTTTATGTGTGTACCTGTGTGTATATATGTATTTGTGCCAGGGTGTGTGTGTGTGTCTGTGTGTCCATGTGTGTGCCTGTGTGTATATGTGTGTGCATGTATGTGTGTGCCTGTGCATACATAAGTGTGTGCAAGTTATGTACATATGTGTACTTGTGAGTACATGTCTGTGCCTGTGTACAGGGTGTGTTGAAGGAGAGTCATAAATTGAAACGAAGAAAAAAGAAACAGCGTCCACAGTCCCCTTTTAAACACAGAGCTGTGGGCACAGGCCATTTCCCTGCTTCATTGTCTTAAAACGTACAAAGGTGCCCCCTTCAGCTCCAAAGCCCTCAGGCCTATCCCCTCGTGTCCAGGGGAGACCAGGAAGCCTGGCCCGAGTGGCACAGGCACTGGATGGGGCTGTGGGAGCTCGGGGCTTCGAGAACCCGTGATGGCGACCAGTGCCTGCTTCCCAGTCCATCTCTGACCTTGAGCAGGTGACAGGCTGCTGGCACCCGGGGATGGTGCCCTTCTAGGCAGCCAGCAGCCCCTCTCCATCGACACCCGCCAGCACGGCTGCCACTTCTGAGCCCTGTCACTTACCCAGGGGCGGAGCCAGCACCAGCAGGCTGTGCATCAGGGCACATGTGGTTTCCAGGCCCCACCGCTGGAGACAATGGCAGGAGCCGCCTCTGGAGCCAGCATGTCACCTGGCGTGTTGGCAGGCAGCTGAACCTGCAGTAAACTGAACCACAGGGCGCTACAGGTGTCAAAGGCACCGGGCGAGGGAAGGGGGATCCCGGCAGCTTCTCCAAGGGATGAGTTTCAGGCATGCGGGCCTCCCACCAGCAGAGAGCGGGACGCCCGGCCACGGCTGACCGGTGAGCTGCAGAGCTGTGCGAGGTCAGGGCCGGGCACGGGGGCCAGCCCTGAACCTCCAAGGCCACCCGGACAGGCGAGGCCACCGGAGAGGGGCCAGTCCCTCCGACGAAGTGGCTGAGGAGAGAAATAAAAGTGAGGAATGGCGGATCCGGTACCACTTGCCAGACCAATGAGCTTCATCAATTAATCACAGCCAACTAATCACCCGCTACATTAAAGAATAATACATGAAAAGGACAGGGGCCTCGCTGTAACTTATTCAGAAAGGGCTGCCTCCCTAATCCCTCCGAGTCCTGACATGTTAACTGGGTAGCGACTAATTAGATGTCAAAAATTCATAAGCGCTCTTTAATATTGCATATATCTGCCGCCGCCGCCGTTTCCACGGGAGCCGTACACACAGACGCCACCGCAGCACTGGTACACAGTGGGGTGGGAGAAATAAAAGGGAACCAATAAAAACACTGTCCCCTCAACACCCCGGAGAGCGCCGGCTTCGGAAGCGCGTGCTTTCTTATTCAGAAAAGGTATCACCTTAATAAGATGATGGGCGAAGGGGCCCGGGCTGCCGGTGCAGCGTGGACGGAGGAGGGGAGAGGCGCGGGCCCCTCAGAGGCGCTGGCAGGTAAATAGTAATTTAGTGTGCATGCACAATGAACACGGCCCGGTGTCCTGACACCCGGGATAATGAAAGACGTGTTATTGTGGCATCCACCGAGGGGGTTTCCACCCCCGCCTCCCGGCTCCCTGTCTCTCTTGAGCAAAGAAGCCGTGATGGGTTCTGGCAGCTCCTGCCTGTTTCAAGCCATTTCACATAATATAGGAGCACCTGAAGTTTAGTGGATTAAGTAAGTGACTTAGTTTGCCGGCGCGGTGATATATATGTTGCCTGCATGCGAACTTATATTTCAAGTGCCGGGGACTATATTTTTATGAAACAAGCCTTTTCCTGTCGGAAGAATTATAGGAATGTGATTGAATACGAGGCGGCGAGATTAAAAACAATGCATCATCGCGGGGAGAAATCGCGCTGTTTATGATTGCAGCCCGTAATTGAACCTCTCAGGAATAAGGGGGCGGGGCGGGCCCGGCAGGAACCGGCTGCCAGAGCAGTCCCCCCTTTTTTTTGGCTTCTGGGGGGGGTGTTTTCTTGTTTGTTTGTTTTATTTTTTAGCACACATGGACATGTATATATTCATGCACCTATAAATACATACGCGTATGCATGCACAGAGCGATGCCATAAACGCATGCCTTGCTTTCCTTGCAAAGCTGTTTCTTAAGAAAAGTTGTTGTTTCTTTCCTGGTGCTCACATCTGACATGGGAGGAGGGTGAGCTCCTTGTACTGGGCAGCGGAGAGGAAGCGGTCTGAGTGCAATCATTAGGGGGACGACTCTCAATAGTTTTGCGCCGATGTGATCACTCTCTGAGCCTCGGTCTGCTCCTCTGTAAGCTGGGTCAGTCTGTGCCTTCCTCTGGGCTGGTTGAGCGGAGTGTGGTACCGTCATAAAGAATGCTAAGGCATCTTTCCGGGAGATGCTCAGAGGAATAGAAAGGCCCTTTGGCCTGGGCTGGTTTTGCTCAGTGGATAGAGCGTTAGTCTGTGGACCAAAGGGTCCCAGGTTCGATTCCGGTCAAAGGCATGTACCCTGGCCCGGGCCCTGGCCGGGGTGAGTGCAGGAGGCAACCAATCAATGTGTTTCTCTCACATCGATGTTTCTTTCCATCTTTCCCTCTGGCTTCCACTCTCCCTAAAAGTCAATAGAAAAATATCCTCGGGTGAGGATTAACAAAAAAATAAAAATAAAGGTCCTATGCCCTGATTAACGTCCATCGCAACCATGGCCAGGGCTGCTCCTCCCAGCATCCATTGCGATGCGGAGAGGTACTTGGTTTTTAGAGCCAGGTGAATTTTGGTTTTGACTCTGATTCCTGGATGATTGCGACAAGGCAGGCCCCACAGGAGCAACCAATGATCAGATAAATGGTTTGGGGGACATTCCTTTCAAAGACAGCCCGGGGCTCCATCTCCGGCTGCATTTAGGCGGACAGGACCTTTGCACTTGTCCCCAGATGCATGCCTGTGTCTGGGTGTCCTCTCTGAGGTGGGGCTTTCTCAGAAGGAAGACGCAACCTGACGGGCATTCAGCACAGAACCACGGTCAGTGGCCATCTCTATCTCATCACACAGAGATTGTTATTTGGAATTCACTACATTCATTCAGGCTGAAAATAAGTCTTTTATGATCAGTATTTAAATTGTAATTAACTGCATTCTTTTGCTACTTTTATAGCCCTGCTTCTCTCTTAGAGTGTTAAATGGGTTTCTTTCCTGGTTTCGGCATTTCTTTTTTCCCCAACAGGAGCCTCGATCACTTCTGCCTCCCCGGGAGGAAAACACACTCTCCCTGGCTCGCCTAGAGTGATGGACCTTTATTCTTTTCAGTGGGTTAAGATGAAAGTCCAGCCCACTTCACTCTTTCACCTCATGATTCACTCCTTCTTTCCATCGCCCATTCATCAATTTCTGCATTTACTTTTCAAATATTTTTAAACACAGTTACTACTATGACTCTATATTTCCTCTTAGCAATACTGTGAAAAATAACCAGGTTTCTCTACTCCCCCAGATGCATGTTCCAATGGGTTGTGGTAGCAAGTGAACAGGTAACTCACGTGTGGCACTGTCAGTGCCAGGAGAAAAGCAGGCCCTGGTTAGGGGCATGTCGGGGGCACCTAATGCAGGCCTGGGAGGGGGGCGGGGGGCAGAGAGGCATGGGCGTGCGCATGGAAGGACTATTCTGAGATGAGCAATGAGGTTCCAGTTCCATAGGGTTGTTGCAGAGTTCTGTGGGTCTGGAGTCCAGGAACAGTGCATCCAGGCCCTGACCAAGGTCTCCCAAGGCCACAATCGAGGTGACAATGGCCATGTTCTCCTCTGGAGGCTTGACCAGAAAGCAGTTTACCTGCAGGTCCCTCCGACTGCTGGCATCACTCATGTCCTCATGGTTACAGGATAAAAATCCAAGTTCCCCCTCACTGCCGGCCAGAGGTCACTCTCAGCTCCTGGAGGCAGCCCCGGGTCCTCGCCACATAGTCCCTCCATCATCCCCTCTCACTTTCAGGAAGGACTTGGTCACTTTGAAGGTTTCACCTGATTAGGTCAGGCCCACCCAGGAGAATCTCCCTTCATGTTAACCCAAAGTCAACTGATTAGGCATCTTCATCGCATTTGTTCAATTTCTTCCCCTTTGTTATCTAGGGTGAATGAACCAGGGGATACAATGTACCGTGTTCACCAGTCCTACTCACAGCCAAGGAGTGGTTTACACAGAGGTCAGAGATGTCATGACCTTTTAAAAGAAGATGCAAAATTATGTCATTGCAAAATGATGATTACTACATTTGTTTGCAGAGGGCAGGTGTTTTGGGGGGCATCCCAGAATTCTGGTTAGCATACCTAATAATTTATTTTAATTTATTCTTCAATTACAGTTGACATCCAATATTATTTTGTGATAGTTCCAAATTGATAGTTAAAATATATGACAGAGTTTGGACACCATGCAATTTATGAGAAATGTGGTGTGTTGTGTTTAGGGCGAGGGGAGAGGAGACCAGCAGTCTAGTCTTGGGACATATAAGGGGCAGTTATGATAAATATAGAAATGTTTGCTTTTCAAACAGTCTTTGAGTCAGAATAGACTACTATGTGGGGGTGTGGAGTGGAGGAGAAGGGAGAGAATGTCCACAGGCAGGGGACAGGCAGTGTGGCTTGCTCAGTTGTTAATATGCTCACCCCTGGGGTGTGAGAACACAGTTCCTCTTTTGCATATAACAGCCTTAAGGCTTTAATATTTAAGATATACAGTTGGCCTTGAGATGAAAATGTCATGCTCACCAGGTGACCCAGATGACTTAAATTCATCTCCATCAAGAGGATGATGATGATGGTGATTGTGATTGTGATGATGGTGATGGTAATGGTGATGATGGTGTTGGTGATGATGGTGGTGGTGATGGTGGTGGTGATGGTGGTGGTGGTGGTGGTGATGGTGGTGGTGGTGATGGTGATGGTGATGATGGTGGTGGTGGTGATGGTGGTGGAGATGGTGATGGTGATGATGGTGATGGTGGTAGCAACAGAACCAGTGATGACAAAATAGCCAAGTTATAAATGTTTTCCAGTTACCACATGAAGGGCAAGCAGAAACATGTGTGGAATACAGAGCGCCTAGAAGCTTCCTTTGGCTTGGAGGAGAATAATAGGGAAGAGCATTTCTGAGAACGCGTTCTGTGCAGAGTAAAATGTGGGCACCTTAAATGTGGTGCCTCCCTCAATTCTCAGAGCAGCCCCTGTGAACAGCTGAATGTCACCTCCAGGAAGAAAAGGGGGCTCAGAGGAAGGGACCACCCTACCCTGAGTTGCACAGGGAACGAACGGCAGAGCCTGGGTTCCCATCACTATGCATTATCGCTTCCACGTGGATGGGTAGAGGGGGTACCTCAGGGTCAGGAGCCACCCAGCAACAAGGGGGTGGAGCAGACTCCTAACCCTGTTCTCCAGGTGCCCCAGGTCAGTCTGCCTCTCCCTCGCCCTCTCCAGCTTTGTTAGTGTCAATTTCCCCCAAGACAATCAAACACTTATTTACAAAGCAAACTCCAAGTCTGGTCATTGCAAGTAAACAGCCGATAAATGTTGCCCAAAGCCCAGAGACCTCCAACCAGCACCCCAATGAATCTTACACCTCTTATATATTGAAAGGAACAAAATAGAGGAAAAATAAACTCAAGCAAACACTGTAGGCTGGTTTTATTTATAACAGAAACAAATTGGGAAGGGTTCCTATATCCAACACAAAATAAGAGCGAAGATATCCTTTTTAAACCAACATGAAACTTATTAAAAACAAACAACAACAACAAAAAACAGAAGACTAACTCCCACTGAGAGCTGTGAAAATAAAACCAGTGTTAAGGTTTAAAACAGGTCAAAGATGTAACGACCTTTTAAAAGAAGATGCAAAATTACGTTATTGCGAAGTGATCATTACTATGTTTGTTATGAGTCTCTACCTCAAAGACACAAGTAAAGAAACCTCAGTTGTACAAAAACTGAAGGACTTACAGAATTCATCACAGCCAGGTCCTGTGACTATTTCAAAAGAAATATTCGAAAAATCAATAGCTTTTCTGTATATTAGCAGCAATCATGTAGAACATAGCATGGAAAATGAACTCATTCTCTATAGAAGCCGAGAATACACAATCTGTCCCTAGAACTTTAAATACAGGGCCTATGGTCTGGTCAGTGCAAGTAAACAGTTGACAAATGTTGCCCATGGGGAGCATGGTATAAACTTATTACTCAGAAATATAAGGAAGAACTTGATTGAGGTACCAGGTTCCTATCCACCTGTTGGGGTGCGTCTTAGGGTGTTCAGAGCATGTGCACTCACTGTTCCTTCCTGAAAGTGAGAGGGGATGATGGAGGGGACTGTGTGGCTAGGACCTGGGGCTTCCTCCAGGAGCTGAGAGGAATCCCTGGCCAGCAATGAGGGGAAATGGGATTTTTATCCTGTAACCATGAGGAAGTGAGTGCTGCCAGCAGTCGGAGGGACTTACAGCTAAACTGCTTTCTGGTCAAGCCTATGGAGGAGGACATGGCCATTGTCACCTCGATTGTGGCCTTGGGAGACCTTGGTCAGGGCCTGGATGCATGGTTCCCGGACTCCCGACCCACAGAACTCCGAGCAAACACCTGGGCACTGGTTGAAGCCCTGGCTTGCCTGCGTGTTGGACATGAGACCTTTACTTTTTTCAGTGGGTTAAGATTAAAGTCCACTCACCTCACTCATTCACTTCACTACTCACCCATTCTTTCTGTCGTTCATTCATCAATTTCTGCATTTACTTTTTTAAATATTTTTAAACACAATTCTCCGTGGAACTGGTACCAGACATGGAAAAGGAATGCAGTGAAGAAAGGAGGACAGAAATTATTAGGGCACTTTATTAGCTACTTGGGAAATATAAGTGCGATTTTCATAAAAAAAAAAACAGTAACAAAAGGAATTCCATATAGATTCAATAATTGCGTGAAATAAAAAAAAACAGTAGCAAAAGGAATTCCATATAGATTCAATAATTGCGTGAAAACACATGTAACCATGTGGTATCAAGGTGACTACTTAGCTGATATCCGAAAAGAGCCATAACTATAAAGCACAAAAATAACAGAAAATTTCACACAAGTCAATAGATCGGCATGTTCAAAAAATATGACATCTTCAACTGAAAATAATAACACAGACCTGTAAAAATGTTGGCCTCAGAGAGAACTGATAAAGATTTGGTACCTCTCCTCTGTAAAGAACAAGGAAAAGTATAATAAGTATTTACAAGTGTTTATGTGTAAATATCTCTGGGTGATGAAATTATAAGTAATTTTAAAATTTCCTCTGCAGATTATATTTCTGCTCTGTGTACATTCGCTCATATGATTCTATGTTAATGTCACATTCATATGAAAATAATAATTAAATGCCTCATAATATTGCAGTGCATATCTACAAAGAAATAGTATGTAATTTAGAAGAACTAATTAGATTTTTTAATAAATATTTAGGTGCTAAAGATCATGGGAAATATTAGAACATCCTTGCATATCTATGCTATGATTACAATTGTGCGGAAACCTCACAAGCACAGGTGGGTAGAAATAGGAAAAGCTGTGTTGCCTTTAAAATAGATCTTTTAGGATAGTGGGGATAGAAACAACTAAGTACCTAACAACTTTTTTAGACTGTTTTATGTTTGAATTAAAAGTTTGTCTATATCATATACACAGGGTGTCTCCCCAAAATGTATAAAATGCATACACACTTTAACAGCTGAACGCTCAATTTTGAAAGTGAAATGTATTTTAATCAGTACTGCTGTTATAATTATTCAAAGTGTGTGTATACATTTTTGGGTATATATATATATCCATCCATATATAGAAGATGAATGAATGAATGAATAGATTGTCTTGCTATGTAAATTAGTTTTTTTCAAGATCATATATAGAAGATGAATGAATGAATGAATGAATGGATAGATTGTCTTGCTATGTAAATTAGTTTTTTTCAAGACTTTTATAACAAGTACCACCTACAGAGTGTCTTAAACCGATATTTATTCCTCACAGTTCTGGAGGCTACAAGTCCAAGATCAAGGTGTGGGTGGGGCTGGTTTCTCCTGAGGCCCCTGCTTTGTTTTATAGATGACTGCCTTTTTCCTGTGTCTTCCCTCTGGGGGTGTCTGTGTCTCAGTCTCATCTTCTCATAAAGACGCCAGTGGTATTGAACTAGAGGTCACCCAATGAGCTCAGTTACCCTTCAGAGACCCTATCTCAAAACTGCCACAGTCTGGGGTACTCGGGGTTGGGACTTCAGCCTAGGAATTTGGGGGGAGACACCCTGTGGCCCCAAACGCAAGGCAGGACTCTCTACAATCCTGCCCCTCTCTAAGGTGTGGCTTTAGCAGACTTACTTACTAGTAGGGTTGGGACTTCAGCCTAGGAATTTTGGGGGAGACACCATGTGGCCCCAAACGCCAGGCAGGACTCTCTCCTGAGGAGAGAACAGCACTCCTGCAATCCTGCCTCTCTCTAAGGTGTGGCTTTAGCAGACTTACTTACTAGTATGTGGCATCCTCACTGTTAGCCTCAGTTTGGCTCTCTCAGCCTTGATGTTGTCAAAGGGATGCATATTGCTGTGGCCTCAGACGTGATGAGGATAGAATAAAGTACCGTACAAGTGCCTAGTGCTGGGGAAGCGTGAAGGGGGCTGCCTCCCCCACTCTACTGTTTAATAGAGTTTCTCAGATTTTTCCAGCAAAGTCCCCTGGCAGCAGGAGAGAAAGAATTGGAGGCAAAACCTAAGGAGGCATTCAGCAATGTTGTCCTTTTATTAGCTTAAAGCAACAAAAAAGTGGATGATCTTTACTATAGATCCATGTTCATGAAAACAAAAGTGTCAACCCATAGCCATGTAAAATTGCTCTGTGAATACATGTGATGTGTGCCTCGTGCCTTCATATGCCTACAGATCTACCTCCTGAGCCCAGAGACACGGCTTTGGACGAAAACACCAGCCCTCAGAGAAACCAGGCCCGGCTTTCCCTTCCGGTAGGGTTTCTCAGAGCTCATCTTCAGGAGGGGGCATGATAGAAAATCAAATGGTAGACTGGTGTTGCAAAATTACTGGGAAAGGGGAAAAACAAAAACTAGCAAAACATTAAAAATGGGCAGGCGACAATGCCAGAAGGACAAACAACAGATGGACAAACAGAATGACAACGCCAATGCCAAGGACTAGAAGAGGCAGTAGCTGAGTTGGACAATATAATTAGAAAATATTCCAAAATAGTCAGATGCAGTCAATGTGAACTGTGGCCGGGCCGTACCTGGAGAGAAACACCTCGGGGCGGCACAGGCGCTGTCTTATGAAATGCACGTCCCTGCTTATTTCATGAATCGTCTCCTCCTGGGACTCGGAGGGTGGGGGCGCCTGCATTCCGTGTGGGAAACAGAGACCAGTCTTGAGGATTAACTTGCAGTGGCATCCTCTGTGCCGGACTTTAAGCACCTGTTTCATCCAAATGCTGGTGACAATCCTCGTCGGTGCATTAATGTCCTCGATGGACCACTGGTGACCATCACAGGGACACACCGAACCCACGCCAACCACAAGCTATGCCTCCCGAACCAGCCAAGCTGAACACCCACACCAGAAGTCTTTTGTTATTTTGCAATGTGGCTCATCAACATTTGTTCCTATAAACACAGAGTTTGCTCTTTCTTCAAGAATCATCTTCATTAGCTGTCTGAAGGTTTCACCTCTCAAGCTGAATTGGATAGTGAATACAGGCAGAAAGCATGTGTGGGGTGAATGCTCACCTGCGTAGAGAATGGTCTAGAACTCTTTACAGAATAGAGGTCAGCCCAGCCTGTGTTGCTCAGTGGTTGAGCGTTGACTTATGAACCAGGAGGTCATGGTTCCTTCCCGGTCAGGGACCATGCCTGGGTTGAGGGCTCTATCCCCAGTGTGGGGCGTGCAAGGAGGTAGTGCCCGAGGTAGCCCATTAGTGATTCTCTCTCATTGTTGATGTTTCTATCTCTCTTTCCCTCTCCTGTTTTCTCTGAAATCAATAAAAATATATTTTAAAAAGAATAGAGGTTAGACAGAGACCCAATACAAGGAAAATTAAAAGGAACAGACACCGTATAATTCATTAAACCAGAGGCTGGCAGACTATACCCGGCAGCCACATCTGGCCCACGGCCTGCTCCAGGGTTTCCCTGCAGCTCGGAACTGTTGTGGCATCAGCAAAGGTCTATAAGTCCAGAAGGAGACACAGAGGCAGAGACGAATATGGGGCGGAGCCCAACTGAGGACTGCAGAACCTAAGCAATGTGCTACCGGTGCTGACAGCAAGCTCCCCCCACCCCACCTTGAAGTAGATGATGCTTCTTAGATGAGTGACTGTGACTTCCTTACGGATCTCCATGGCCCACCCGAATGGGCCCAGCTTTGCAGGCACTGTGGGGAAAAGGGTTACAGAGCATGCTGCAATCATAGGGAATCTTTAGTAATTACCTTGCGTGTGTCTGTCACACATAAAAACTTTACCTGTGTTAACCAACTCCCTCCTCAGAACAACCCTTTCAGATACATACTCTACTCCCTGCCTTTTATGGAGAGACAATTGAGCAACAGAGAGGCTAAGTAACTTGTCCAAGGACACACAGCTAGGAAGTGGTTGGGAGCTAGCACTTGAACCAAGTCAGTCTGCAGTCATCGATATGTAAATATAGATGAGTCAGGATAGATTAACTTACGCTGCAATAACAAAACACTCCAGATTTTGAGCAGCTTTCAATACAAAGGATGATTTTTTTCAACCCAGGGTAGGCTGTAAAAATGCACCAGGTGCCTGGTTTGTGGGACTCAGGCTGGTGACGCAGAGGGAAAAGAGAAGGAATCCTAGGCTGAGTCTTCAAACTTCTGCCCAGACATGACATTGGTCAGATGGTCCAGCCGGATGTCAGTGTGACAGGAAAGGACCGTCCTCCTTCAGAGGGACCATGCATGCCTGAGTCTTGCATACTGTCTGCTGTAGACACTGCCAGGCTTCCCAACCAGTGTCTCAGAGGTCTAAGACTTTGGCTACAAGCTCTCTAAACTGGTTGTGGCCCTCACTGCTCTTCCTTGAATGTTCTAGAAATGTGAGGGTATCAGTTACTAGCAGCATCTCACTCCCTCAGCCACTGTAAGCACCACTTCCCTCAGCTGTTTAAATCTGTATTAGTCAGCTTTTCCAGAGAAACAAAACCAATCGATTGTAGATAGATAGATAGATAGGTAGATAGATAGATAGATAGATAGATAGATAGATAGATAGATGATAGATAGATAGATGATAGATAGAGATGATAGATTGATAGATCTATAGAGAATGATAGAGATAGAGATAGATTGATAGATTGGTAGATCAATAGAAAGTGATAGAGATCAATCGATTCATTGATCGATAGATAGGTGAAGAGACAGGGGTAGGGAGAGACATTTATTTGGGAGAATTGGCTGATGTGATTGTAGTGGCTGGCAAATCTAAAATACATAGGGAACCCCGGCAAGCTGGAGAATAAGAGTTCATGTTTCAGTTTTCTGTCCAAAGACTAGAAACTCAGGCAGAATTTCTCTGATGCAGTCTAGAAGCAGAATTTTTCTTCTTGGGGAAACCTTGCTCTTGGCCCTTAAGGCCTTCAACTGATTGGATGAGGCCCGCCCACATTATGGAGGGTAATCTGCTTTACTTTACATTAACTGATCATAAATGTGAATCACATAAAAAAACGCCTTTACAGCAACATCTAGACTAAGGAGTATTTGACCAAACATCTGGGTCCCATAGTCTAGCCTAGTTGAACTATAAAATTAACCATCAAAATTCTACCACAAAAACCTCATGTCACCCTCATGGTCCATAGCTCGTTATACTAGTCAACACTAGTTGTGGCAATAAACTCTCACATGTCTTGATGTTTCAAGTGTGCAATAACTTATTTTTTGCCATATGAAGTCCAAAATAAATGTTCCCAATCAGTGATTGGCTCTCCTCCAAGTGGTGCTTCAGGGACCCAGACACCTACCATCTTGTGGCTCCCCCATTTTTTAAAGCAGGGCTTCAAAAATGCTGTGCTTGTCTCTGCCAAGCCACTGGAAGGAGGTAACGCAAAGAAACTTGATTGTGGAATATTTTAGGCACCAGAAAGCAATTGTTGCATATCACTTCTGCTGACAGCCCATTGGTTAGAACACAGTCACATGATCACACCGACTTCAAGATAGTCTGGGAAACATAATGAAGCTTGTACTCTGAATGTATAAGGAACAGAACTGGTGATTCCCTGCCCCACCCCCCCCCAGCTTTCTCCTTATGTCTGCACCCTGCATCCTCCATAGTGATCTGAAATTTTAACAGGGTAGGAGATTACAGGGAGTTACAAAACCTTTCTGCACCTTAGTTTCTCTCTTGTAAACTGGAAATAACGCTTCTGCTTCTGAGGTAAGGAGTCCATCTACGATGGCAGGGACAGTGCCTGGAGCAGACGAGATGCCCCACATTTCTGTTTGGTTTTAACTAGTTGAAAAGGAGCTCTGCCTGTCTGAAGGCTGGCAAGCCCACCTCACACTCTGTTTCACTGATTGGGGAAGGAGAATAAAAGAGTTAAATATCTCAAGACTGAAATCTGTACATTTTTTGTGTCTGCTTCTAAAGTGCCTCTGAATGTCTTCATGGTTGAAGCCTCCGCATCTGAGTCACACACCTTGGAAAGCAGGCCCTCTTCGTGAAAGCGGTGTCATTTCTTCCTGACCCTGTCAACAGCTCTGCAAAGCTAATTTGCTAGTTCAGTGGCTCATCATCAGTTCCTCCTACATGAAACTGACAAAGGTCAACAGTGTAAAAAAATATTTGATTTCAGACCTTCATCCAAAGAATTGCAACATTTCTCTGCTTCTCTGATTGAATTAACAGGAAACTCACCTAATTGCTGATTGTGCGTGGAGAAAATATATTGTCCTTGCTGGTGACTATCCCTGTCTGACTCCTTTTGAGTGACATGCAGCCCCTGTGCAAGTTAATTCGATGACTAAGCTCCTGTGATCCGTCTATAAACCAAACCTAACATGTGGTCAAGGACTTCAGAAGCCACAAGTCACATGTCACCATTGTCATTTGTCATCCTTGAGTGAGTGGTTAGCATCCTCACGCACCAGAAACCTTCTAGTCAGTTGACCTGGCTTTGGACTTTGGTGCCAACATCTACTACTAACTTGATAATTCTGGCCACATTGCTTGAATTAGCAGAGGCTCAGTTTATTCCTCTGTAAAATGGACCTACTATGTCTACCTCCCATGGGATTCTTGGCCTAAATGGGGTGTTCAGTCATTTGTAGGTGCCCTTTATCTCTCTCTACATGTAGACCAACTCTCTTTACTCATGCCACTTGTGCTTTATTAGGGCATTTTGTTTCCAAGCAGAAGAAACCAATAAAGTGGGAATGAAATTTGGTTATTCAGTTTCAGGACACAGTCATGCCTCCCAGAACCTAGAAGTGGGAAGATAGCCAGTCCTTGGGCAAGGCATGGAACAGCATCTGCAAAGTCTAGGGCATGGGCCTACGTATTTGTTGAATCCAACTCCTTCTTTTACACCTGCAGATATGTTATCCTGCTTATCCTCCCCACTGGTGGGAGGTACCCAAATCACCACTCCAGACTTTCAAGGATCTTGTTGTTGTTGTTGTTTTTGTTAGGAGGTAATCTCATGTGAAATATAACTGATGAGTTTCAGTTTCAAATGTGCTTAACCCAGCTTCTATCCACTGTCTACAGGCTACCTAATTCACTAGAGATATTTGTGCATCTGGATCTGTGGCACCTCCTCCATGGGGAAGGAGGGCAGTCAAGGGGGAACTGTGAGTTGAACAGTTCTCACAAAGCTTTTCTACTACAATGGGCATTTAAGAAGGATTTTATTTTTACTCTGACAAAAATAGATGAAGGAAATGGAATTTTCCCTCCCTCTTCTTTTGCCTAGAATTCCAGAGTCTCGAAGAAACAACCCTGGTGTCTGTGGCAAGTCATTGCAGAAGAGACCATCTAGAATGGAGGGAAGTGGCCCATATGACCGATCACACTGAAATCATCTGGAAGCCACTGGAACCCTCTGGCAGCATAAAGACCGACGCCAGCACAGGGGCCGCTTCCTCCACACAAAGGTACTGTGGCAGAGTGAGAACACTGCACCTGGGTCATCTTCCATGCTCTCCAGTGAACCAGATGGCAAGGACTCACCGACCAAGCGCGTGGGCCCAGGGGGACCGGTGAGGTTATGGCAACCACCACCTCTGCCGGCGATGAGCCTCTGCCAAGGCTCAGCAGGTTCCCAAATGAAAATGCCCTCTCCCTGGGCTGAGTTAATTAATTCAGGATCTTTTTATCCCCCTACAAGAGGAAGTGCAACCTCATTTATGTGTGAAACACACTCTTAAAAACATCACATTTCCAATAAAGGTTTCTCTCCTGCAAGTTTTAGGGCATGGTTTTTTACTCAGAAAATAAATTTTAAAAAAGTTTAAGTTAGAGTTGCCCTGGCAAAGTGCAACATTTCACAGGCATTCCTAGATGTGAATTAAAGTAAGTAGACAGGGAGATAGATAAAATCTATAACTATAATTGACTTTGAGACAATGGATAGACCCTGACATCGTAGAGTATACAACTTTTAATTGCCCTTAATTAGACAACTGTGTTCCAGACACTTCCTATTAGAAAGACATTTTTATATGCTACTTAATTTAACAATTAAACATCCATTAGGTAGATAATAGTATTCTTATTTTAGAGATTTAAATATATTGAGGTAAGGGAGTTTAGGTAATTTGAGTTAGATAGCTTACAAGAGGTGATTTGTGGTGTGAAACTCACCTATTGGACTGAGGTTGGTTACGTGAGGAGTTGGTTCAAAAAAGACACGCTCCCTGAGCTAAGGAAATAATTGACCACAATCCAACAAGAATATCAAGATTAATTATGAGCAAAAAGAATCTCTCCAGCCTCTTCTCAAATATTCTAATACACCAATCATTTTTACAATAGAAAATTAAACTCAACCTTGACTTATGGCCAAAGAAGTAACAGAGACCAGATATACCATCAAAAATAAATCATATATAAAAAGGTCGATAAAACATAGGAAACAATACTTTTCAAGAATTGGAAAGGAGACAAGGAAGAACAAGAATCCTTGAGAGGTGGAAAGGAGAGAAGTAGCCCCAAATTTTCCTAGATTATCGCTTCGAGGGTGTTTCCAGGCATAACCAAAGGAGAAGGAGGCTGGCCGAGCTTGGCGGTCTACCTGAGTTGAGGAAATATTGGCGGGAGGCCAAGGAGTGTGGAGTTCACAGGGCAGAGTATCTGAGAGGAGAACGTTTCACAGAGAGAGAAGTCAGAGATCTGTAATGGGTTCCCCTCAGGTCTTCACCTGAAATCTTATGAGCACATGCTTGTGAGCTAAAGGCAGGAAATGAACCATTGAAAAGGCTCAGAGGAAAGACATGCTACAACTCACACAGGGCCTGTTCCCACCAGCCAGAGTGGAAAACGTAACAGCTCATGGGACACCAGATGGAATGACCATGAGGGTTTCCCTTAGTAGTAGGGAAAAACCAGATCTGGTCTAAATGTTGCTCTGGTTTTGCTAAAAAGCAAGATTCAAAAGATTAGATGCTTCCAAAAACCTTAGCTACATCCCAGAATAATGCTTTATAATATTGAAGGGAATGTAAAAGTTCTACCACTCAATAAGGTAAAATCCATAGTCTCTGGCAACTAATAAAACATTCCCAGGAGAAGACAAGTATGAATCACAATGAGGAAAAAAGTCAGTCAGTTGAAATTGACTCAGAAATGACATATCTGATAGAATTAGTAGGCAAGGCTATTCAAACAATTAGTATAACTTTTTTTCATGCACTTTATGTTCTATGATCTAGAGTAATGAAAGAGTATGTTGAGACATAGGACATAAAAAAAGAGAAACAAAATTTTTAGAAATGAAAACTATAATGTCTGGTATTAAAAGTATGTAGCATACTCTTAATAGCAGATTAGCCATTACAGAAGAAAAAATTAGTGAATGTGAAGATATAGTAATAGAAACTATCTATACATATAAAAACCTAAGCGACTTATGACCGGTCGACCCCTCCACTGATTGACTGGTCGCTATGACGTGCACTGACCAGCAGGGGGCAGATGCTCAATGCAGGAATTGACCCCTGGTGGTCAGTACACTCCCACAGCCAACCTCCCACTGCCGGCCAACCTCCCATGGTCCCTCCCCCTGGCCAGCCGGCCCCAATTGGCTCCAATCAGGACTGGGCGAGATGGCCCTAATTGGCCCGATTGCCAGCCAGGCCAAAGGATCCCACCTGCACAAATTCATGCACCAGCCTTCTAGTCTCTATATATAAAAGCCCAAGCAACCGAACAACCAGTCACTATGATGCGCACTGACCACCAGGGGGCAGATGCTCATGCAGGAGCTGCCCCCTGGTGGTCAGTGTGCTTCCATAGTGGAAGCGCCACTCAGCTGAACAACCTGGCCTAGTGACCTACCAGCCCTGTGGTAGCCACTCACTCCCTCAGTAGTCTTGCAGGTCCAATCTCTGGAGAACGGGCCAGGAACCAATGGACCAGCACTGCCAGCATGATTCTGACAGAGCTGCTGGCCTCCTGGAAGTTGGCCTCCAGCACTGGGGCAGCTTCCCCTTCCTAGATGCTCCACAAGGAAGAAACAATATAAAAGCGCCCGCCAGGTGGCTCCTGACAACTGGTGTGAATGTCAGCAGGACAGGGCAGCAAGGGCATCCCACTGCCTGCCTGGAGGGCTGATTGTGTCCTGGCCCCACCCCCAAACCCCTTGGGGCCCCACTGTGCACTAATTCATGCACTGGGCCTCTAGTCCAAAATAAAAGAAAGAAAATGGACTGAGAACAAAAATAGAGTCTTACTGGTCTGTGAGACAATATCAAATGACTTAAAACGCAGGTCATTAGAGTCCTTGAAAAAAAGAGAGCAGAAAAATAGCAACTACATTTTTGAACACTTAATGAAAACTATAATTCTATAGATCCAAGACCTCCAATGATTGCAAGCAGAAGGAATCATCAACAAAAATTAGAAGAAATAAAAAAAAAAAACATGATTAGGAATTAGGAGGTATTAGAACTGAATGAAAATGAGACTACAACCCATCAAGATGTATGGTATGCAGCCAAAGCAGTACTTAGAGGGAAGTTTATGGAACGAAAATGCCTCTAAATGGAAAGAAGAAAGGTCTCAAATGGGCGACCTCAGCTTCCACCTTAAGAAATTGGAAAATAAAATTAAACGCAATTTAAACGTAAGCACACACTATAAATGAAAAATATCCAATCTAATCTGTGAATAAGACCACTCTTTTCACATCTATAAACAGATAGAAACACAGAATTTGGACCCATACACTCAAGTTCTGCCAGACAAAGGGAACTACATACAAAGATTTCCAGGAAAGTGGTCCTGAGGCAGGGGGTATCTGTATAGTTTAATAAGTATGAACCTTTGAGGGCAGAGGGAGGTAGCAGCTCTGGGGATAACCATGGACGGCATCCTGAAGTCAATGGAAAGCTGCTCTTGGACATGAATTCTAATGAGTGACATCAACAGAGGCCCATGCTTTCCAAGGACAATCCTTGTGGTTTTTGGATTATTTAAATCACATGCTTCAATTAGTCATCGAGCCCACATAGCTTACAAGGTGAATAAGAGGTTAGAGAATTTTGCTCCACAAAATTCAACCAAAAACTCATTCACCAATCACTTTATTTGTATTAGAAGTCTGTCCATGACAATTGATCATGTGGTCATATTGGTTCAATGGATCATTTATTTGACCTTATACCAACATTTGTCCACAGAGTCCTTAAATAAGAAAAAGCTCTCAGATGAGGGATCTTTCTTAGAGGCATTCTTCACGTGCTTTCAGAACATTTTTTTTTTTTGGTCTGAGTTACTGGATTCTGACACCAAGTTGACTGTCATGGACTTTTTAGAAAGAAACACACAGGTGCATCTTGTGGAAAATCTCCAAGTTCGAGATGCAGGCATATCAAGCAAAGTGCTCCGTAGGCTGTCCCCTGAGCCAAGACTCAGTCCGTGCTGCTGGGAATGTCACATTCACCTACTTCCCTTCCTTTCTAAAGAAAGCGACAAGTGCCCATCTTGGTCAGCGGAGCACAAGATTAGCCAAGGGATTCAGGGAAAGGGCAACATGGGAAGAAATAAACAAGGGGTGAGAGACCCCAACCCAGGTGGGGAATGGAGGAGATGGCTTAAAAAGGAAAAGGACTCATTCGTAATGGAGATTACGCCCATCCAAGTATCGGGGTTCCTTTGATTGCATGGAGATCTTTGCGTTTCCTCCTTTCTAGAAACTGATATGGAACGTGGCCGAGTTGAAGCTAAGCTTTGATAGCGCAGATCTGTTTATTTCAAAAGACCAGGGAATATATTGTGCCTATGTCTTGTCCACATCCATGATCAGACATAGAATGCAAAGGCAGACATAGGATGCAAATGTAATAGTTAGGAATTTCCGCCAGCTAGCAATAGAGACTTAAATCATAGAGAAGTAAATAAGTTAGAGGTTTATTTCTTCTTCTCCCATAGTAGGTCCAAAGGTAAGCGGTCTGGTGATGGGCTGGCAGCTCCGACAGCATCAGGAACCAGGCTGCCCTGTCCTCTCCACCAGCGTACTTTGCATTGATTCTCATTTTCAAGCTAAGTCAGACCCAAGGTGGCTGCTGAAGCTCCAGACATCATGGCAGCGTTCCAACAGGGAGGAAAGGAAGGTAAAAGCTACATCTGCCTTGTTTTAAAAAGTTTACCTGGAAATGTCATTGACCATTTTTATTAAATTTCTTCTGTGGAAACTTACTCACAGGGCCACACTCTAGGAAGCAGGTTGACCAGGAATAGTTTTCAGCTCAGCATTTTGCCACATAGAATTGACAAGCGATTCTATGAAAGAGAGAGAGAATAGCTCTTCGGTAGGTGACTATTCATTGACTTTTTCACTTACAAAGAGTGTGTGCAAGTCCCTGTTAGGATATAACCTGCTCTTCTGGCAAAAAAAGTTTCTTGTTTTGAAAAGTAGAGAGAAGAAAGAAAAATAGCAACCATAGCCCATTATCAGAAATGAACATCGTTAATGTTTGTTGTGTTTTCTGTAACTTTTATTTTCGGGTTATTTAAAAGATTTTATAATATAGCATATACAAAATGGCATGTAATAATTTAAGATACAAATAATATTTATGATTATGATGTTAATACTAATTTATTAAAAATAGAAAACGACAGGAAAGTACAATGAAGAAACTGAAATTCGGTTAGTCTTACTATCTGGATATAACAATCACCATGAATATTCTGGAGTATTTTAATGCAGACTTGTCTTTCAGTTTTACATTGTCGATGTCATATTATACATAAGCTGCTTTTAAATTATGATTAGTACAAGAAGATTCATAGATCTTATTTGAAACATGATTAAATATAAAGAAATATAATAATAGATACCATATTTCATTGACTCTAAGACACATATTATTCACATTGTACCATCTCTAAGACTGGGATGCATCTTATAATTAATGACATATCAGAGTTTAATTGGTATCTTTTTTTCTTAGTGGTACATAAAACAATGATACTTCTTATGATTGATGATGAACTCAATGTGATGAAAGGGGTAATATCTGTCACCAGATAGCTTATCAGTTGTTCAAATGAACTCACATCCTTCAGTGTAAAATTTAAAGAAGCAAATAGTTATTCAACACATTTTCTGGCAATAAAATATGACCATTATTTTGATTTTGCTTGGCCTAACTTATGTTTTGCAGAGGGAGAGAGAGACAGAGAGAGAGAGAAGTGAACAGGGTGTATTGGTGATATTGCAAATGTGACCCAAAGGGAGAGTTTGGACTCAGACCCTAAAGGGGAGGGAGGTTGAGCAGCTAAATAGTTTGCCTAGAATATATTCCAATGGCCAAATTTTTATTTCATGTGCATGGTGACTTTAATTGCTGTTCTCAATTACTCCCCTTCCTATAATATAATATATAGTTATATTATATATAATTGATGACCGATACATATATATATATACACACACACACATACATATATACATACACATCAGGGTCAAAAGATAGTGCCTTGAGGTCAAATAGTAGAAAGAGGCTGAGAAAGCTTTTATGCTGTAACCTGCTCCATTTTACAGATGAGAAAACTGAGGCCCATAAAGAGCACTGTCTTGCTCAGCAACAGGCTAATGCACCACAAAGGTTCAGGAAAGCAGGGCCCCACACACCCAGTCCCCCTGCTCTTTCGACTCTATCCCCCCCAGGTGTCACTTCTAACAAGGACAGGCTGCAAAGCCTGGGGCTCCCTCCCTGTCCCCAGGGGAAGGTTTCTCAGGGACCAGCCTGGCTGTGGGATGGAGCAGGAGAAAGCTGGTTCTGTAAGTAGTTCTCTTCCATGTGCAAGCTCCCTCTGTATTTTCAGACTGCTGGATCGTATCTTTTTTTTTTTTTTAAAGGGCAGTCTTTGTCTTTCCGATGGTCGAGTGTGTCTGTTTTAATTAGGAATCGGGGGGAGGTAGGGTCGGGGTGGTGGACACACGCCAGAGTAATGTGATGGTTACGTTCCCGTGTCTGAAGCTCGTCCAGGGCCCTTTGCCAGAGTTCCTTTATTAGCCGTCACTTTGGGCTACGACCCAGATGCCTGCTGGCCTTGCCCTTGACTGCCATAAAGACATCATCAATTTCCAGGAAATTAGCCTGCACAAGCCCACAGCCACCAGGGGCCCAGGCCTGTCCCATGCACGCAGGTCAAGAACCGTTTTCGTACACGAATTGGCCAAGACGTGCTGCAGTTGACTGAGGACAGAAGCCGCTGTTCGCCCCTGGAGCTCCTGAGCCCGGGAACAGGGGTGTCCGCGGACTCTAGTCAAAGTCCTAACAGCGTGTACACGTGAAGGATTCATTATTTGAGCTTAAGAACGCCTCGTTATTACCAGGCCCCTGCAAAAATCAATCAATAAAATGACTGTGAATTAAGCAGCTGACATGGAAAGAGATGAAGTTTGCCTAGTTTTGCGATTAATTTTATGCATTATTTACAGTGAGAGTTAAACGTATTGGTCTCAGCAACGCAGGACGTTTTGTTACACCAACAGTGAGATTTGCCTAAGAAAAAGGTAATAATTATCAGTTAGTGGAAATTACTGCTAATAAGGGTGGGGGAAGCGCGGGGCATTTCTGGTTAGGAAGCCTGACACTTGCCTGGCGTTGTGTAAATTGCCAGGATTTTAAAAATACATCTGCCTCGTATGATATTTAAAAAGGAAAAAACAAAAAACACGAACCTGCCAGGCCCATAATTACGAGACACATCCAAGACACCAGCCTTTCTGTTGTGCTTTTAATCATGTGGAAGAGGAGTCGCTGCTTAGAAGATTGTTGCTCTTTCCTGTGGGTAACAAGTAAAATGAAGGAGCAGCTCAATTATTCTGTTAATGAGGCAATTCCTTCCCTACTTGCATACATTCGATGTTTTAATTTTTTTTCTTTCCCATATCCTTTCTTCTACCATCAATCAATTATCCTTCCGGAGGGGAGGAGGGTGTGGGCTGAGGGCAAGCTCGAGCTGATCCTGCATAGTAATATGGAAGCAGAAACGAACCATTTTACAAAGGGGGAAACTGAGGCCCCCGAGGATTGCCTGGCGAGCCTGGCACAGAGCAAAGCGAAAGTCTAGTCTCCCCAGAACTGAGATTCACCCCAACTCTTGGGCCTGTTCGGTGTCTGGACGGAAGCAGGCTCTTTGGAGACTCCTGTTTCCCACGCACGTGTGGCTGTTGGCGGGTCCCCCCCACTTATTCATCAGGGAGAGCTTTTCAGTGCAGGAGGCAAGGAGTACACAGGGAACATTCCCGCCAGAGCGCAGCCAAGGCCTCTTTCATCGGCGAGAGCAGCCTTATCCCAGATGAATATAAGGGTTCCTTATGGCTTTTTTTTTATATAGTGGGTGATTTTTATTTTATTTTATTTTTTTGTTGATAGTATTATAGATATCTCCCATTGCCACCCACCCTTGACCCCCCTCCTCCCAGCTACCACCCCCTCCCCGTCTTCACTACCCTATGGCCCGTGTCCATGGGCTATGCATATCTATAATAATAAAAGTGTAATATGCTAATTAGACCAGACAGTCGAATGACCTACTGGACGAAGCCTGGGCTGCGAGGGCCCAGGCAAGACGTCTTGGCTGTGAGGGCCAAGCCCCTTGCACGAATTTCGTGCATTGGGCCTCTAGTAAGTATATACGCTCTTTGGTTTGGAAATACTGGCGATCTGTCAGGAGTTATCCTGGTGCCTCTGAGCAGCTGGAGAAAGAAGTCCAGGGCGCCTGGGTCAGGCCGCCAGCCAACGTTTGTGCATCTCAGCTCTGATGAGTGACAATTCAAGTCCTCGATGTCCCGCCTAAGGTAGGACCCAGGCCAAATGAGGCCATCTGCTCACACATCTCCTCCAACCTTGGTCTCAGTCACTTTTCCATTTCCTAGGTGTAATACCTGCCTACACGTACCACAAGCCCACGTTGGCTCAGAATTCATACACGTTCTCTATGATTCGTCATTGTTAATGGCACAGCCACCACCCTGCCACTCACCACATACACTCTGAGCAGCATTGTTGACAAGGACATGGCCCTATTGGTAACTCAGTTGCTGAATTCTCCCTCCTCAGCATCTCGGGACTTGAGCTTCTGGTCTCCAGACTCAACAATCTCCACGTGGTTCCTGCACACCTATGCACACCTATGCACACCTGTGCACACCTGTGCACACCTGTGCACACCTGTGGACATCTATGCACACCTGTGCACCCAGGGGATGCCTGCCCTGTCCTCACTGGCTGCCTGCCTTCCCGCTGTGCTCCTCCCACTGGGCCTTCTTGGGTGCTGCTGCCATAATGATCTACTTCTGAAGCCATATCACTGTTTGTCTTTCAATCGCACGAGTAAATAGTAGATATATCTTCATTGTAAAATTACTGAAGTTAAGTCCTAGCCAGTTTGGCTCAGTTGATAGAGTGTTGGCCTTCAAACTGAGGGGTCCCAGGTTCAATTCCAGTCAAGAGCATGTACCTCAGTTGCAGGCTCCATCCCGGGCCCTGGTCGATGTTTCTCTCTCTCTGTCTCTCCCCCTCCCTTTCACTCTCTCTAAATAAAAAAAAAATGGAAAATATATCATCCAGTGAGGATCAACAACAACAAGAAAAGATAGGTAATACCTGATAAGCATAGACTGCAGTAATGTATTAATGGAAAAATTGCTCCTTAGCTTTTCCTAAAGAATAACAAATAGCAAAAGTCATTACTTTCTCCTGCTGCCACTGCTAGAACCTAAAGATCCAGAAAATGTTGTTTTGATGTTTGTGCTTATCAAAGTCATCTCGAGCCTGTCCATGTCCAGACCCTGATGCTGTCCATGGAACGGACCATATCATTTATGTTGTGCTTCTTTCCTAGGCCAAAGCAAACCAATCTTCGGCTTTTGTCATCATTTCTAGGTTGATGACTCCCACCGAAGGCTAGAACCAAGCTTCCTCCTCTGAGTAGCAGACCCACATATCTAGCCATCTACTCATCACCCCCATGGGGAGCCCCGAAAGGTATATGAAACTCAGGGTGTCCAAGACCAACTTGTCAACCTTCACCCCTCCTCTGTCTCAATCAGTGGCATCACCATCCACAAGCGGCACCACTGGGCCACATGGGAGTCATAGGACTCCTCCCAAAAGGAGACTGGGCCTCTCATTTGAGCCATGGCCAAGGCAAGAGAGTTTTACCCTCTAAGCTCTCTGTATCTTTTCACATCCATCCATCTTCGCCATGACCACGTCGGTTCTAGATGCCATCGTCTCTCATCCAGACACACATGATTCCAAACCCAACCCATCCCCTCTCCAACCAGCACTGAAGCTTGTGTGATCTTTCAAAGAACAGATCTCGTTCTGTTTCTCCAAGAGTAAAACCTCCCAATACATTCACTCTATGGCTCTAGGGCAGTGACTGAAATCGCCAACACACTCCCACAGCTGGCACCATCCGGGGCGGTTGCTCTATTGCAATGGTCCAGGACCGACTATGTGATGTCTCTGACTTCTGCTGGTATGTGTACAGAGCTCTCGGCATGCCATTCTGCTCCCTCTGCATGAAAAGGAAGAACATCTGGCATATGAGGCAAAACAGGCAAAGCCAGTGTTCAGAGAACTATGTTGGGAGGTCCTGCAGGGGACACATGAGAGGGACTGCCTTGCCCTGGTTTCTGAATCGTCCTAAATGAATGAACAGAACCCTTTACAGCCTCTGCGGCAGCCTCCGGCCCCTGCGCATGGCAGGGCAGGAGCGTGTAATGGGGGTGCTTGCCCAAGACCATTCAGGTGGAGGCAGGGGGGCTCTGATGGGGGGGCAGCAACAAGAAACAGTCCCAGCAGTTACACCTGGATGTTCACCTCTTCTGAGCCCTGGGGGCACTTGGATACCTTCCAGAGGGGAGCACCTGGGCTCCCCCTCCCACCAGGTCTGGATGGCGGCCACACACCTTCGCTTCCTGCTGAAATGTTGGGCAGAACAGTCAAAGCTGCTGCGAGGGACCTGCAGAGCCAACGGGGGTGGGGGATGGGATGGGGGGAACAGTGAGGGCGGAGGGAGCAGGTTCTTCATGTCACTCACCTCCCTGAGCCCTGAGCCCTGAGCCCTGAGCCCAGGTCCTGCAGCTGCTCCTGCCTCTCCTTGAGACCGTTTTCTTCCCAGGCCCCTTGGGCCCGGAGTGATCCACGCCCAGGTCCCGGGAGGTGGGGTGGGATGGTTTACTTCAGGGAATGTTCAGGCAACAGAGCTTCCTGAATGCAGATGGAACAGAAGAAGGGCTGTTCTCTCCTGGGATTCAAGGACTTACCGGGTCCAAAGGCGTGATACTGGAAGAAGGTGGAAATGGGGATTGGCTTTATTTGGGGCACTTGTGTTTTTTATGAGGCATCAACTTCCGACCAAGCCAGGCTTGTTATCTATTCACTTTGCATTTCTTAAATGATTTTATTATTTAATATTTTATGGAATTTATTGGGTGACATTGGTTAATAAAATTATTCAGGTTTCCAGTGTACAATTCTATAACACATCATCTGTATATCGTATTGTGTGTTCACCACCCAATGGCAAGTCTCCTTCTGTCACCATTTATCCCCCCTTTATGGTCTCCTCCATCCCCCACCCCCTTTCCCTCCTGTAATCACCATGCTGTTGTCTGTATCTAGGAGGTGTTTTTTTTCTTAATGCCTTCACCCATTTTGCCCAACCCCTTAGGCCCCGCCCCTCTGACAGCTGTCAGTCTGTTCTCTATCAATGAGTCTGTTTCTATTTTGTTTGTTTATTTTGTTCATCAGGTTCCACGCAGCAGTAATTTGCTTTCTTGGCATTTTCTTTAGACTAAGTTCCATGGAGGCTGAGCGACTTAGGAAACCTAGCTCTGCTGTGTGCAGCTATGAAAACCAACAACACAATCATCAGTTCTGAAAGGTAATACTAATATTGACTCCTTCCCTCTCAGGGACCTTTACCATTTACCAACAACCCAACAATGCTCAGATGCAGGACGTAGGGTCAGAAGTCATCAGCGTTGCTCCAAGGGCTGCTCTGGGCTCTGGGCAAGGAATGACCTTGCTGTGGTCACATGCTCGAAATCCATCTGATAAGAAAATAACCTCCAGTGGTTTAATTAACAAATATTATTATGAACTTTTACATTGGGGCTGCCTTTCCTGTAAGCAGGGGTAGCCTGTTTGCATTTTGAAATGAATTAAATGTGTCTTCCTTTGAAGTGCACTTTTTTGGGATGGAGGGCCACAGCCAACATAATACTTCCTACATTCACTTCCTGTTCCTATTTATAGAAAGGGAGAGAAAGAGAGAATCATTGATCGGCTGCCTCCTGCACGCCCCTTACTGGGGATTGAGCCCGCAATCCCAGCATGTGCCCTGACTGGGAATTGAAGCATGTCCTCCTGGTTCATGGGTCAACGCTCAACTACTGAGCCACAGTGGCCAGACCCTGTCCTTTTATTTTTAAAATATTATCACTATTCTTTAAATAACAATAAAAACTTACTCTCCATTCTCTCAGCTCCATCTCCAGCCGCAGAGAGGCCGTGGGTCTCTGTCTACAATCGGTGCCTATTTCACTTTGTATAAGAATCACAGACATTGAGAGAAACAGCTAGTGGGTTGCTCAGAGCCCATCCCTGTGTCAGAAGGGTTGTGTCTCCGCTGGACCAAACGTCAAAGGAAGGCACAGTTCTGTGTGGAACGACCTAAGAACACCCGACCTTGCCAAAGATGGCCTTTCCCCTCGGGACACATTCACACTACCACCAGATTCCCGCTGCAGCTTCAGACACAATCTGTTTCCTTCCGCACTGCTCCGACGTGGCATCTCACGAAGCTGGAATGAAGATATACTGGGGTCTTGTTTCTCCTCGGCTGTGGGGTGGATTTATTTCTGTTGGGACACAGCCGCCAAGTAAAGCTGCTCTTTCTAATTCCTCCAGAGGCCCATCCTAGGTCCATTTTATTGCTGTTTTAGCTGAATGTTTTACTACTGTATCCATAGGTAATATTTCCAGTGTGGCCTCATTTTTGGAATGCACCCCCCAAAATCCCACAGGCATCCTTGTTTTAAGGAAAATAGATGTCTTATCAATGTGTTAATCAAACTGAAAATTCCAGGCCCTGAAAATGCCGCCCTGAAGGAATGTCCCCATCTCATTGCATTGCATTGGGATCTCCTAGTGTCACGAGGGGGTGGGGGAGTGATGGGCCAGGAGCAGGACTTCTTGAGAGCAGTGACAGGAGGGGCAATTTGGGCTCCAAAGCTACACTGAGAAGCAAGCTTTTTAAAAAATATACCTTTATTGATTTCAGAGAGAAAGGGAGAGAGGAAGAGAGATAGAAACATCAATGAGGAGAGCAAATCATTGATTGGCTGCCTCCTGCACACCCCACACTGGGGATGGAGCCCGCAACCCAGGCATGTGCCCTGACCAGGAATGGAACTTTGACCTCCTAGTTCATAGGTCAATGCTCAACCACTGAGCCACGCTGGCTGGGTGAGAAACAGGCTTTAAAGGGGACTTTATTCTGGTTTGTTATTTAGTCATTGTTTTTTTTGTGTGTGTGTTTTTAGCTGCATCTATCTGCTTTGCAGCACCTTGCCTTGCAAATTAAATCGGTTTCTTGATCAGCACCAACTCCATGGAGCACAGAAAGCTCATCCCTCAGCCCCTGCCTGCCAGCGCCAAGCACACGATTTCAAAGCCCCTGTCACTGTCAGGAGGGGAGCCCGGCTTCAGAGCCTCCTCGCTCTGTGTGTTTTCCCCACTAATGATGTTTAAGGCAAAGTGACACGACGCGCCCGGTCCCCAGCGTGAATGGGAAGTCGCTGGAATGAGAGTCCTTTCCAAAACAGGGTGCTGATGGCAGCTACAACCTATTCTTGGCCTAAGATATGGGCAAAAACAGGCACAAACAGCAGGCAGTTGGGTGTGTTGGAATAGGGGCGTTTCTACTTTTCAGCATGATCTCCTTTGTCTATTCACTCCAACTCCCCACCTTTGAGTTTCAACAGTGGTGCCCACGTCGTCATGCATCTGCTGTGAAGACTAGATGCAAGGATGTGAGTGAAACATCTGGGATAGCGCATGGCATGAGGTTAGAGTTAGGGGTAGGGTGGGACTAGCATGAAGGCAAGGCTGTCTTGTGCCCTGCATCCTCATGGGAAGGCAATGGATTCACAAGGCAGAGCAGGCATCCTGGCCCTCGAGTTCTTGGGAAGTGCATCATCATTTTGTTGCTCCTAGAGAGAGATGGTGATTCTCTGTTTCAGATTAAGTTAGAAAAAAAATTCCAGGGAAGACTTCTGATTGGCTTAACTTGGTCACATGTGTTAGAATACACTATGTGGAGAACTTCAATAGAATACTGTGGTCTGAAAAAGCATTTATCAGAAGAAGAGTCTTACTTTTAGTTGACAAACCAATAAATATCCATTTCAGTTCATTGTAGATGCCACAGAGATTTCAGGATCCTGCTCCCTGCCCAAACACCACCAGTAATTGTGTTCAAGCAGTCCTTCAAAGCAGATAAAGGCTTTTTATCTGGTTATCTTACTTCCTCCTTTTTCCTTAGAGCATACAGGCTGGGGTAAAAGTGGCTTTATAGTTGTTCCTATGGAAAATAATACAACAATTAATAAATGATACAAAAATAAACTCCGTGTTTCGCATACTCACAACTGTGTACCTACTTTTGCCCCTCCCTGTATTCTACAAATGAGTCAGGCTCCTTTCTGTGCATAACTTTCTGGATTACAAGGATAGCAAATCTCTCCATGCTTACCCTGCTTTTGGAGTTTCCAATGTGCTTTTGCATCTCTCTCTCTATGATGCGGGTGCCATAGGCATGAAACTGGGACATAGGTAAAATCCCTAACTCACAGTCTATTGACTTGCTTAAATCAAGATGTATCACAAAGTTTCTAAAGAGTGGAGTCAGAACTGTAACTCAGGCCATTGGCCTCACAATCAAATCATCTTTTAAAAGCCATTTCATCCACCCATGAAGCCGTTTTAACCTAGTTTAAAAAGGATGGCTTCGCTGCTGTTTAGGCAGAGTCTATACTCTAAAGAGGGACACTAGATTGCTGAGACCCTCTCCCCTCTGTGGTGGGCATGAGGACCTTCCACCCACAAGAGTCCCATGTAGGCCCCTCGAGTATGCCAGCAAAAGGCTGCCTCATGACTGCTCAACTGACTCTCATAAATGAATGTTCTTTCCTCAATTCAGAATCTAGACACTTCTGGGTGCTGAGAGAAGGTACCATCAGGCTGTCTTGCTCCTCTGGTCTTGTCAAAAGCCTGACCAAGATTTATGAAAGTTCCTTTAAGGGATGTTCCGTGTGTCCACCCTCTGCTATCTCTGACACAATGCAGTCATCCTCGTCTTGAGGCCTGCATTGCCGACCCACACATCCTAGTTCTTCCCAGAGCTTCCTGCCTTTGACAAGGTTTTGACTTTATGTCATCAGCTTCAAACTAATGCTTCTAAAAAATAATCATAAGTATTTAGAGTATGGGTGTTCAATAAATATTTTCTGAGCAGTTGCATATGTAATTGAATTTGCAAAACAATTTAAGAGTCTCTCACTGCCAAGGTGGTCCTCCCAGCTTTTCTCTGTAAGTCTGTTCTGGTTTGCTTTATATATTCTGAAAATATAATAGATGTTGAAGTTAACTTGAGAATACTTATGCCTTCTTGGTGCATTGACACCTGTTGTCAATATAGAGACTCACTCTACACATAATCTACTTGTCTTAAATTCTACTTATCTAATTTCAATATGGTTAGTATTTAACTACTATATCCTTGGCTACCTTTTTTCTGCCTTTCTATGTTGTCATGTGTTAAATATAACTTTGTGAACAACATATACTTGTGTTTTTTTTTAACCTAGTCTTACAGTTAACAACTATTGACTAACTGAATTTAGTCCATTTATATATTTTGTGATTGTTCACATCATTGGTCTTTTTCCTAGCATCTTAATTTATGCCTCTTATGTAATGTCTTAATAATGATGCTATTTCTATGATTCTTTATTCACTTTTCTAGAATTTTGGGATAAGATGGAGTGGGGGAATCAATTGTGCAATTTTGTTGTTAGTTTAATTTTGTTTTGTCTTTACTAATTTGGGATCTATACATATTACTTCTTTATTTTCAATAGTTATACTTAATTTTTTGTTCATGTGTGCTTAATAAGGTTAAAAGCCAATAAGCATTTTAAACCTTCTCTCCAATATCCTATCTAATATAAAAATAGAGGAACATGCAAATTAACTGGGATGCTGTAATGTCACGACCGATCTACAAGTGGTGGAGAGCTACAGGAGGGCGGGGCAGTGAGCTATGAGCTGGGGAAAGTTACCAGCGGCGGTGCGCTGGGTGACCAGCTGAGGCAAGCCGCAATGAGCTACTTGCACACGGATTCATGCACAGGGATATATATATATCTCATCTTTTTTTCCCTAAAGAATTTATCTGTTTGAAGAATATATTTTTAATATTCTTTTGGACAATTATGTTGGTCACAATCTTTGAAGTTTTGAGCTATCAAAAATATTTTTCTATTTTACATTGATTTTTAATGATAGTTTTACTGGACACACAATTCTTGGTTGGAAGTTACAATCTCTCCAAATTTAAAAGATGTCACTCCAGTCTTCTTGCTTCCATTCTTTTTATTGAGAAGTCTGTTGTCATCTGGTTAATCTCTTCTGATGCTTTTTAGAATCTTGTTTGAAGTTCTGCAGTTTTACAACAATATGTATAAGTGTGGAGTTCTTTGTTTAATATTGCTTGGTATACACTCTACTTTATGTGCTATATCTCTATATTCTAAAACTCTTTTTCATACTTTCTATTTTCCTGCCTCTTTTTCAAACATTGTGGGTATTTCTTCTGATTTACCTTTGTGATCCCCAATTTTCAGTCCACCTGTGTCTTATTCAATGTTTAATACACTCATTGGGTTTTGAAATTCTATATATTTAAGAAAAAGGACTGTATGGTTGTATTTTAAATCTCTGTGAACATGTTTTACTGGATTTTGGTATGTTATAATTTTGTTTTATTTCTTTAAATACTACACAATTTATTTACATCACATTGATTACTCTATGTGTATGTGTGTGTATAGGACCTGCATTGGACATAGGATCTCCAGAGAGGATTTTCATTTGCTTTTGCTGCAGGTCAGAGTACTCTACAGATCTGGTACTATTTGGCTCCTTGTATGATTCTGATCCAAAGTATATGTCGCAGAATGAGCTCCTCTGCAGTGCCAGAACCTAGACTTACTTTATTGTTTATTGCTCAAGATCCATGTTCTAGTTTCAGCTCAGTCATCTTTTCTGTATGCTTGTTCGTTTTCAATTCATAGATACGTCCTTATATCCTATGAAGCCCAAACAACTTTAAAATTATGTTTATTTATGTTTGTGTTATTAATCTCTAATTAACCCAAGATCTGTTTGTACTTCAGACAAGATAGCCTTCTGATCACTTTGCCTGCCATTCTACCAGAAGCCCATTCACTGGGGTTATGGTTGGGGATGTTGTCTACTCAATCATTTGGTGTCCCCATACTTCCAAATAATAATAATAAAAACCAGTACTAATAATAAGTACATACCGAAAATTGACAAGGCCAAACTCACCATTTATACATATTGCCCCCAGTCTTCTCAGCATGGCGAGCATGCTTTGGAGAGTAAAAGTGAATGTTCTTCGCTTGTCATAAGCCTATTGATGGTGTAGCCGGGAATGAAAGAAGGCTACACAGTATTCTGCATATTTAATCCTATACCATGAGATCTTTCAATTTAAAAAACATATAAAATGATATCAAATCTTTTATGAAAAATTACTTTTAGAATTCAAAACTAGAAAACATATTAACTTACCCTCAAGAGACCGGCCTGACCTCTCTTTATGAACAACTAACATTTCAAGACTGAGCATGCCTCCACCTCACCTGGGACACCAGGTGGCTCTGGGACAAGTTGGAAGGTCAACCTATTCAATGATGTTTGCATCCTTAGTCATATGCCCCCCCTCCAGTCATCACATTCTCGTTGTATGCATATCGCATTGTATGAGTTGGTATTGCCACCACTTAACAATGAATAAGTAATTAAAGAAATAAAATCTGAGTATTGTGGAAACATGAGTGCTTTAGAGAAAAGGCTTAAGCAACTCAGGTGTTTGCAGAGGATCTACAAGATTCTCACAGGTCAATTGTCCACACCGTGTCATATTGTGGCTTTATTCTTGGAGCGTGAATACTCTCCTAACATTACCAGGCAGCCACAGCAAAAAATTCATTACAGTGAATGCAATCTCATTGACATCAGAAGCCGAACAAAGTTATTTTCCCAATTTTTCTTCACTCAAAGCAAATCTTTCAGGGTCTATTGGGCCTGCACATTGCAGATGAGGCTCTGTGCTTTGCCAGCCTTGCCAAGGCTGCAGGATGGGTGTCAGGCAGGATTCTCCAGAGAAACAGAACCAATGACCATATATGTAGTGGCTCAAAACAGCACAAACATATCTTAACATCATGGTTGTCAAACGTCTACTAGGTGTCTTACTGCAGGAAAATCAGGGTGTTGGCAGGGTGGCCTTCCATCTGGGGACTTGAGGGGAGACCCTGCTCCCTCGTCCTTTCCTGCTGCCCACATTCCTCGCCTCATGGCCTTCCCTCCACCTTCAAAGCCAGCACTGCAACATCTTCCAATCTCTTTCCTCTGATCTGACCCTCCTGGCCTCCCGTGTATAAGAGGTCTGTGGTGTGATTACAGTGGACTCATCAGGATAATTCAGGAGAATCTCCCCAACTCAAGATCCTTACTTTCATCCTGCCTGCAAAGTCCCTTTGCCCCATAATGTAACATATTCCCACAGGTCATGGGGATAAGGACATAGATGTTTCTGGGGTTCGTTTTCTACTGACCACACCCTGTAAGGACCAAATAAATGAGGTTCACGTGGGGATGTCTCCAGACAGGGCTGACCTGGACTCCACTGCAGAGAGGTGGCAGGTGGGGGTGAGTCCATCATCACCCTCGTGGGCAATCCAAGCAGCCCTTCCACCCCGCGGCTGAGAAAACGGAGCCCAGAAAGGAGGAGTCTCCTCCAAGGATGCAGAGAGCAGGTGTGGAGTGACTCCCTTCCTATTAACACAGACAGGATAGAGCAGCCAGGGCCTTCCTCCTCATGCAGGAGCCAAAGGCACCTGCAGCCCTACCTCAGATCCTCCTGGTCGGATGTTTCTGAGCCTCAAGGCTCCATTGCACAGTGCCCTGTGTCTGTGTCTATTGGTGATTAATCTTCACACTTGCCATGCTTTTTAAGTGGCCTGGCTTTTATTTGTTTGCTTCCTAAACTGCCTGTGTCCTTTCAGAAATTGCCTGGTTCAATAGTAGGTATTGGGTGGAAGGATGGATAGACAAATGGATGGTAGATGGAAGGAGAGCCGGATGCTGTTAAATGTGCTGCTAAACATTTGATGCATCGTATCTCTTGCAAACATTCTGTCTCTGCAAGGGAAGTACCATCATTCCTCCTACATTCCAAGTGAGGAGCGGAGAATCCAGGGATCGGAGGACACGGCCCAGGCCACAGGCAAGTGCGGAGCTGAGATTAGAAGCCAGGCCATCTACTCCAGAGCCATGAGGACCTGTAAAGAGCTGGGGTTCCTGGATGCAGAGCCAGCTTTCCGCAGTGGATGGGTGTGCGCTGTTACTTGTGAGAAGGAGCATGGTGGAAGCTCCCACGCTCCCGCCTGCTCTGCTTTCTGCATGGACTCTTCCTTTCCATGGAGCCCAGGTCAGCAGCGCTGAGCAGCCTGGGAAGTTGGCCGGGGCAGGTGCTTCTAAACGGGGAAGATAGACACTGGAAGCCAGCACCTCCCTTCTTAGTTGGCAAACTGGGCTCCCCTAGGCACCTCTCACTTGGCTTTTTTTCTGCGTAAAGTACCTGCTCCCCAAGGACTAGCATTTGGGAGACGCCCCGTACTTCCCCACAGCGTAGCAGGTGTTTGCTAACGACTGGCTGTTATTATTACTTTGCAAACCATCTACCTGATGGCATTTAATCATCCTCTTCACATTTCTCTTAGGTGGATCTTCTCTCTTCTTGGAGCCTCCAAACACCTCTGGGGCTTTGAGCACGCAATGCTCCACGCTGTCGGCTCAGCCCTCTCCTGAGAAACGGCCACTCTGTCACGCGTGGGCCACGCTCCCACTTCTGCTACAGTTCCAGAAGCAGAGCCTGCATTCCCGCTGCCCAGCGAGCTTACATGGGGACGTCACTGGGGACGTAGGCAGATGGGCACATGCTCCCTGGACTCTGCCCCTCCCCCTCCCCAGACCCTCGGATGGGACAAGGTGCACCTGGCCCACCCCTGGGGCCTGCCAGCCCTCCCTGCCATGGGAAGTGCTGTCAGCTCTTTCCAGATAGTTCTTTCTCCTGGAGGTCTTTGCCCAAATGCCCCCTCTCACTGAAGTCCCCATCGCTGCCTGACACGACCTACCCACGACCTTGTTGTTCTTCAAGGCACTCTCCCCATCCAGCTTGCTTAGCCCACTTCCTTTGTGATCTGATGGGTGTCTACAAGGGCATTAAAGGGGACAGTCCCGGTACCTACACTGTGGCCGTCCCGGGAGAGGTGCTAAAGTCATGCTCCCTAAACGAAGATGTTTTGCCAGCAAGTGTTGCCAAGGAGGCCACCCCGCAGGGGGTTTTGTCACTAACACCCTGATGAACTCAGACGGAGTCATTTGGTAGCAACTGCCCTTGGCCACAGCGATCACCTGCACGGACATGAGCTTGCTTAGCCCTTCGCATTGAATGCAAAGCACTTTGCAGCGAGTGTTGCGGCCTTTGTGGGGCAGGCGGTTTGCTTCACATGGTCATCTGAGGATATGGTAGAGTCTGGCTTCTCTCCTACGCCAAAAAGGCTCCCGAGTCTGCATTGAACCCATGGAAAGAGGAAGTCTCCCCCTTCTTAAACAGCAGGATCTGATGCTGCTCTTGCAATAAATAGGCATTGCCAGGCCCTGGCTGGGGTGGCAGGTGCCAGAGGCCTGAGGGAAGGCCCAGGAAAGCGTATTTTCACATGCGTTTGCCCATGGCCTCGTGCCTATGGCCTGTGAGCGATGGTTTGAGAAACCCAGGCACCACCTGCTCATGGTCTCTTCAAAGAGGTGAAGTGCATGCAACCTGGCCTCCTTCGAGGCTCCCTTTGTGGTATTCCAGGTGCGGAGAGAGAGAAGAGGGAGGGGGGCAGAGTAAACAGAAGGCGGTACTGATTGGGGGGATTGTATTATTCCCTTCCTCCCCCTCCCCAGATATTTATAGCTCCGATGATGCCCCAAAGAGCCCTGCCTCGCAACTCCTAGCACGCCGAGCTGGGAGTCAGACCGCAATTTACTTTTCTAAAGACGCCTCAATTACAGCCGAGGAGAAGCCAGGCTACATTTTTAAAGCTCGGGAGCAGCAGCTTTTAAATTTATTCAGACTAATGAGCGCGTGTGAATCCGGGGACTGCGAAGGCGCAGGAGTCGGCCGCGGCTCCGGGAGAAACACAACAAGAGTGTCACTGGCGGGGAACAAAGTGAATGGGTGATATGAGTGACAGTAAAGATTTCTTTTAACATCACTAACAGGCGGCTGCGGTGACAGGTAGGAGGAGGGCGCAGGCCTCTGCAGCACTGGGAGAATCTGTGTACTATCAAGAAGGGGCGCACTGACTTGATACCAACTTAATAAGTTCAGCGGAGAATGCGAGGGGGGGATGGAGGGCGGCTCTGCTGGGGACCGGGCAGGCACCCTGCTTCCTGGAGGCCGGGGACACTGATCGCAGGGCCCAGGGGTGGTGACTGCGCTTCACTGGAGGTCTCCTCCCCTGACGCTTGCACATTTCGCAGGAATCAGGCACAAGGCTTTCGCCTCTTTCTGCAGATCTCCGAAATGAACGTCCGTCCTCTGGGGACAGCTCCCACTTAGACTTGTCTCAAGGGGAATGGGATCCTAAATTCAAACCCATCTGCGCACACCTGGATTTCCAGGGCGTCGCTCCCCAGTGAAATCTGCAGGTTTCGGAAGTTGGAAGGAAGCCTTCAGCCCAGCTCGGGGAGGAAGCAGTGGGAAGCAACACTAGGAACCTGAACAAGTGTGGCTTTGTGACCCACAGTTGTGCTTCCTGGGGTGCTGGTGGTGTCTGAACGGAGAACCAATACCAATGTGGCTCATGTCTTCTCACTTTGGTTTCTTCCTGCCAGAGGCGGGCCCCATCTTGCACTTTCGAGCTTTTCATGTCCACGTGGGCACAGGGCCCACTGAGTTGAGGGCACCTGTGCTCACCTCTCCACCCTTTTCTCTCCCTTCTACCATATACCTCCTAAGTGTCAGGTTAATTCCAGTCACCATTTGTCACAGGCTAATATTCACAGGTCCAAGCTCTAGCTTCCAATATGACGTATTTGGAGATAAAAACCTTAAAGAGGTCATGAAGTTAGATGAGGTCATAAGGGTGGAGCCCTGAAATGATAGGACTGGTGTCCTCACAAGGAGATGAAAAGACAGGAGAGTCCCCTCTCTGAACGAGCTTATAGGAAAGGCCAATTAGGACAGAGCTAGAAGGTGGTGGTCTGCAAACCAGAAAAAGAGCCCTCACTAGAAACCACCCTGCTGACACCCTGATCTTGGACTTCCAGCCTCTGGAACTGTAAAAAAAATAATTGTTCTGTCTGGGTGGTATTTTGTTACAGCAGCTCAAGATGGCGAATACATTATCCTCAGAAAGAGCCCTGCCTTAGCTAGAGAAAGGGCTGAGTCAAACTCTTGTGTCTGCTGTTCTCCCTCTCTGGAATCCCATCCTTATGTCACCCACTTGATGACCAAAGGGTCCTCAGCTCAGTTAGCTGGGAGTTCCTCCAGGATTTCCCTAGATTGAAAAGGATTCTCTGCTCAGTGCTTAATTAGCATTTTGTGACCCTTCCCTTACAACATTGAGCACGCTGCCTTAAAGAGATGATGGCTGCACCTGATGTGCCTCCCAACTTATTTCTAAATACCCACAGGCCACAGACGTGGGTTTACATCTCGTTTTTTTTTCAGAACCTACCTTATCATCGCTCTTGAATTTCCTGCTCATAGAGCGATTGGTTGATGGAAAGATGAAATAAATAGAAATAAACAAATGACTGAATGGACACATGGATGGATGGCTAAATGGGTGTCTGGATGGATGGATGGATGGATGGATGGATAAATGGACGGATGAATGGATGGATATATGTAATCCTATTACCTTTCCTAGTCTACAGGTTCTCACAGTGTGAAGACAGAGAAAGGGCTGAGGGTGAAGCATCAGAGTATACTTTTGCAACGCACACCGTTCTTTTTATCATACCTTTGTAATTACCATTTCCTTATTTGTGCCCTTGTTGCCCATGTTGCCCATGTCACTGATTGCTGAATCTGTTCAATATTGGCTAGATTTTCCTAAATCTTTGCCAATGAACTGGCTGAACCCTCACATTATTTTGGTACATTGTCACATCCTCTCTCTGGGCTGATTTCATTTCACAATGGACTCTGCAGAATAATGTGGTAGAATAATAATTGTGGACCAGGCATCTTGACAAACTACCCTCTCATTTAACCCTCACAAATTATTTCCTGAGAGTTGATATTCAGAACCACCCTTTTTCCTTAAAACCAGTAGGCTTGGCCAGTTGAAGGCAAAGACAAGATTCAAACTGCATCTTTGCAGCCCCAGTCCGAAATCCCTGCTGCCCAGTGCCCTCTTGAAAAATGGACACCCAGTACCTACATTTTCTGCAGGAAAAATTAGGCCAGGATGTATATTTTTTGCTTTGCAATAATTTTACTGAGGAAATGTCCTACTTGCTGAAAGCTGACCTCTTGGACAAACAGCCTGCCATAAAAACGTGCTATTTGCTACGAGTGTGTGGGGAGTTTTAAATCATCAAACTCAAGTACCCCAGGCTCTGACAGTAAAATTTTCTTTCAAGGAAGGACTCAGCTTCACAACATAATAAATTATATATGACTGGGGCATATAAAACATTTAAAGATATACAGAATATCTCCGCATTGGTGTGCAGCGGAGGACTTCAGCTCTTGAAGTACTTTTTCTGTGTCAATCCTGCCTACCTATTCATAAGAAGAAAAGACACCCTCCTTGCCATCTCCCCTCCCCTGAAATGAGAAGAAACAAAAGTTGCCTATCTCCCACATACTAAAGTTTCAATTTTATGTTTTATTTTTTTTCTTTTTGTTCCAAGTATGTGTTGGGATGAAACAATGCCACAGTGGATACCGAGTAGTTAGAAAGACTGTAAGCAGAGCCTTTGGTGACTTCTAAAGCCAGAATAATTAATCATAAACAACAGAGCCACACACACCAGACAGACTTGAGGGAGCTATCCAAGACATGTCAAGATGTAGTTGGGAGACTTGGGGGGATATCAAATATTTATTTATTATACAATAAAAGCTACAATTACTGGAACCACCTTTTTAAGGGTGCTGAGTTTAGAGAGATGTATAATAAAGTGATGGAAGCAAGGCTGTCCTATGTACAATGTGACAAACACAGTCCTGGCACATACTAGATGCTTAATACATCATACTTTTTTACCTTTCTGGACTGAAAAATGATTGCAACATAGTGCTAACACACAGTGTGTATTAGTCAGCAATTACTTCATTAATGCTGTATAACAAACAACCCCAAAATTCAGTAGCTTGCTACCACAAACATGTTCTCACTTAGGTCCACAGGTCATCTGCATTAGGATGAACTAGTCTGGCCTTGGCTTAGCAACTGTGATTCAGGACGCTGGTCAGTTGGACTTGCATCTAGACAGAGAGCTAGAAAAATGTATGTGTCCTGTGTTCCCCCTTCCTCTTTGCACTGGAGCTAATTAGGGCTCTGTTCATGGCCAATGGCAAGAATCCATGAGCGTCTACACAAACAGGCAATGTCTCTTGAAGTCTTGGCTTGGAAGTGGCTCAACTCTCCTTCCACCAAATCCCAATGACCCAACCAAGTCACATGGCCAACCCTCTACCAATTACACAACAGGGAAGTGAAATATCACTTCAGGAGGTGGTTTTGGAAAATCACAGAGACAAAGGCATGACTATATAATTCAAGTATAGGGAGCTCATGAAGAATTGCAGAGAATAATTTTATCTTCCTACCCTGGGTTTTACCTCTGTCCCTGGTCTTCACTTGCTGTGAAACAGTGCGTAAATACATCACTTCTCTCTTCCACTCCAGTGACAAAGTGTGATCACAGATCAACAACGTCAGCCTCGCTTTGGCATTTGTTCGACATGCAAACTTTCATGCCCCACCCAGCCCTACTGAATCAGAAACTGAGCTTCAGGTAGTGACAGTAACTTGCCTAAGTGCACACAGAGCAGTAAGTGATGGTCCGACCCCCAAACCCCTTCAATTCACCCCATCTTCCTGCCAACCAAGAAGAATAGAGGGAGCGGGAACAAGCAAGTGGAATTTGTTAGACAAGCTTTCTTTAAGTGAAAATGAGAGTGAAAAGCACTTCACAGGTATGCAGACAGATCCATTCATGCGCCTGTCGCCTCCTGCCAAGCCACATTCCAGCGGAGGTATTTAGTTTGTCTCTGTTTGTGCAGAAACTTGATCCAAACCCTCAGGTCACTTCACTGTGATTTAGTTTATTTTTGTTTTCTGAAATCCCATCAGTTTCACAGTGACTTCCTGGCCTGCCCAACCCTGGAAGGGAGATGGGCGGGCTCCCAGCGGGTACAGCCCCTTGTCCTCTAGAGAGCATGAGAGCCTCAGGGGTGTCACACACCAAAGCACGAAGGGTGATCACATGGGAGCCCGTGGCTGTGGTGGGGCCGGGCTCACAGTGCCAGGGCCACCTGGAGGGACCTGGAACGAGGGCCAGGAGGGTGGTTCTGAGCCAAACCCTGACCCTCGTGAGCTATGTGACCTTATAATAACTGTTATTATATTATGTCATATTATAATATATCAAATCATAGTATATCAATGTTATCATGTGTTAATATAAAACAATATAAAATTAATACAATGACATAACATTATATCATATATGTTATTATATATGCAAATATGTTATAATAATATGTTAGTTTTATACAATATAATTATATCATCTTATATTATAATATCTTATAATAATATGATATAAATATATTATTTTGTTATAGTATGCTATATTATAATTACATGAATAGTTATATATTATGCAATTTAAATATATTAGCACATTACATATATAATACATTATAACAGTATCATTTAATTATACATAATAAATGTAATATATAGTGACATGTATGTTATATAATATCATTATATTATATCATATTATATTATATTAATTACATGAATTATATTACATTACATTATATTGTTATTGCTATGATTTCCATGCACAGGGTTTGTGCTAGAGCAGAAATCCCCACCCACGTTTCTCTGGCCCCAGAATCCGTGAGCACTAATTTTACCAATATCAGCTTCTGTAGACTTAGGGGCTGCAGAGAAGATGTGCATCAGAGGCTGCTGCTGCTGTGTGAGGCAGAGTAGGAAGGTCAAAGACACTGTGAGCTCTGGGGTCAGGCGAACCCACTGGAATCTCGGCTCTGCCACTGACCCTGGGCCAGGCCCTCCCGAGCCTCATCTCTCCGAGGTCGTCATTTTAACAGGTGAGTCAGGGCAGTGACCGCTGGTGTCCATGCGCCAAGCAGACCCCTGGCACATCCTTGGCACCAGCAGACGTGAGCCTGTCTTAGGGGCAGTGCGGGGTGTGGGGTCAGGCCTGGTTGGATGGGGACCTGTCTGCATCTGGGGACCCTCAGGCAGGTCTCATAACTGTTTGAGATGCTCCTCATAACTGTTTGAGATGCTCCTCATCACTGTGGGGCATGTATGGTTCTAAGAACGACTTAAAAACTAAAGGTAAAAACTACACCCTCATCTATGTGTATTCTGGAGCTCAGAAACCTGAGCTTGGAGGCTCTCTGAGGTGTGCGCCCCACCACACCTGGTAAGGGCCGCTGGTACTGTCAGAAACCAGCCCTGGGTCTTGGGTCAGGTGTCTTTTCCTTCCGCATTTATTCTCATTCGGATCCACCAGCTAGAACTCACTAGCCTTCCTCACACCAACACCGATCCTGGCAAATGTCTGCTGGGAATCCCTGCGCCAGGTGCATGCATTAGTGTTGGCATTAGTGTTGGAAGCTTAGTCGCCTGCAGTGGAGGTGACTTGAGGGGTGGGGAGCTCCTGGCTGGAAATTCGGTGGAATTAAGGCGAGAAAAGATAGCATCTCAGAGCGCCCTTTCTCTGGCTCCTCAGATACAGGGGTGCGTGGGCCTCGGGAAGAGCAGTGTTTCACACTCCGAGTCTCGGACGGGTATTCATCACCTGATCCGCTCCCGGCCTGTGGAATGGGAACGGGAGTCCTACAGGCACAGGGAGGGGGGCGCAATGCCGCTGTCTCGGGGTCTCGGACTCATCGAAGATGACGTGGGGAAGCTGTTTGGATGCTTTATTGCGCGTGGAAAGGCCATAAAACCCGGGCTGAGCCACTGGAGGAAAGTGCGGTCAGAGACCAGGGCAAGCGTGAAGGGGATGGCGCTGCAATTAAACTTGAAAACCTCTCTTTATAGATGTTAATAATCGTGCTCAGACCCACAGAAGGGACACGTGGCCGCGCTGCATCGGGATCCCGTAGCCATGGACACTCAGCCCTGGCAAATGGGTGCTTGCTGTCCCTATGAAACCATCTTGTGCCCATTTAAACACCACCTCAGTGGCAGGCCTGCACTCCTTGACTCTTCACAAATGCTCACTAAGTGCCCCCTATCGCATTGGGATCCCGCAGCCATGGACACTCAGCCCTGGCAAATAGGGTGCTTGCTGTCCCTTCCGCTATGAAACCATCTTGTGCCCATTTAAACACCACCTCAGTGGCAGGCCGGCACTCCTTGACTCTCCACAAGTGCCCCCTCTCTGCCACGCTCTGTCCCAGGGCCTGGAGACATAACAGGGAGAAAGGCTGGTCCCTGCTGTGCAGGAGCTGCCGCCTGTGGGACAAGGACTCCTGACCATGGTGAGGGGGTCACAGAGCAGGGTCCCAACCTGGGCATGTTCACTGTGGATGGCTAATCTGCCACAGGTAACCCACTCCATGCACACCTGTTCCTGGTGGTCGTTAGCAGGCGTGTACACACTCATGAAGGAACATTTCCAAAGTTTGGAAATACAATAATTTAACAAATCCAGAAAGTAAATGCCCAGAAACAACAGCTGACCTTGCATTACAGTTTCTTCTGACCTCTGACCTCTGCATGTATATTTGACGTTGTTGGTGTTTCTTGCTACTTAGGCTTACTGTAAGCATTTTAGAGGTTATTTTAAATGCTCGGTAACACTAGTTTTATGATTTTGTCACAGTCTGTCATGATTGGGATGTTGGATACTGGAATGAGGTGGGGGGAACTTTGGGAAAACTCCAATGTCAGGGTACCCAACCTCCCACCACCAATTCATTCAGCCCCTGGTACTTTTACAGTTCTTGTGAGACCCTGATGTGCCCCGGGGTTGAGACCCCACAGACACCTTAATAGTTTTTCTCTTATTGTCAGAAAAAGGAATTATTCCCAAGGTGGTTGTTTTAATGACCTCGCAATGGTAATGTTCGTCTGGCTGTGTAGGGTGCCAGCATTCTGCGTCAGAAGAACATCCGAGAGGATAAAGATTAGAGTAAAAGTTCAAACCCAGATCACAATGGTAATGTTCGTCTGGATGTGTAGGGTGCCAGCATTCTGCGTCAGCAGAACATCCCATCCAAGAGGATAAAGATTAGAGTAAAAGTTCAAACCCAGATCATCACTTTAGGATCATATCCACGTGGTAGACAAAGAAATTGCAAATGGGGAGCTAAAGCAAGCTTTTCTTCCAAGTTTCTATGGCAAGATCTGACCCCAAACAAGTCATCCTATTTTGAATTAATCAGCATCCCCCCCAAAAAAAAACAAACCCCAAGCAAACAAAGTTGACCTGTTAAAAATGTAAATTCCCCGGAGTCTGACCCCACAGTTCCAAAAGTCCCAGGAAGCTGTATTTTTCCTACCTGACCCTGGGGATGCCAACGCAGGAGGTCATGGGCACCTGCCCAGGCTGCCCGGCCCTCCCAGTGGGTTCGGACATGAGGTCACCCGGGAAGGGGCTGCTCAGATCTTCTGAGATAGAACTTCCTCCCCGAGGTGTGTAGTTAGCTGACAGCCTGCAGGTGCCACACCTCGGGGCCGGGATCCTGTGTGGTGCCCACACTCCTGCCATCACTCTCTTGGCGGCCCCCAGCTGGTGTTCAGAGGTTCCATTGGGGGCACGAGGACCAGGCCATTTCTGCCGCCGAGAGTCCCTCTACCAGGGAGTCCGCTCTGGGGTCCCCTAGCCCTGGCAGGACTTTCCCAGAGCGGACCTGCCTGTGGCCTGAGGCCACCACCCCCCGCCCCCCGCTGCTTCCCTGACTCAGTTTTCACAGGCGTCCAACCCACATCTCTAAAGACCCCTCCTGCTCCTGCTCCTCTTTATTATTCTCAGACGTGTCCCTCCATGAATGTTGTATGGCTCAGAGGTCGTTTCAGTGTCTGCTTCTGGAGGGTTCTCAGCCTAACACAAGGTGCTACCCAGGGAAGGGCAACCAAGAGACCCCACGCCGGTGGAGGGCTGGAGCCCATGCCCCCCAGGTCCCCGCCCTGGGGAGCCACTCGGGTGCCTTGCTTACCAGGTCTATGTTTAGTGACACCCCTTTGGTGGCTTGAAATGAGCCACGGTAGAAGTATTTGCACCACAGAAATCAGCCAATGGGACAGATCATCACCCTTCCTGCTGAGACCAGGGGCCATGAATTTTCTAGAACAGCACCAGGTGCCATGCATGGCAGCTGGGGTTCTGGTCCACAAATGAAATGGAATGTCCCTTCTTTTTTTCTTTTTTCTTTTTCTTTTTTTTTAAATTCTCACCCAAAGATATTTTTATGGAGAGTGGAAGAGAGAGGGAAAGACAGGTAGAAATAGCGATGTGAGAGAAACACATCGACTGGTTGCCTTCTGTACACATCCTGACCAGGGCCCAGGCCGGCATGAAGCCTGCAACTGAGGTACCTGCCCTTGACCAGAATCGAACCCGGGACGTTTTGGTCTGCAGACTGATGCTCTGTCCACTGAGACAAACTGGCTAGGGCAGAAATGTCCCTTCTTTAAGGCAATGGCAACGTACAGAGGCTGCATCCATCCCCTTGGTGTTAATCTCCCATCAACCCGCCTCCTGCTGTAGGATAAACCCCTGTTGCTTTGATCCCCAAAGTTCATCATGTGAGCACTTGTCTCCACCTGCTCGCTGGTGTGTTTTGTCTGTTCAGAGGCTGCTGTCATCCCCGCATGCACAGGATTCTCTAGTAGCTGACAGCATTCTATAATTTTGTAATCAATAAGAAATTTTACCGGCAAGAAGGCAATTACAATAAGTCAAATTCAGAATGTTATGCTCCAGAAGTAATCCCCACCCGATGTTATTATTATTTTTTTCAATGTGAGCATCTCTGAAAGCTCAGAGCGGCCATTTGTATTCAGGATGGGCAGGGCACACGGTTTAGTTACATCTTAGCGAGAGATGAAACAACCAGCACCCAGAGGGGGGAGGCTGGCCAGAAGAAATGAAGAATGAGAGGCACGCACAGGGATTGTGTTCTAGAAGGAGGATTCCCTCTCCACACAGGGAGGAGGAGAGAAATGTCCTCAGGGCTGTTGACGTTAATGCAGTACATGTTAGAGGATTTTAACTGTGTTTCATTAGTAAATGTAAGAATTCCATTTTCTAAACTGCAAAGCCAGTTTAGTAATAGCAGATGTCATTTGTGGAATTGGTTACATTATATGGGTGTGTGTGCATGTGTGTGTGATGTGTCTACATGTGTGTTTGTGTATGTGCCCATGCATGTGTGTGTGCCTATATGTGTTTGTGTGTATGTCATGTATATGGCATGTGTATCTGTGTGTGCATCTAGTAAGTGTTTAATAAAAGGGAGTGTATTTCCTGCCTTCTCTTAGTTACAAGAGTGTGTGGGAATAAGGTACCCACATTTCCTCGCTGAATGTATTCATTATTAAAGAAGAGAGATTGCTGCTGGAGTTTCTGTAAGTGGACACTAAGGCATTAAAAGCAGAAAATAAATAAACCAGGCAGACAAAAGACAAGGGATAATTCATCCTGGAACTCTCTCTATTAGACCTGGCAACCTTGGAGCATGGCCATGCAGGAGCCAGAGCGGAGTGGTGGGCTGTTTGGAATGTGGGTGAGCAGTTGCCCTGGGAGATACAGGAAGACATGGTGTGTCTGGGATGCATACTCATATGTGTGAGTATGACATCACAGACAAAAATATCTATACTAACAAAAGTGTAATATACTAATTAGACCAGACATCCTTCCGGACAAAGCCACGGTGGCAGGGGCCAAGGCAGAGGCGGTTAGGGGCGATCAGACCGGCAGGGGGAGGGGCATCAGGCCGGCAGGGGAGCAGTTAGGGGGAGATCATGCCAGCAGGGGAGCAGTTAGGGGGCGATCAGGCTGGCAAGGGAGTGGTTAGGGGCATCAGGCTAACAGGCAGAGTGGTTAGGGGTGATCAGGCAGGCAGGTGAGCAGTTAGGAGCCAGCGGTCCCAGATTGTGAGTGAGATGTTCGACTGCTGGTTTAGGAGGGATGTCCCGAATTGGAGAGGGTGCAGGCTGGGCTAAGGGTCCCCCTCTGTGAACGAATTTCGTGCACCAGGCGTCTAGTTTTTGATAAACAATAAAGATTTTCCAAAGAAGCTTTCTAAGTTTGTGCCTCCAAATCCATACTGAGCTGGGCACAGACCTGAGAGGAGATGCAAGTGTCCCAGGCTTTCTGGTTCAGTTCCTTCCATCAAAGTCATGTAAGGACAGGGGAGTGGGGATGGAGGCTGCATGACAGGTTGCCTTGGGCTTATTTGTCATCATGTATGTGATCTTCTATAGGATTGGAACACAAGTCCGTGGATGGATGCCACAATTGTCAGAGTGCTGTGGCTGCTGCTATGGGCAAATAGTCCAGGTAAGGCATCCGGATCTTAAGGAAAGGGAAGTGATCCTCGAGTGTCACAGGTGAACTTGCCACAGGCAGCTGTTCTCTATGCAGGGAACACCTTTACTTTTGTCCCCTCTTCCAGCAGAGATAGTATTAGACCCGGAGCTGTATTCCTACCCTGGTAGGGAATAAACCACACACACACACACACACACACACACACACACACACACGCACACTCACACCAGCAAGATCAGGGCTCTATCGTTCCACAGTAACAGCTCCCTGCTAGAAGCTAGCCCATGCCTTGGAGCTCCAGTTCCATAGTGAGGACTTGGACCCAGTGGTCATCTCTCCTGAGCCTCAGGTTCTTATCTGCTTAATGTGTGGTGAGAACTGGGCCTGGCAATGCTTACCAAGCCCCAGGAGAGTGCCTGGTGTCCCTTGGTTATTCAGTGGATGCTGTGACTCTTTTTATGAATAACACTAGAGGCCTGGTGCACAAATTTATGCACTGGTGGGGTCCTGCTGGCCTGCCCTGATTGGGGCTGATCAGGCTGGGCCGGCTTGGGGGAAGGGCTGTGGGCAGTTGGTGGGTTGGCCCCACTCCCAATTGGGGTTGGGGGGTCAGCCAGGGGGCGGGGCTGTGGGTGGTTGACTGGCTGGCTCCACCCCTAATCTGCTGGCCAACTGCCCACGGCCCCTCCCCCCAGCTGGCCCTGCCCCCTGGTCCAACTCCTGGTTGAACTCCCGGTCAAGGGGACAATTTACATATTAGCCTTTTATTATATAGGATGCTCCCTGGACCAGGCAGAGATGAACCATCTGGTGGGACATTTACCATCAATTAGATGTACATGGCACCGTCACCTCTCCACTGGGCAGCCAGCTGCAAAGTTGCAGACTTGACTTAGCCTGTGGATTCCAATAGCATTGCATCCTGCATCCTATCACCTTTCCCCAAATGAGAATGCGATGGGGCAGGAGGTGAGAACAGAGCACCTGTCTGCCTCACCCAGTCCCCCAGCTCAGCAGGGCCCGGGAATTTCCTTTCCCAGGGCCTGACAGAGGCCGTGGCCATGACCTGGCACTAGGGCCGCAGGGCCTTGAGTGATGAACTTTGCAGGGAGCCACCAGCATTCACTTCCAGCTCTGCGGGAGCCCCCTGTGCTGCCTTTGAGAAGCTGCTGGACCTGAGAAAGCGGGAGATGTGTCCATTCCTGTGGGGGCTGCCGGGAGAGTATGGCATTAGAATGGAGCAGGTCGGGGCAGGCACCCCGGGTGTGGAGCATGCCTCCGGACCTATTCATCTCAGGAGGACAGCACTGGCTGGTTCCACAAGGCAGTCAGGGCCCTGCCAAGCAAGGTAGGAGGGTTGCCTTCACTTACCTTGAGTGGGTGGTGTGATCAAGGTGTTAGAAAGGGGTTAACACCTGTGGAGATGGGAGAGGCAGCACCAGTCACTCTGCACCCCCTCCCACCACATAGGAAAGGACCCCCGTGTTCAGACTGCAGAGACAGAGAGAAGCATGCATCCTGCAGGCGAGGCGGGCGCCGCTCAGCCCGGCACGGGGAGCATCAAGCCATCCTGCTTTCTGCAGGGCAATTTGGCATCCCGCTTCAAAACCTTTAAACATGCGGGTGCCCTCAGACCCCGCAGACCCGCATCTGGAAAATGATCCCAAGGAAACGACATAAATTGCAGAGTGTTCGGCTGCAGGGTGCCAGGCCTGGGGCCGGGTGCGAGGTTTTATGTGTTGGTAACCTTGGTGGGTTGGGTACCTGAAAGTAAAAACCAAATCCACAGCTATCACAACAACACGAGAGGCACCACAAAAATGTTCTCTCTTTTCAAAGCTGCAGGCAACTCTCCTCCCTGGGAGCTGGGGTGGGGGTTGGCCTCTGGTGGAGGCGGATCTGCGGCCTGGAAGTACTCCCCCCCCCTACCTGGGGGTGGATATTTAGCAGGCACCCTCCCAGCATTGCAGGCAAACCTGAGCACGCAGGTGCGTTAGCCTGGGAAGCTCAGTGCCCTGCTGTGTTATGTGAATCGGTAAATGCCGTTTTGAGCCAGACACACATTTCTGCAGACTCAGATGCTTCTTTGTATGTAGCCCCATTTCCCTTCTAGGTAAGAATTCAAGCTGGTTGCATTTTGCCTGGAAAGAGTAGCCATTCAGCCATGGAATATTCAGATGGTGGTGGGCAGGCAGGGGCTGTGTATAGGGTCCAAAGACCTGCCTTCAATTCTCTTCTATTCTAGGGGCTGAGGTAGATCATAAGCATGCACAGGAGTAAGTAAACAAATAGACACAAACATACATGGCAATAATTCCCTCAAGTGACCCCACGTAGAGAGGAAACATACAGCGCACAGTACAGTACTGGGAACAGTCTCAGAGCGCCTTGCTGAGGAGGTGATTGGTGAATGAGGGAGGAGGGACAGCTGCTGTCACTTTATAGAAAACTCTGGGGTGGGGATGCTGCTGTGCACACCTAGGCAAAAGTCATGGTAGTCGGAGGGGAAGGGAGAGTGTGGGGATTTTATTTTGGGAGGCTATCTTATGGCGAATTTGTAGGCTGACGAGAATGGTCTGGTAGAGCAAAAAGAGAGAGAGAGAGAGAGAGAGAGAGAGAGAGAGAGAGAGAGAGATGATGATGATGATGATGATGATGATGATGCTAATTAGAATAAACAAATGCTGGAGGAATTTAGTCCTTGAGGAAGCAAGAGGTCATGGGGCAGTGTGCACAAGAAAGGAGTTGGTCTTAGGGATGAAAATGGTACCCCTCCATCAATGGGGGGAAGCCAGAAATTGTAAATGCAGACACATGAGACCAGTGTCACTGGAGAAATTAAGGTGGAGGGTTTGTATATGATTGTGTTCATCTTCTTTGAAATGTCAGGTGGGGTCAGCAGGAGAGAGTGTGGTGGAGGTGGGTGGATATTTGAGAAAAGCAGCCGTGAAACCATCAGCTCTGAAGGTGGGAAAGTGAATTTGCATGGCAAATACAGGGTTGTCTAGTTAGATGAAATGCCTGAGTCAGACATGGTCACTTCATGAAATTCATCCCCTCAGTCTCATTTTGTAACGGGCTCCAGCCACAATCAGCTCCTTGGGGGCAGATGCAGGGAAAGTGAACAGTTGGGTCTAACCAGGTCTGATGTTTAATTTTATGTGTTAATTTGGTTGGGCCATAGCACCCAGATATTTGATAAAATATTGTTCTGGATATTTCTGTGAAGGTACGTTTTAGCTTGAATTAGTTTGAGTTAAGTGGACTTTGAGTAGAGTGGATTATCCTCCATAATGTGGGTGGGCCTCATGCAATCAGTTGAAGAACTTAAGAGGAAACAGACCAACCTCCCTGTAAGAAAAGGGGTTTCTGCCAACAGACTAGGATTCAAGAATGCAACTCTTCCTGTGTCTCCAGCCTTCTGGTCTACCATGAAGATGTTGAACTTGATGGCCTCCCACAGCACCTGAGTCAGTTCCTTAAAGTGTGTCTTTCTCTCTATACACACATCCCATTGGTTCTGTTTCCCTGGTGACGCCTGACTGAGACATCAGGCTTGCAGGGGAGCTGGGATTGCTAATGGAGTCTGATGAGTAGAGAATGGACAAGAGAATGCAGACTGCTTTCAAGGAATGGCTATGGTCATGGTCAGGGAAATTGTACATGGTGGGAGGCCGTTCCTGTCAGAAGAGGCCAGATTACTCTGAAATAAAAAATAAGTCTCAAATCTCAATAGACAATCGCAGCTACATTTTATTTCCCATGCAGGATGGATATGACCTCTGTTCATTGTGGTCACGCTGGGACCTGTCTGCTTTGTCATGTGACAACTTTTCTGAAAATTTACTTTTGAAAAAATAGCATTTCTTCTGCACATGCAATAGGCAATGTGATAGAATGGACTGATCACTGAACATGGCGTAGGGATAGTTAGAAAGTGTGTTGGTTCCAGAATTTCCCAGTCCACTCATTTGGGCAAGTCCTTTAACTTCCTTTGTTTCCTGATCTACAAAGTGATCTTCCCCGACAACAAGAGAAGGTTAATTCATGTAAAAGTTCTTAATTGTATAGTTCTCCTCAAAAATGACCCAGAAGAAATGCTTATAATAAAATATCCTTTAAGACAGTGAAAATGAAACCAGAAATGTAAAATCCCTATAGAAGGATAGGCAAACACATTTAATTTGAGGGCTGATAAAATTATTGTGATTGAGCAATGCATTTAATCCAGAGCTTTGAAGCAGCAAATGCAAAAAGAGAAAGTTTTTGAGATGCATTTATTTATTATTCCAACAACAACCGCACAATGGTAGAAAATACACATTTATTAGGTCAGAGACATGTTTCTTGAAACTATTTTATTGTGTTGTGGCCCATAATGGTGACAAGTGATGGGTGTGCTCCAATATAATGGGCACCAGTCACACTGGCCTGAGTTCAAGTCCCAGGTCTGCCAGTTTCTAGACATCACTCTAAACTGAAAAGAGATATTAATATCTCTGAGCCTCTATATTGTCATCCAAGCACTGGGAAGATGCATAGAACCTCCTTTATTTGGGAATTGTGATGTTTTTAATGGAGCTGGTGCACCTAAACTTATTAGCACAGTTTAATACCTATCACCTAGTTAGTTACAATTTTGATTATCATTGTTATGGCAGATACTTCTAAGTTCTTGTGGCCTTTGGTCCTACAAACCCATGGCTTTCCTACCTCTAGTGTTCATTTCTCCTCCACATATCTTCTGAGTAGACTGTTCTAAGAACTACATTAGAGCCTTAATGTTTTTATCTATAAAATTCACAGACTGGGGCAAGCAGTGACACCTACTTAGCTAAAAAGTAAAATAAAGCTAGAAATATTAGAGCTCTTGGAGCTTCCCAGCCCTCAATTAGACCTTACCCTTCAGACCCTGGACCCACCCCACCCTCCTTACTGCCTCAAGGTCATCTGGACATGGGGAAGTGGAGAGCCCTCTCCAAGAGGATGCTCATCTGTATGACCCTCACATCTCAAGGAACATGTGTCTGCCAGGAAGTTGACGTCAGGGCTTGCCACACTTCAGCAACTGTAACAGGGCAAAATGAACTTCTACTCAAGTAAACCCTTTCCAAACGCCATGATGGACACTAATAAGCCGAGAGCTTATCTGTGTGCGACTTGCATTAGCTGTAAAGTGGAAGCTCTTCTTCCGAATGAGAGACTGCCGTATACCAGTAAGTGTGATCATCCGAGGAGAAGGGCATTTTATTTCTATATTTTTTGCTCAGGATATCAGACCTGCTAGTCTACATTTCCACGGGTTCATAAGCTTTCAATTAGATACTCAGTTGAATATAAATCATTTTTTCCAGTGATCCTGGCAGAGGAATGTTTGGGGGGAAAAAAAAGCTTTGCAAACAAGAGGTCTCATCAGCTCAATATTACACTTTGTCATTAATGACACTGACTGTTTGCATTCATTATTCAGCCCAACTTAACAGTAATTTGTGCCTGAGAGCAGGAGCAAAAGGGGGAAAATGAGGGCTGGAGAGAATGTGTTTATATTAGAAATTCTTTTAAAATAGTATCTCTAATGCACAGTGAGAAGGAATATGATTTTCACCATTTAAATTCAATTATATGCACAGTGGTTTTGCCTTTTTCTTAAATGATGAAATGGTCCTACGGAGCCCTAAGTGTGGTGACAGTTTGAGTATATGTATCCTTCCTTCTTTTCTTGCTCTGCTTCCTACATGTACTTTCATTTCCAAATTAATTATCCTTCAGTGGAAAGCTCTTTTTAGGTGAAGGAGGTCCTCTTTTAAGAGACACTTCAAGATATGAAGAGAATGGCTCTTAAGACCTCAGGTTGCCTTGGTTCATTTCTCCCAGAAGCATGTTTATGACTCCAGGAGGTCTCAGGCATGGACTGAGGCACAGAAATTACTGGGAGGAAAAGATGAACATCCACCCTCCAAGATGGACAGATTCCCAAGGGGGAGTGGCCTTGGAACAAGCAATTACAAGGAGGTGCTGAGAAAGGGCAGTGGGGTGTGGGGTGGCTGCATGGACCACAGAGGCAGCTTTTGATGCAGGACATTGTTGGGCAAGAATGTTGAGAAAGGCTGGTCTGGATCCAGGGCCTGTGTACACAAGCAAGACAGTGTGAGTTGTATACGTATCTATTCAATAATTATTATACAGAAGATTCTTCATTTATATATTACTAGAGGCCCAGCACACGAAATTCGTGCATGGGTATGGTCCCTAGGCCTGGCCTGTGATCAGGGGCATCTTCCCCAGCTGCCAGCTGCTGGGCCTGTCCCCCACTGCCACCCACCCCCAGATCCCCATTCACCATCAGGTGATCGGAGCCTGCCGGCCAGGGGAAAGAACCAAGAGGTTGGCCAGCAGGCCTAGATTGGGCAATCGGGGCCTGTGGGCCTGGACCAGCTCCTGCATTGAGCGTCTGCCCCCTGGTGGTCAGTGCACACCATAGCAACTGGTTGTTCAGGCATTCAGTCAATTTGCATATTACCCTTTTATTATGTAGAGCCTGCCGGCCAGGGGAAGGAACCAAGAGGTTGGCCAGCAGGCCTCGATCGGGCAATTGGGGCCTGTGGGCTGGGACCAGCTCCTGCATTGAGTGTCTGCCCCCTGGTGGTCAGTGCACATCATAGCAACTGGTTGTTCAGACGTTCAGTCAATTTGCATATTACCCTTTTATTATGTAGGATGTGTATACATATAAATGTTTATATAGGTATTTACATATGTTTGGCTAATGTAATGAAGAACACTAGGCAACACCTACTTGGAGAGCCATTGTTGGAACTTCTGGTCACTGGGATTGTGCTGGCCAGTGGGCACACTCAGGCCTATTCCAGCCTCAATGGCAATCAGTATGTTGGCAATCAGTGCAGGAAAACCATATATTTATTCTTAGGGCTGTTCTATCTAAAAGGATAATGCATTTAAAGTACCTGGCATATGCCAGGAACTCAATACATATTCATTTCTTCACACTCTCCTCTCCTTCCTAATTCCATCTTGGATTTTACCACCAGGCAAAGAAGGTCACATTGGAGGAACGGGCATTGCGGGGCCATCCTCCTCCAGGCTTCTTAGAAAATTATAAAGAGTCAGATGGGGCCAGGAGTCTGGTGATGTTTGGGTGAGAGACAGAGTTAAATTAAGGTTTAATCTTAGCCCCTTCCATGTGTTACCCAGGCTGTGCAGAGCCAAAAGCTTGCAAGAGAGTCAATGCTGAATTTTCTCACTAATCTGATGAGAAGAGAGAGACATGAAAAGAAAGAAAATGAGAGAGAAGACGAAGCAGAGTTCAGATGGCTAATTTTCTCGCCAGCAGATACTGGAATGCTTCCATTAGACAATATGAAAAGAGACAAAGAGAAATAATAACTAAAGATGGTCTTTGTTGGCCAGAAAAAGTTATCATTCTGCCAGGGTAGAGGGCAGTGGGCGAGCGAATGGATGGAACAGGGACTCGGGGGACATATTTCATTTTAATGTAGTAGTCACTTTGGTACCTCTATCTGCACATTCAATTAGCATCGGAGGGAGAAATAAAAGTTTCTCGCAGGCCAGCCTGCATTTTAAGCTCAGGGGATGGAGTTGGGTAAATGCAGTGACCTTACCTCACTTTCCTTGGAGAGCACTTTCCACCTCTGTGTTGGCCTCCAAAGATAAAGAAAATGGATATGTTCATTCTTTTCCTTGTCCATTTCTTCAGGAAAGAAAAGATTTAAGTGTCATTTTAAATAAAAGCAGTTGAGTAATGGTCCTTTTTGTTCAGTTTTCCTCATCTCCAGAGTCACAAGAATCAACCTTCCATGCCTGTCCCTTATCTCCCACCCTCTCTCAAGTGGGTTTTGTTGATTCACTACACGTTGACCTGAAACACGGCCCTTGTGTCCCTCCACTGTCTCCAAGGAATTAGATGGGAAATGGCAAGATGAGCTTTGCATGGTAATTCATTCCGTGGCCATGGTCCTCAGCTCTGAAGATTCCTCCAGTCCTGTCTTCCTTCACATTCCCCTCATGTTTCCAGGTCTCCAATTCAATTGGTTTGCTCTGTGTTCCCCTGAATCATTCCTTTACATCCTAAGTTCAGAAGAGGTCCTTCACCCCTGACTTTCAAAATTCTACTAAGTCTTCAACATTCTGTCAAATTCTACTCTCCAGGCCTCCCTGTCCCAAGGTTGCTGAAAAATCTGTTCCAACCCACCTCAGCTCAAACTGGGGTGCGTCTGAAATCAGAAGAATTCATTCATTCATTTATCCATTCAGATGTGTCACACTTATGGAGGATTTTCCAAAAATGGCCACAATATTTCTAGTTCTTCCAAAACCTTAGCACTTCCCAGCAAGAGGGAAAGTCTTTGTCCCCTTCCCCGTAACTGGGAAGCATTTGTGACTGTGGACTTATCTGTTAAGAGACCAGAAGTGATACTGTGTGACCTCTGACACTAGGTAGGTAAAGAAAATATAGTCCTTGTCTGTTTCTCTATCTTGAGATGTCACTCATAGAACCTACACAATGTGAGGAAGCCCAGGCCACACAAGGCCACATGAAGGTGCCCCCATCAGTGACAGCCTGCAGCCAATATTGAGCACCAGGCATGGGAATGAATGAGCTTCAGATGGTTCCAGCCATTGAGCCCCTCCTCATTCAAGTATTCCAACTGAAGGTCCAGATTCCTGAGGACAGAGAAATCTACCTCCACTTTGCCTTGTTTATATGGCTGACCACAGAATCTGTGAGCCTAATGCCAGTCATAGAAATAAAAAATAGAACCCTATTCATTTATTAACTCACCCATCCATTCATCCATTCACCTAAGACACATTCACTGATGACCCACTTTGTGTCATTGACGATAGGGTTGGGGCATGCAGAGATGAAGAAGTGAAGCTGCCTGCCTTGAAGAGCTCAAACACATGCCAATCATTCTATTGATCCATGAGTCCCAAATGGCCATAGAGCACCCTTCCTATAATCCCATTGTAGACTTTTACAGTCATTCAATTATGCATGTGTTTCTGCTTTGCCATTCCAACTACGCTCCTTTAGAATAAAGGACCAACTCTACATTTCCCATGGTGCATGGCACAGTTTATAAACTGAAAAGATGTTCAACATAGACTTGTTAATTAAAAAATGTAGTTCATATGCTGGTATTAGGTTTTCCAGGCCCCAAGTACATACTAGTAAGCTAACTACATTTTGGAAAAAGACTTGAATGAATGAAACCATCCTGAGAATAGGAGAAAAGCAAGAAAGTCAAAACATTTTGGTCCTTATTATATGACAGGCAACTGATATTTAATTGAATACGCACATGCATTTCAAAAAAAATATATTATCATTACACATTTAGACTTTAATCCAGACTGGCTACATTGCATGGCTACTGAGTATGGTGTGGTGCTGGGAGTCTAGCCCACACTGGGAAACCCATGCTGGCCACCATGGCAGCTCTCAACCATGAAGACACACACAGATGACATTTGCCTTCAAGACTGATGCACTGGCTTCCCTGAGAAAAACTCTTTTATTTTATTATATATATATATTGATGTCAGAGAGGAAGGGAGAAGGGGAGAGAGAGAGAGAAACATCAACGATGAGAGAGAATCATTGATTGGCTGCCTCCTGCACGCCCCCCACCAGGGACCAAGCCTGCAACCCTGGGCATGTGCCCTTGACCAGAATTGAACCCAGAACCCTTCAGTTGCAGGCCAACACTGTATCCACTGAGCAAAACCAGCTAGGGCTCTTTTATTTTTTAAATAGACTTTTATTGATTTCAGAGAGGAAAGGAGAGAGAGAGAGAGAGATAGAAATATCAATGAGGAGAGAGAATCATTGATTGACTGCCTGCTGCATGCTCCACATTGGGGATTGAGCCCACAACGCAGGCATGTGCCCTGAAAATGAATCAAACCAAGACTTCCTGGGTCATAGGTCAATGCTCAACCACTGAGCCAAGCTGACCAGGTGAGAAGAACTCTTTTCAATGTGCAACTTTCCATCTTCTGTACCTCTGCTGAGTGGGGACATGGTTCCTGTGCCCATTCTGGTTGCCTCCTCTTTTGATGGTCGGACCCCTGGATTCATGGAAAATGTTCCTTATTAAAGCTCCCAATGTATCAATGAAAAAAAAACAAGGCACAGGACTTAGACAACAAACTAGTATGTCCTCAAGAAGCCTTAAAATTAAAAAAAATAATAATAATTTAACCTTCATCACAAAAGCTCCGCTTTAATTTTTACTTTCATACGTTTGTGAACAGGAGTGTCATGAAACACTACTAAGAACTTCAGTGAGCACAGGAGGGAAGCTGAGGACTGAGGAGCTATTTCCTTTAAACGCCGAAAGCAGCTTCTTTATCCATTTGTCTATCGATGGACACTTGGGCTGCTTCCATATATTGGCTATGCTTGTATTATTATAAATCATGCTGCAAGGAATGTAGGGGTGTATATACATCTTTGAATTAATGTTGTTGTTGTTTTTTATTTCTTGGGATTCATACTCAGAAGTGGAATTGTTGGGTCCTATGGTAGTCCTATTTTTAATTTTTGAGGAATCTACATACCAGCTTCAGCAATTTATAATCCCACCAAGAGTGGATGAGGGTTTCCTTTCCTCCACATCCTCATCAACACTTATTGTTTGTTGATTTATTAGTGGTAGCTATTCTGACATGTGTGATACATATACACAATGAAATATTATCCATATAAAAATAATGAAATCTTGCCATTTGCAGCAACATAAATAGACCTAAAGGGTATTGTGCTAAGTGAAATAAGTCAGACAGAGAAAGACAAACACCAAATGATTTCACTGATATGTGGAATATAAAAATAACAAAATAAATGGACAGGCAACACAGAAACACATTCATGGATACACAAAACAAAATTAATGGTTGCCAGAGGGAAGGGGAGGATAGGAGGGCTGGATGAAAAAGGTGAAAGGGATGAAGAAGTACAAATTGCCAGTTATAAAAGCAGTCACATGGATGTACTAAAAATACTACAGCATAGGGAACAGAGTCAAGAATATTGTAATAACCACGGGTGATGTCAGATGGGCATGTAACCTATGGGGTGATCACTTTATAGGTTATATAAATGTCTAATTCCCATGCTGTTCACTGGAACCTTATATAATATGGTATGTCAATTGAAAAATAAATAAAATTAAAACATGAGAACAAAACTGAAATCCCAACTAGCCCTGCTGTTCGGCTCTGAGTCAGAGTGAGGGGGTGGAGAGATGGGGCCCCTGCATCTGAATAGACCATATTTCTCAGGGTGACTCTGAGAGCCTGCATTTTCACAAACAACCCCTGTATTCTGAGGCTGCTGGTGATAGCATCTAGAGAGATGATGTAACTGCTTATCAAAGAAACTGCCGTGTTGGGGATTATTCTCTGGATAGCGGGACTTCATACAAGAAATTCCAAGAGCCTCAGAAGCTTCTGGGTGACATATGTGGATCTATAGATGGAGATGCTTTTCCTCCCTCCAGAGCCCTCCTACGATGCCTCTGGAGAACCGGGTAATTGGAATCAGATCCTCTTGACACCATTAACCCACACCTTCCTTTTGAAACAAGGACATCGGAGGCTGCAAGAGGTGGGGGCCCTTTGCCCAAGGTTCTGCCGTGCTTAGGAAGAGTTGTGACCAGCTCTGAACGGGTCCATGGAGGTGGCACACTCTCACTTGGTACATTCTGCCCAGGTTCCCTCACCTGTCCCGTGGTCCAGCCCCTTCTCCACCTTCTGCCTTCTGCCTCACTGTGAGCCTTTTGATTCGGGCCTCACTCCTTCCAAAGGGCTTGGCCACTGTCTCTCTTTTTACCTATACCTTTACCTAGAAGATGGTCAGAAATACATCAGGTAAAACTTCTATATGGACTGGGGATGACAGTCATAAAATGGGAGAGAATCATTCAAATTTAAATATGTAGACAGAGCCAGCTAAAGAAAGATGTCTGCTGGTTGGAACTCGCTGGAACTGGCCGCTGGTAGCCAATAAGAGTATGGCAGGGACCACAGATGTGTTCTGAAATGCTGGGCAGGCTGGTCCAGATGACCACTGAGATACGTTCATCTCCTGAAACATTTTCTCTTCTGCAGTTCAGTCCAAAGTTGCCATGGTATGAAGCTATTCTTCACTCAACCCCTTTCCCCAACTGTCCTCTTCTCCTTTGTGTGGCTCCATGGCTCTATTGCCATGACAATAATAAGAAGAGTAAATAAAGTTACTAACAACAGCTGCAGCTACAACAGTAAAGCCACCACTGAATGCTCCCATGCCAGGTCCAATGCTAGGTGAGTGATTTATAGTGTAAACTATCCTGTCAGAGGGAAATTATTAGCAGTCACATGGATGTACTATATA